>NC_034593.1:135771381-135818357 GCF_900095145.1 Mus pahari
CTCTCTCTCTCTCTCTCTCTCTCTCTCTCTCTCTCTCTCTCGTAGAGTTCCTGTACCCTGGAACTCACTCTCTATCTATCAGGATCTGAGATACTCCTGTCTCTGCCTCCTGGGAGCTGGAATTAAAAGAGTGTGCCACCACTCCCAGCTCTGAAGGAACTTTTGAATAAACCTCATCAAAGTCTAACTACTGTCTCTAAATCTCAATATCAGATTTCATGTCAATCAAATATGATTGATCCACCTTGCTCATATTTATGTGTACCTTGATGAACTAGAACTAGGAAGAGGGGATGGTGCCTAAAGGAAATCTTGAAAACCATAGAAAAAAAATAAAAGAATGAAAATTACTGTAATAGTATTTCTCCTGACACAATCCCAGCATAAAAAAGTGAAGAAAATAATAATACAATTATGATATTGAAACATCTATCCCCAGTGCTAACAGAGTTCCACACACATATGCAAGGCAGGGGCATTGTAGCCTAATGAGAGCCATGTGACAGCCATAACTCTTGCAAGAATATGGCACACAGTCTTCCATGTTGTGGTTTGATTAATAGTGAATTTTGGTAAATCTTATTTTTCTAGTAAGCAGCCCTTCTGCCTCAGGAGTAGAAACATATACAATTTCAAGTCGCTTGGCACAAAAGCTGAGACATGGCTTGCTGTTTGTATTTTCCCTGCTGCTGGGAAGTTTCCTATGGACAAGCAGAATGAAGACTCGTGCTGGGGAAAACACTGCTCTAGAGACCCAGTTTTATAACTGACAGCTGAGAACTAATGCTGGCCTTGGCTGGAGTCCTCGAATGTTAGATCTTGCAGTGGCCTCTATCCTCCAGGACAGATGCTAAAGCATAAGAGTGGGATCATGAATTTTTGATGTTGTTCTTTTTAAGACTTTTCCAGATCGCTTCCCTCCCCATAGTCAAAATGATGAATATGGAAAGAAAAAAAATCATGTCTGCTTATGTTTTGATGGTCTGTTTGTTTATACCTATCTTGTCATACGAAAGTTCTTAAGGAAGGCCTTTTTCTATACATGGAAACTGGTACCCAACACATATGCAGCTTTGTTTGTCTTTCCTTTTGGTGCTAAGTGTCATTACATCAGGAAGTATCTTTGCATCGGTTGGAAGAATTAGACTACCTTTGAATGTTCAAAGCTTTTGATGTTAGCCAGAGATAAAATGAGCCTTCTTCCACTCTGTGAACTTAACCCTTAGTAATGCATTCTGAAATCAGTCAAAAGTGGTACTATGCCCAAAGAATGAAGACTCAGTCATTAAAAGCTTCTGAACTCTACCTAAACCTCAAATGATGAGAATGTTTCTGACCTGTTCTTTTTTTTTTTTTTTTATAATTTGGTTTTCATTCATCCAGTGACCAAGAATGATGAAGAAACAATTTATAAACCCAACTTAGAAAAAAATATCATTACTTGGAATTGAAGAAAATATATCAACCAGTGATTAACTGTACTTGGAGAAATATTAGTTGGATAAAAATGTTATTGAATATTCTATCCAGTGTATTCTACTGTTTCATTTTACATGAGTGTTCAGGAGCTTTCTAAGAAACCTCATCAAATAATAAAAAGCAAAGGTCAATCTTCAATAATGGGGTTGGAGTTATGTAAGTCAGTGGCCAATTAAAATCCTACACAGAAGAAGTAATTAAGTTTAACTTTTCAAAAAGTTAGTAGTTGATCTTATACTTCTGCCCTAAAAGGGCTTGCTCTTTTGTATTGAGTTTGACCCATATTGTCTGAAAAATTAATGCAGTACCAGAGACTTTAATCAAAACCTCATAATGGGGTGTGTGTGTGTGTGTGTGTGTGTGTGTGTGTGTGTGTGTGTGTGTGCCTAATCCAAAAAACAACTTTTCTCTTTTCTGAAGAAAAGGTAATGCCTTACCTGTACCTGGATAAAAACAAAAGGTTCTTAAGGCTAAAGATGTTGCTTTACATTTACTTGGATAAGGGATGCTACATTTCTTTTCTCTCCCTTAAAGGAGGTTTGGGGTCATGACATGCAACTGACAAGGAAGGGAGTAGTAAATATTGGTAATATCCCTGGGGGGTGAATGGGCTTCTAATTTTTTATTACTATTCAGGAAGTGTCACTCAAACGAGATTCTTTTATTGCAGCAGTGCTGTGGATCTCTGTCATAAATTTTGTTTGTACAATTTCCCCTCTCACATTGTCAAGTGTCTGGTGGTTTTATTAGTGGCTTGCCTGTAATTAGATTCCAGGTACTGACTCACACTCTTCTTTCCAGGCAGGAAATCACAAAGACTATCACTTGTCTCCTGCTATTCCACTGAATTCGGTTAGGGATATATGATACGTTTCGAGTAATTTCATTTGTGGGTTGCACAGTGCCTATGACAATGGATGTGACTCTCCTGGTGGCACCACAATTCCCTCACGTTTAGAATTTGTTCCACCTGTACATGTATGTTGTTAAGGGACAAGCTCCCTCTCATATTTTATGAACTCCAGAAATTAAAATCAGAATAAATAAATAAAAACTTAAGGAGAGAGAGAGAGAGAGAGAGAGAGAGAGAGAGAGAGAGAGAGAGAGAGAGAGAGAGAGAGAGAGAGAACTGGTTTGTCACTATTCCCACCTATCTCACCAGGTCACTTGTACCTTTAAGTGGCATCTAACATTGGCGATTGACTTAGTTTCTACATAAAGCCTCTTTCCTAAGGAAAAATCTCCCCAGAAGTGCCAGCTGTTTTCTGTCTTCTGATAACTATGGGTTGGTAGCATTTAACTCTTTATATAGTTCTCATTTGACAGGTCAGGCAGGTACTCACTGTAGACTGCAGTTCTTGATACTGTGAGCTTATTTTATACCTCATATTCAAGTGATACAAATTTGAATGACATAATCTGAAGAATCTGTCAGTGAATGTGATTCTCTCACATTAATGAGTACCCTGTTCCCAAGTCTTACCAAACCAGACAGCCAATGATCCTGGGTAACCTGATTTTCAGAGATACAAGTACAGTGAGAAGAGTCCATTGTTATCATGATAATTTATCAGATTTGAAAATGGCTTCTTTTCAACTCATGTTAGAACCCTGGTAGTTCTCTTTCTTCTTCTATCTGTCCAGAGACTCACAACTCATGACACATACATGCTTCAGAACAAATTAAGGGGAAAAAGATGCTCAGATATTAATGGAAATCTCCCATTTTCTTTTGATTAATTAAAGGGGGTTTTAGGAGAAAACTAATAATAGTCCAGAGGGAAGAAAAGGCCATTAAAGTCATGGAATATATATTAGCAATTATCCTACCATATTTACTCCCTGTTTTTCTGCTGAAAATGGGAATGTATAAAATATATAAATTGTCATAAAATAATAAATATACACAAAGCTCAAGAAAGCTTGAAACACATTGCTATTTTTCATGTATTTTTAAATACACAAGATGAATTTTCAAATAATATTAAATAAGTGAATTAAGAGTGCACTCAAATGCAACCCTAATTACATCCTCCTCATTTTGATCTTCTTTTAAACACCTCCTAATTCTCTACCACAGAAAAACACAGATTAGAAATGAGGCTAAACGATTATCCAGATAAAAAATGTGAGTGCTTATTACTTTATAGGACTATCAAGATGGATTCTTGAAGATAAGCATATGAACTTTGAGCTTTCAGCAGATATCAGCAAAATAGGTTAGGTCTAAACTTACTTTCTGTGCATACCAGCACAAAAACAGAATAGCCCGGGAAGCTGTGGTTTTAGATGATTTCTGTAGAATTAGATTACAATTAAAGTATATTTCTTTTTGTATTTGCAAAGTTCCAAATCAAAAAAAAAAAATCAGTGTTGCAAATGCAAATACATAGGCGAATTCTATTAAAGTCAACATTCAAAAACTCATAATGTCAAAATCTAAGTATCTTCCCCTAAAATTAGGAAAGCAGGTGTAGATAGTAATTCCAAGATACCCTTGAACAAGTTTGGTGTGGGCCATGAATTTTGACCTTAGAAATCAAGGAAGAACCATTCTTGAAAAGTGAGGACTGCTTGTTGTAGTGTGAAATGCTTGGTCTTCAAAGTCAAGCTCCACAGAGTTATAAATCCATTCAATGTCTTAACCCTTTGGGTTTTTTTCCTCCACAAAATAGGATGGAAGTATCACCTACCTCACAAATCACCTCAATGAATTAAATAGGCCAGGCCTACACATCCTGAGCCCTCAGCTGGCAGTTTCCACTAAAAACAATTAAGATACATCATTGGATGTGTGGAGAACTTGACAAAGGTCACAACCCTTTCTCCCAACGGCAAATAGAAATACAAATAATCTTTGAGAAAATAAAAATCATGAGAATTCACTGAGAAAATAAGCAAGCATTTATCAATAAATGTGGCTCACTAGATATGGGAGAAATAAGAGAAAAATGCAGAGGGTAGAAATTATTTGAGTGTTTGAAGAATGATTCATAGGAAATTATCTATACCAGATCAAAATTGTAAGATTAAAGATGCAAATGTAGCTGCAAAATCTTCAAGTTTTTTATGAACATCATATGACTATGTTTGACGTTTTAATAAGTAAAAACTGAAGGAAAAGAGAGTCAAAGGGCTTTGTGATAACATAACCAGAGAGGAAGCTGTCCACCAGTGAGTGTTAAACAATGTGGATTGTCTTACTCTATCTTTAAAGCTGAAGAACTGTTTACTGCTGTGAGAAGTAGGAACATGGGGGTCTTGATCGATTTTTATAATAAAAGATTATTTTTCATTCAAATAATATGAGATTCATGGTCAAGAAATGTCAGCTCTTTGCAGGCAGGTCCAGGCAAGAGGAGAGAACCAGGTCCAGTCGGGTCTGTCCAGGTCTGAGCGGGATGGTAAGTGTCAACTGCCCAAAAGAAACACACCTGGCCGGGAGTCTTGTCAAAGAAGGAACTTGCTTTAATGTGGCAATAATTCGCTTATATAGACAGGGAAAGGAGTTGGGGATAGAAGTATAGTGTGAGATGATGTATGGGGTGGTGTGAGATGATGGGCCTATAAGAAACGTATACCTCAGCCGTAGCTAGGCAGAGGCAGTCTCTTTCAGGATGGTAGATCTTGCTGAGCCATTCTCAAGTGGAAGTGAATGACAGGTCTCAAAAGTGAAGCCAGGCTCGGTTTGTCCTCAAGGCCCAAACCAGAGCCAAATAGGGCCCAACAAGGAAACATTCTCTGCATCATCAGCCATGGATCTAGACTCTTTCTCTACTGTAGCTTCAGCCACCCCTGGATCCATAGTTCACTGCTGAGCAGAAGGTCAAGGAAAGAAAAAGAGGAAAAGTTTGTAGAAGGTTGTAGTTGTTCAGATCATGAAGATGTTTCCAAAACTCCATCAAATGGACTCTACTTCATGGGCTTGAAGTAGAAGCTAAAGACAATGGGAAATATGGTACTTGTTTAATGATCTATAGGTGTCTGCCATGCCGTCTGAGATGTATATCTGTGCATACTGCAGGTTGCAGGACTCACTTTTTGATGAATAACCAAAGAGCAAGAAAAGGTAAGAACTCCTGGTTCTGTGATTAATCACAGCTCTGTTCACATTTATAATTAACTTGTCAACCTCATAATAAAACACTAGTTTTCATTTTTTAATCAAGCAGGCATAAATCAAGATGAGTGAGCTTGGGGAATATAAAGAATCTAAAATTTAAAAAAATACTGAATTTATCTGGGTCTGACTGAACATATTGATACAATTACCTCAATACTTAGATGCTTTATATGCAGTCTTTTGAAATGACCACATTCTCTTTATGAATACTGAATTTATTACCTAAATAATACTTGTGAATAAATCCTAAAGGTGAGGTATTATGAGATATTTATATGTAAGATATTATAACATTTAAACACATATAAAATAAAAGAAATCATTTTAATGTAAAAAATAATACATGTGCACAAATTAATAATGAATGTAGCAAATCACAAAATATATAATCAAATTATTTTCCTACAATTTCCATAGTAGATATGTCTCCATGGCATGAATTGTGCTCCTTGCCCTACACTGCAGCCTACAAGAAACTTCCTGGTGTCACTATCTGTAAATAGAGCCTTTAAAGGCTTGGCTAAACCAAGATGAGTGTGTAGGTTGAGACTTTACCTAGTCTAAGTGTCTTGTTACAAGAAAAGCAAATACAGGCTCTCAAGGAGAGAGCAGGGAGCCAGAGACACAAAGGAAAGACCGTGGAGGGCATGGTGAGAAGGTGGCTGGCTGTCTACCGACCAAGGGCAGAGGCCTCAGGAGAAACAACACGAACGCTTGACCTTGTACTTCCCGCTCTCAGAGGCATGAAAGGACTTGTTTACTAAAGTCTCTTTGTCTACAGGTTTGCGTGATTGCAGCTCAGAAACACTGGAGCAGGTGCTATTTATGTGACAGGTACAGTTAGAAATGGAAGGTCTCAAAGGTTAAGTAGTCAACACAAATGTCTCACCAAATAACATAAAAGTTCCTCTGCAGTGAAAATGACCAGCAAGCAAGAGTCCCCTTTAGAAACCTGAAATGTAGCTTTACACTTATAATATAATACTTGAAAATTGTGGGATGTTGCCCAAGTTGCATATCATGAAGGTTTTTATAGCCTAATTATTTGGTACACAGAATGCAAATTCTTATTGGAAATGCAGTAATGGGGGTTCTTAATAACACAAGGTGACATTGGGAAGATAAAAGAAAGTATTCATTAGCATTGATCACAAAACAAAATTTGACCCAAATTAAAGAAGCACAATATATACATGCTCATGTTACAGTTTGAATCAGAAATGTCTCCCACAGATTCAGAATGTCACCACTTAGACCTCAACTAATGTCCTATGTTAAAGTCCACTGAGCATTTAGAAAGACTGGCTGGCAGGAGCAGGTGAAGTTGGTTCTGAAAGTGTCCCAGCTTCCAGCTTCAGCCCAAGCTCCCTGTTTCTGGCTTGCTGCAGTGTAAAAGGCTGACACTCCATGTTCCCAAGTGCTGTGGATAGAGCTAGAGGCTGGTGCCACCACGCCTCCTCATCATAGCAAACTAGAATCTCTCTGAGACCATGAACCCATACAAAGACCTCATCTCTAAAAATGTCATCATCAGACATCATGTCCCCGTGACACGTGGCTAACGTAAGCACCTAGGGGATAATTTAAATTTTTCCTTCAGTTATACATAAGCAGGAGTTTTGAATAAAATCCAGATAATTACGAAAGTACAACTTATTAATAATCATGACAAAAGCCCAGCAATTTTAATAGCCCTACATACGTTAAAAGAAGTATAGGAGATGAACAGTCCCTGCCTTTGTCAAGAGAGAAAAACAAATGAAAATTAAAATTAGTATCATATACACACAATAGACCTAGCAATGGAAATGGGAAATTCTATGCACTGCCGTGGTATGAAGGCTACCATAACTTTCATAAAATATTTATCATATAAAGTGATTCAATTGCTGTTGCCTGAAAAATGAGGGTGAACTCACAAATAAACATAAACAAAAGAAACATGGCCAAAATTGTTACTATGTTATTGTTTTATTAAATCTTAACATACCTGTCTGGGTTCCTAAAGAGAGGAAGATGTTATAAAAGGTGTATAAAGGAAATGTTAGGGTGCACATAATGTTCAAATTACTGATCTGAATGTCAATTTCACAGGCATGTCTTCGCTTCAACCAAGCTGAACGTTGGAGTGCTAGGAATCCATACTGCTCTTGACTGGGACTGGAGTTCAGGTCCCAGCAGCCATGTAGGATCTCTCACTACTGTGCTGTATGTACCACTCCCATGGGGCTATTGTGCCCTTCTGAAGTCTTCAGGCACTGAATTCACATACAAAACACATATATGCACATAACTAAAAAATAAAATGATTTATAACTACTTAATTAACATCCACTTGCTATATGTTGAGTCCTATCACAACTTTCCCAGTTCTGTTATTATAAAGTAAACAGGTCATAGTAATCTTGAGAGGAAAGACTATTATAATTAACTGTGAGCAAATGGAACACTGTGATATCCTGAGCAACAACAAATCAAATCAACTCAGAATTTTATTTAGCGACACTCATTCTCCAATTTATTTCAGAATGTATTATATGCTTATAAAACACGTTCATTAGTTCCAGAAGTACAAAAGGCAAAGCTATGGCAAATACTGAAGATGTTTTACACAACTGTAGCATTAAAACCACAGACTTTGACTCTTTTAAAAATCAAAGGGAGAACAGAATGTGTTAATCAGAAAGAATCAGTTGACACAATGTTGTTCTTGCTAATTAACAAGGGAGTGTTAATGTGGCATTTAACACTTAGATTTTAACTATTGAACAGAAAATAAGCTGGGAAAGACTTCAGCTGTAAAAAGGACTTGTCAAATGTGTGCACATGATCATGCCTGCTCTGTCATTTTCCCAGTCAGGACAAGTTAATATCTACCATTTTCAGCCACAAACTGATCTCAGTTAGCTCTGCAAACTGGGGCTAGACCAACTGGGGAATGGAAGTAAGTGTGTCTTGATTGATCCATACTAATAATCAATAGTAACCTCATGCTTCTTGTTAGTAAATCAGCTTAGAAAATGCTGGTTATCCTATTTCTTCATGGGAAAGCCAACACATGATAGGGCCTTTAATGTTGTGTATATGTTAAAGGCTGAGCCACTAAATTGTACTAGTGGGAAGCAATGGGACCTTAGGAAATGGGAGGAAGTTAGATCATTGGGAACATGACCTTGAAGGTGATATTGAGAGCCTAGTTCCTTCCTGTTTCACTTCTTGCTTCCTAGTGACCATATCGTGAACAGATTTGATATGTCATGTGTCCCCACATAGACTGCTGTATCAAAACAACACATTTAAGAGACCATGGACAGAAAGCTTTAAAACCATGAGCCAAATGAACCATTTCTCATTTTAAGTAGCTTCGCTAGGGCATTTTATCACTAGCAAGGAGCTAACATAGAAGCATTTAAAGAAACAACAATTAGGCATTTGTCCAGCTGTCACTGAATATTGTTATCACCCTAAAGTGCTTGCTTCCTTGGGAGAAAGAAATCTAGAAGTTAAAGAAGTTGTAAATGGAGTACAAGCTCCAAAACTTTCTACTTAAAATATGGATAAAAGAAGAAATGGAAATACAACTTCTTTTCCCCAAAACTTCAGCATTCTTGCCCCAGCCTCCCTGCTTGATGGGAAATTCCTGAAAACAGCAAGAAGTGGATAGATGCATGCGTGCAACAGTGAGGAAAACCTGCAGATCTGAGGCGAAGCCTCAGAACACAGTGACCCTTACAAGGGGTTTCCATGCCCAGCAGTGGTTGTGTGAGAGGTTACGTCTGTGTAGCTAAGGAAGTAGAACACCCTGACTGAATTCAGAAGGCTTCTCTGGATGTCATATGGTGCTGTGTTCCACCAGGGCTTCCACAAAGAGACTCAAACAGACTTGATTTGACCAGAGACTGACTGGAGGACAGTAGCTCAGAACTATGAAGCCTCTTACGCCTGGCTATAGGAAAGCCATGGTTTCTTTTAAATCAATTTCACTTACCAGGCGTGGCACCTTGAGTTTGCTATGGGCAAAAGTGAAGTCTTACTGCTCTTCTGGGCTTGATGGCATTGTTCTTATTCAAACCTCTTGCACAAATCCAGTCTTTGAAGAACTCATCCTATTTAAGCAAGTGGGTCATCCCCAAATACGACAAAATAACAGGGAAGAGGAGAGAAAAGATAACAACAAAAATCACCACAGTGCCAAATGTACCATTTTGAATTGTATTAATTATTACAACAACCACAGACAGTACAGGAGGTATGGGAGAAACACATGGTAGATGTTGGAAAAGTTTGGAGATAAACAAGCTTTTAATAACACAATTATCATTGCTTAATTAAATACAATTTTTAAAAAACCCTGCTGAATGACAAAGCTAGTAAATTAAAATCAAAATTGAGAGGAGTATCAGATCTTGAAGAGGTGACTTAGTGAGTAAGAACACTTCATAAGCATGCGCGCCAAGTTTGGATACCTAGCACACACATAGGAAGTCTGGTGTGCCTGTAACCCCAAAGGCAGGGGCTGACGCCAGGAGGATTGCTGGGCTGTGCTGTTTGCTAGCCTAACTGATGCACTGTGAGCTCTAAACTCAGAAAGAGACACTGTTAAGTGAATAAGGCTGAGAGTGATAGAAAAATACCTAACTTTCTCTTCTGAGCTCTACACGTGCCTATACAAACAATTGCATGAATATGCACACCTATGCCCCCACACATGCTGAAATTATGAGAAAGAACCTATAGACAAGACAAAACAGAGAGAAAAAATAAACATCAAGAAAACTAGAAAGAAGCCATATACACTGCTAGCGTGATATAAAATTCAGCAAAAGAGTTATGAGTAAGCAAACACATCAGTCCAATAATACAGGCAGGTTTAGCGTACACTGTTAAAAGAAAAACAGCTTTAGGTTGTCAAAAGCCAACTGCACAGGTGGAAAGGGCTCAGGTCTAAAGTAATGCATTTCAAAATCGCTGGAGGTAAGAAGGTAGGGAAACACACAACGGTCACCACGGGAAGCAGAGGAGAGTGAGAAACTTAACACTACCATGTAGGAGTGATGCTGGTCACAAAGTACGTAAAACATTTCAACGAAAGGTAAGCAAGAATCCCAGGAGGTCAGGATTTCCTTGAAATGAACTTCTACACAGAAAATAAACTTACTTGAAAATTTGGTCACAATAAATGATTCATTCTTTGAAAAAGATATAAGTAGATGAGGATTACTGGAAAAATGATTTTTTGTTAGAAGAAAGTTAAAAGAAACAGAATAGAGTTCATAAAACTAAAACCACAAATTTTATGCTATTGTAATAGTCAAATAAATGGTATTAGTTAAAGGTGATTTATAATGATATGGAATATTTAACATAAATTGAATTAAAATCATACACACACATATACATGCACACATGCAAGCAACATACACATATAAAGATAGCCACGCACAGACACACACATACACACACACACACACACACACACACACACACACACACACAGACAAATGTTTGTTGGTCATGGGGAAACAAAGAACAACAAATTTAAATTTTGAATAACAAAAATTCTAATCACTGGAAAATAGCAACACTTTTATAAAATACAATGGCTTTTGTACCAGAAAACTTAAAGAAATCTATTAATCAAATCCTACTGAATGGGTGGTATAACTGAAATATATAGTTTCTCTTTTAAAAATGAAAGTACTGAATTTTAGAATTCATTCATTCATAGCTTTAAGGTGATAATCTGAAGTCAATGTTGTGAATGCAAGAAAAGATTTGTCCATATAAGCAAAAATAGATAAATTTCAATTTATATAAAGGTCAAAATTATTAATATCTTAACATATAAACATACAAGTAGACAACAAAATAACCAATAGGAAATGTGACAAATGAGAAAAGCCTGTTACAATAGTAATGCGAAAATGAACGGGAAAAATAAACTAAAATGTAAAAAATCATAAAGAAAAATGATGTAATTCCTAAAATCACATATGTGGACTTAAACAAATGAATATCCTCTGTCATTACAAAAACTTATTTTCAAAGTTATTACTCCAACAAATGTCAATATTTAAGTTAGAGGAGACAACATATTTCTTTAGGTATTTTGTTAAAGCTAGGAAGTCTAAAGTTCACACAGGGGAAGTTAAAAGAAAAGTAAATAAATAAATAAATAAATAAATAAATAAAAACTAAGTAAGGCCCCTACTGTGGCACAACTGACAGGATGAACAATGTCACTGGAAATCTCATCCAAACAATTCCTGCCCACTCAACAACTAAACATCCACCTAGTCCCTCCTCCACGGACCTGGAACACACGTTCCCAAAACAACGGAAATGTGTTTGTGGTTATACAAATGCATAAGAGCCCCAAATGGAAACTGTCCATTAATAAGAAAATTTTATCTGAATTAAATTTTATCTATTTTCACTTTTACTGGAATATTTTTGTTATATTGACAACATTTACTTCAGATTATCATCTTTAAAGTATAAGTGAAGTCTAAAATTCAATGCGTACATTTTTTAAAAACTATTTTTTTCAATTATCATCCATTCACTAAGATTTGTTTAATTGGTGTTTTGTTTTGTTTTGTTTGATTTCTTTTTTGATTCTGCAATATGCTAAATAGATTTTGCATATGATAATTTGACTTCTCCAACCACTGACAAGTGATAGACACCTTGTACATGGTGTTGACATATTGGATATCCATTTGCATAACAGATAAATGGGATCCATACTTCATAACATACATCATAGTAAATTCAAAATGCAAAACAAGAGACAGTTAAGGTGCTATAGAAAGGCAAGAAAGGCAGAGTCAAGTGACAATAGGTAAATGATAGATAGGTAGATAGATAGATAGATAGATAGATAGATAGATAGATAGATAGATAGATAGATAGATAGATAGATGATAGATTCATACATATATACTATACACATATACACATGCATGTACGTATATGTATTATCCCAGTACTACTTCCATGAGATAGGGGGCAATGATAGAATGAAGAGAAAGCTCACAGGTCAGCTATTCTGGTAGTATAGTCCTATAAAACAAAAGAGATCCGGTCTTCATCATGAGGGAAGACAAGAACCAACATCCATAACTGTTCTATACCTCTATAGAAAGGCTAGGTTAGGCACACACACACACACACACACACACACACATATATGCATATACACACATACACACACTTATACACATACATAAACACACACACACACATGCACACATGCATATACACATGTACACCTACAATACACACACACACTTTTTAGTTGGAAAGACAAGACATGAAATCCCAGAAACCTTGGAGAGAGAGAGCAAGCCTTCACCCTCTCGATGAGTGCACTGAAGAGCTGGACCATACAGAGACCCAAGAGTATCCAAAGTGACTGTGAACTTCATCATGAGGAAACAGTCAGGAAAGCCCAAACTGTGTAACATTCATAGAGAACAACTATGCTGAAATACATTTTGAAGTACCAATATCACATACTTCTTTTAAAAACAGAAAAAAAAATTCAATATTAAAATACTAAAGATGTCCAAGTGGTGGCAGTTGCAGCTCTTCAAGAGGACCTAGGATCAGTTGCCAGCACCCACGTGATGGCCCATAATCATCTGTGACTTCAGCAGCATCTACAAACACATGTGGTACACAGACATACATGCAAGTCAAACACCCACACACACATAAAATTAAAAAATGAATTATTCTAAAAGCAATAAAGAAGATGAAGGAGACAAATAAATGCCATGTTTGGCCCTCTATGAATTGCAGTGGAAGGAAAGAGCTGAAGTAAGTATTTGTGGGGCAGCTAGGATGTTAGACCATGGGCCGTGAGTAAGCTATGTATCAGTGTTGTTTCTTGAGAGGGATGGCATTTGCGGGGAGGAGGGTCTGCAGCAGAACGTTCTGGTGCTTAGAATACAAATCACCACAGACTTGGGGGTGATTCTCCAAGATGCCTGACACTTGGGATCCTGTAAGAAAAGATACAGACTGAGAAACCAGTGAGTCTACGAGACTAGGTGAAGGTTCCTGGATACTTCCCTCCCTCTGCCACAGGCAACCCTAAAATTAGATTCCCCTTAAAATTGCTTCTACTTGGGATGAACAGCCAGACCTTGGTGCCTCCTCCCTCCCTAAGGAGCAGGTCCCTGGGTGGGAGCACTCTGCCTCTGACGCAAGCTTGAAAGCAGACGCGGGCTGAGGAGTTTCGGCCTAGGGCCCCAATGTCTGCGTCAACAAAAACTCCTTCTAGGGGCACCTGGGCAGCACATCAGTCTCTAGTGCAGAATATTTCCAGCTATATAAAGAAACACCTTAAGGTATTTCCACAGAGGACATCATTTTCTCAGCCAGAGACAAACAGGAGGACCAGTCCCCTGTTAGCCGCATCGCTCTTGATAACACATGCCATTCTGCCCTAGCACTGATAGTCCACGCAGGGGTTATTTCTGCAGCCTTTGCAACCAACTCATGTTAGAGAACTCTCCAGAAAACAGCTCCCTTCGCCCTGAAATTATATGCCTGTTTTAGTGGAAAGAAGTATGGCACTGCGCACACTTAACTGAAACCCAGAACGGTGATTTTCCTCTGAGAAGGCCAAGGTTAACCATCAACATCCTTACTCATATGACAAGCTGTCTTTAACTTGAATCAGCATATTTTGCGTTAAGGTCACTTTCACTTTCCAGGTTCAGAGAGGGCTTCCAACTCCAAGTAGGTAACAACTACTTAGAAATAAAATCCTAAGAAAGGCGCAGTTTAAGCTGCCGAAATGGGATGCCTGTTTCAGGAAAGGCACTCTAAAAGAGTTAGAAAACAGATTTGCAAGACAGAAACCAGAAGCTTGGCTCCCGGTATGAATCACTCTTCTAAAGCGCCATATAACTTTGTCCCTGAACGCTGACGTTTGTGGAGGTGTCTACACATGCAGGCACACACATCTGTGCACATGCACAGGCACATACATGCACATCCACGGGCCACCATTCCTTGTAGCTCATAGGAACGATGTCTATAAGTGAATGCTCATGCAGGAAAAAATCACAATTAAGAAGAATCTATCCTTCTGACTACAGATGTTCAGCTATGACTTCCTTTAGGAAATTCCATTTCTGACACTCAGAATATAGCTATAAGCCAAAAATTTAACTTGTCATTCATTTTGGCGTTGTTAGAGGTTGCACATGACACACAAGAAAAAGCAAGATCGTGGCAACTGGGCCAAGATTCAGTGTCAGCCTGAGCTCAGCATTGCTTTCTTTCTCTTTCTCTTTTGTTTTTGTTTTGTTTGTTTGTTTGTTTGTTTGTTTTTAAAAAAGCACAGCACAGCACAGCACCTAATACATACTAAACATGCTATGCGTATTCATTGTATCAATGTTAATATTACTCCAACAAAGTCTGTTATCTTTTAGGAGTATGAAGATAATGTAGCCAATTTAAATGTGGCATAGCTTCTAAGAAACTATAATAGGTCAGCTTTCATATGGAGCGTTTGATCTACCCATAGATGTTTTGTTTCTCTTAAGCTTCACAATGTTTGCCTAGTTTGGATTAAAATATTGCCTGTCTTTGTTTGGCAAAATGCAATTTCTACAATGCAGCAAATACATTGCCTATCTCCTATCTTGGTCAAAGGAGTGTGTGTATTGTCTTCTCAACACAGGCCCCATGGAGAATGTGCATCACGTGCTAGATTTTTCCCCGAATTCACCAACACACGCTGAAAAGCAGCTGAGAACTACAGAGGCTTTCTGCTTGTATTGCTTTCAGCCTTACACCAAATGTGCATAAAATCGAGTCAATCCGTCCGTTTTACTTCCAAGTAGCTATTACATAGATGAAACCACAATGGGGTAAATTGGAGGAAAGTCAAAAGATTGGAAATTTCTGGGGCGTGCATTTCTGAAGAGAAGTTGGAAAAGCTTTTGAAAGTCAAGAATGTGTGAGAAAACTCTAGTATTAATCATACTCCCCAGAACAAGAGAGGTTGACAAAGCTGCCTTAGGGCAATCAGAGTTATTACTATTTACTTTTCAAATTTATCTCATACTGTCTTGACAAGACAGACAAGATGAGTTGTCTGAACTTGAGAAACAAAGTCTGTTTTCCATCAATTAGATCTGCTCCTTTCTCCCCACTTTAAAAAAAAAAAAATGGTACTTGCTCTGGTACGCTTATTTTTATTTTGAAATGAGGTTGGGTGTGAAGTGAGGATTGGTTTGGGGGATTTTTTGTTTATTTTTTTAAGTTTTGGTTTTTTTTTTTTTTTTCTCTCTCCTGAAATCCTCATTTGAGTCCGTGTCAGGAAGAAAAAAGTGTTATCTCTAAATGAGAAATGCAGGCAAGGATCTCTGGCAATGTAGAATTTCAATGAATGTGGTGCTTCTAATGTCATGAGATTCTGTCAAATGTGAACAGAAATTATAGATAGGATTCTTAAGGAAGCTTTCAAATCAAAAGGCTTTCTGTCAGCATTTGAAAACAACCTGGTGTCTATGTTTTATGAAGACACTGGTGTGTAACCCTGGCCCTGAGGAAACACCCTGATTTTCCCAGGCAAGTTTAATGAGTAGTATATATTTTCAAGTTTGAGTATTTAGAAACAATCTAATTGTGTTCTTTTTCTGATCCACTACATAGCAAATAGAAAAAAAAATAATGAGTAAAACAAACATTCATTCGGTAATTGGTGGTATTTCTGATTAAAATGATATCATGTTTGCTTTAATGTTCTCTCTCTCTCTCTCTCTCTCTCTCTCTCTCTCTCTCTCTCTCTCTCTCTCTCTGTGTGTGTGTGTGTGTGTGTTTTAACAAAAGAAAACCAATATGAAAATCTTTAGAGGTCTTTAAATTTCCAGTGATGTAATGGGAGGCACAATCAATATTATGTAATAGAACAGACAAAATGTTAAATATGAATCTTTTAATACCCCTTTCCTTCTCTCTGTGGACTTGGCATGTTTCCATGAATACAAGTATCTAATGTGGATAACGAACCACAGTGTTGTTCACTTTTGTTCTAATCTTTGAAACGTCAGTGGAAATCAACATTCAAGGGGCTGTGAATAACGGAATTCTGAGTGTAGTTTATAGGGGTCAGAGGTTAGCCGTTCTCTAGTTAGCTGCAATCACCTTACAACTGCCTGCCTCCTGCTTCTGGCCACTCTGGAATATTCCACAGCGGAGAAGCAGAGCCATGAACACAGGTTTGGAAGCAATTCAGAGAGCCTCAAAATGGCTTTGACTTCTACCCTGCTAGGCTCACTAACAAATGATTTCGAGGCCATTTTGAAACAAGATTTGAGCCAAGGAAGAGAGGGTTTCAATGAGCCTTCACACAGGGATTAAAATGTCAAGTTACATTGACAGCTTCTAGCCAAAGGGCTAGGCCATCTATCCTTAGACTGTAGCGAAGAAATAAAAATGAATGTTCAGGCCGAATTTTAAAGTAGCTGTGTTGACAAGGTTCCCCCAAAGGAGCATGAGTATCTCAACCTGTATTCACAAGTTCACATCAACTGAAGTAATTATATTCCCAACAAGCAGTTAGGTACAGAAACAACTTAACTAGCACTGAATGCGTAAATGCGTAAAGGGACAAGTGTTGAATGCAATGGATGCTGATTCCGGTGTTACAAAAGAGATTGCCATCCATGGCGTGAGTTAACATTGCAGACAGTACACTAAGTGAAGAAAGCCAGGAGTCAACCAGATGTGACTGGTCACTGCAACAGAGAGTACGATGGGTCAAAAAGAAACAAACATAAAGGCAGGAAGTGTCATATGAGTTTCCTGGGCATGATAGAAGAAAAGATCTGTTAAAGGCTACAGCCAGCAGTTATGGGTGATTGTCAGAGTCTAATACGCAGCCTGGTGATTACAGATAGTCGGTGACAATGTTCTTCAGAGCGAAAGTTTACTAGGGAAAGAACTGAAGTGTTCTTGCCAACATAGAGGAAGGAAGGAGGTGGTCAGGTGAGACAGCTCAGTGGGTAAAAGTGCTTGCTTTGCAAAACTGAACCCCTGAGCTCTCACTCCAGAACTCATGGTGCTAACGAGAGAGCCCACTCCCATACATACATGCCATGATGCACACACGTGCATACACACATACACACATACACACACACGTATACACAATAGCAAATTGTTAAGGAAAAAGAAGGGAAGAGGGAAGGAAGGAGAGAAAGAAGAAAAAGAGGAGAGAGAGGAAGGCAGGTTGAGGGGAAGGCTCTTCAGTGTACACCGTATCAAACCACCAACCATGCTTCAGTGGAGCTTGTGAACAATCTAGACAGAGTAGATAGATTACAAATACTAGAAGGCTGGGGCTCAAGTATCATCTGTTCACTTTCCATCCATGTCTTCATAGCCCTTAGCACAATGTCCAAAACAACAGATATAAGCTCTGAGAATGAAAGTGTCAGAGCACATGACTCACCGTGTATTTAGTTCTCTTGCATTGATGTGGTGAAATATCTGACAAGAACAACTTAAGGAAGGATGGGTCACATCTCATCCATGATTGGAAGCAGAGAGCAGAGTATTCATTTTGCCGCATAGTTCACGTTCCCCAACCATGCAGTCCAATGTACCCAGAGAACAATTACTCTATGTACAACAAAGATCGACCTTCCCACGTTCATTAACATAAACTAGATAATCCTCATATGCGTGCTCCGAGGTTGATCTCCTGGGTGATTCCAGATTCCAGTAAATTGACAATTAACACTACCCATCACACTGTGTCAGGGTCCTTCCTTTCCTTTGACAGTCTTGTCAACCATAATAGATAAATTCAGGTGAATTTCCTTGCATGTGTTCCTGTGTGTGGTGACTACGATAAATGGAGCAGAGTGACTGAAGCTATGCTCTTTGAGATTAAAGGCAAGGATAACATAGTGTTAGAAAGCCAATTTTCCCCAAATTGCAATGTCCTAATGGAGTCATTCAAATTTTACAATTCATTACTAGTTATTAGAGATCCGAGGCTTTAATTTTAGAGTAACTGAACACTTGGAAAATTAACATAGCCAAAATAAAAATGAGCTATTAAAAAACATAAATGTGAAAAATCAAATTATAGGTTAAGTTTAAATTAGAGAAAATTAAAATATTTAATAAAGACAGAAACAAGCCATTGTAAATCACAAGATAAATTTAATTTGCTATTTATTGGACATTGGCTCAAGAACAATTGGAGTGATTTTTGAGCTATATTTTAAACATGTACCAATGGAAAGTCAAGAATTACTTCACTCTGTTTTCACCTAACTTGTCCGTGGTTCCTGGTTTCTATTTGTTGGTATTTTTCATCTTCTCCATCTATCTTAATTTCAGCATTTTCATGTACTCATTTCTGAAACTGATCTTGTCCACATTCTAAGTATTTTACACTGAGCCAGTCTAAGCTTTGCTTTCCAAGAGTCAGCCCTGTCACTCTGTGTAGACTTCTTTATTTGATATTCTATAATCCATGGAATCACCACATTTAAGCAGATTACATATTCCACCACTCTATCTAAGTCCCATGGAGTTTTTCCTTGTTTCTTGCCCCCACCTCCTTCATCCCTCCAAACAGTGCAGTGCCACATCAGGAACTTCCCTTTCCCCACCCTTTATCTACGATCAATTCCTACTGCTTCTACCTCCTAAATTTCTCCTTGTCCCTAGCCTGGCCTACCTCCAACCCTCTGTCACTCAGTTTGTTTGTTGTCTTGTATCCCTACTTCCTCCAACCTTCCACTAAAATAATTTAATCAAAAACCAAGCCTGATTACTCTGCCTTAAGCATAGAACCCTCAATGGCGCATTCAGCACTAAAACATTTCACTACAGGTATGTCACCTAACAATCCTGTCTTTGATGACTTCGCCCATTGCTTTGTTCACTGACTAATCATGAGTGATACTGAACAGCTGAAGTAAGTCATTGCCCTTTGGTCTGGTTTGAATTGTGCCCCTCAAAAATATATGTAGTGTAACTTTAATCTCTGATGTGACTGTAGTTATAAATAGGGCCATTAAGGAGGTAGAGGAGCTAGAGAAAGTACCCAAGTAACTGAAGGGGGCTGCAACCCTGTAGGTGCAACAACAATATGAACTAACCAGTACCCCCTGAGCTCGAGTCTCTACCTGCATATGTAGCAGAAGATGGCCTAATCGGCCATCATTGGGAAGAGAGGCCCCTAGGTCTTGCAAACTTTATATGCCCCAGCACAGGGGAAGGCCAGGGCCAAGAAGTGGGAGTGGATGGGTAGGGGAGCAGGGCAGGGTGGGGGGGGGGAATGGGGAACTTTTGGGATAGTGTTTGAAATGTAAATAAGGAAAATAACTAATAAAATTTTTTAAAAAGGAGGTAGCTGGGGTCAAATGAAGTCATTAACATAGGTCTGATGCCTTTTGAAACACCAAAAGTCAGACTGATCCAGTCAACCATTTGCAAGCCAGCCCTGTCTTGAACTTTTTTTTTTTTTTTTTTGGTTTTTCGAGACAGGGTTTCTCTGTGTAGCCCTGGCTGTCTTAGAACTCACTCTGTAGACTAGGCTGGCCTCAAACTCAGAAATCCACCTGCCTCTGCCTCCCAAGTGCTGGGATTAAAGGTGTGTGCCACCACGCCCAGCTTGATCTTGAATTTGTAGCCTCTATATCACTATACAGCTATAGAAAAACCAATTCTCATACCCAGTCTGTAAGCATCCCAAAGATAGCTGTCATCTTCCTACGATTCTGAGACTAAAGTTGCTCTTCTCTCAGCTTCCTTATTCACCTTCTTACTCCCCGTGCAAAGACTCATTTCTAGACATGATTGATTCCTCTACTAAAATATCAGTGCATCTAACTATCCTGTCCCTCCTCATTGATGGCAGGTACCATAGCCTCTTATCATTATCTTTGAATGGTCTACAACAATCCTTTCTGCTCATCACTGGAGGCAGAAAACATCTTATGTGTTCTTTCATTCTCAACACAGGTCATCAAGTTTCATTTTTGAAAAAAAGTAATGAATGGTACCTAGTCTATGTGGTCAGAAGCTGATAAACAGAAGACAGAAAACTTGTATGAAATTATTTCAACAAAATCATGAAGGAATCCCAATAGATGCTAGTGAAAGAACTATGAGTTACTGCCAAAATTTAGTGCAAAGCATGTCCTGGGAACACAAAGTAATTTGGCTGAATGTCCAGGCATCAGGATGTCACAGGACACACACACACACACACACACACACACACACACACACACACACACAAGAATAGCTTTCATGGCAGAGAAGGGAACAGGAAGATAGTTGGAACAGACTTAATTCAAGTGATAGTTCTATATCAACTTTGTCTTGTGATTTGTGATCAAGAGTACAAATTCCACCTCCTCGTTTCCTCTTTTCTCCACATGTACCTTCAGAAGAAATGGTTATAAAGTAAACCTTTTAAGATTTCATGAGATATTTCATGTTTGTCCCTCCAATGGTTCTATTAAGTCTCTTCAAAGGGGTACTTTCCACAGGAGCAAACCTGAAGGAACAGAACATTTATTCCAAAAGCAATTTCCTTCCCCAGTTATTTTCTGTGTTCCCTTGGCAGTGTTTCTCGACACTTTTACTTGAATAAGAGCTTATTTGATCCCAAACTAGTTTCTCCTGCTGTTTGAACCTACAGTCAAGTCTCAGACCGTTTTTATGATGCCATTCCCACATTCTGCGACTGTAGAGACGATCTTAGTCACACAACTATAGCATATATTTTGTTACAAGAGAAGCACCTAGATTTAGAAAGAAAAAGGTTTAAGACAATACTTACAAGATGTGTTCAGAAGTGAATTGTGTGGCTTTCTACCGATTCAAAGAAATTAAACAGGTTCCCAAGTGGAACTTTTTATATTTAAAGAAAACTGTTAAAATCAAAAGATGACGATGATGATGATGATGATGATGATGATGATGATGATGATGATGATGATAAAGATAAAATGTCTTTTAACTACATTACAGTGTAAGTTGGCAATAAACGACTGATTTGCAACAACATAGGAGCAGAAGAGTGATTGACAATCGTACTCCCATTTCCTGAGCCCTACAAAGCTCTTCCATCAGGAACATCTCATTCAGGTTTCTGGTTCAAGTTTGCTATGGCTCTTTACCCACTATGCAGGCAGAGGATGTGGCATGACGACAGATGGAGCCTTCTCATGCTCTCATCCTTTCCAGAGGCTGAAGCCCAGGAGTGGCTTATTTACCATTCTAAGTCCACTTTATAAAAGTAAGAAGTGAAAATAATCATATGTTCCCATAGTTCCCAAAGAAGCTTTTCTTGAAAACTTGGGGAACAAGTCTTAACCAATTTGTTAAGCAAATTTATTGAGGACTGAAACGTGGACAGACTCGGGGGTTGGTGTCTGCTGTCCCTGTGACTTAGTTGCATCCCCGAGTTTGATTCTCTGCTGCTTTCAGAGATGGATCCTGGAGGAGGGGAGAGGAGGTATTTTTTTCAGCAAGCTTGATTTTTTTTTTTTTTTTGGTTCCCCAAATTTTCTACTTACTCTTGTAACTCTGCTAGCACTGTTATCAGCAATTCCAGTGCAGAGTGAAGGGAAAAAGCCCTTACTCACAAAGCATCCTAGATTCATGGGTCAAAGGGAATTTGAAAGCAATAAAATTCAACAAACATCCATCAAAATTTTTGTCTATTTATTCAAGCATTATAAACTATGCCATTTGTAGCCACACAGAATCAATAGTCCTTTTTGTTTGTGTGTTTTTTGTTTTAATTCTGTATATATTTATCCAAACAGGGAAGTATGCCATTGCTTTGTCCACTTAAGCTGTATGCTGACCTGTTTCCTTGTAATTACAGTTTTCTCTGACCTACCCAGTCCTGGACCACCCCCTCAGGATTTGTATATTTCAGGACTGTCCCCAAAGTTTTCATGAGATGCTATCAGGATAGCAGAAGTCGATACTGTGACCCATACCTGTTACCTTGCTGATATTTAAGATGCTTCATGGAGTGTCCAGATAATTTTCTTTAATAACCAACTACCTCTGCTAGAAAAGCTTGCATATCCTCAGATAAATATTTTTAGTTCTTTCAAGGCACTCTTTATACACTACCCTAAATCTGCACCACAGCTGTGGGCTCTTGAAAGTTATGGGGGCATGTTCCCATATGGGGGGCATGTCCATACCTCCATGTGTTCACAACTGCTACCATCGTTCACCATAGCCACTGAAAGAACCACAGAGGTGCTCCTACATCAAGATCATCATGTAAATTCATCCCCATGAGCCTCTGCCTTTGAGCCCCCCCCCCCCATCGTTGTTCACAGCAGAGCTATGAGTACTCCTTGGATGCTGGTTTCTTTGTGTTGATGTTGTGGTCCCCAGGTGTCTCTGCTAAAATTCCTGGGGCAAAGAACATTTATAGTTCTGCACATGTTTTCATAGTCAATGGGAAAAAAATTTCCCTGTACTCCTAATGGAGTGTCTTCGGTAATATGCTTCATGGTACCCTTGGATGTGTGGGAGACTGACGTTGCCAGAATATTTCTTTTTTATGGCTTTTGTTGCTTTGACAGCTTAGATTTTATGGCAACTTTAATCATGTGTGTCCTATTCCTTCACCTCTGGCATTTTGCAAATATTCCATTTCTCTGTTGCCGCTACCATAACTGCCTTCAACAAATTGTGATTCATCAAACGATTTCCCCCATGTCCCTCTACCGCAACCACAGGGGAAACCCCGAAGGGGGCTGCATCAAACAAACAAGGCAATGCTAAGTGCTCAGGAGTGTGAAAATCTATTAATTACAAAGGGGAGGAGAGAGAGAATGGGAAGGAAGAAAAATGACATGTAACGCAGCCCCAAGCCACCACTGGCAGTAAGCTATGTTCTGACACTTTAGACAGGCTTTGTGAGTCTGTTTGCTCTATTCACAAGTGTTCATGAGAAAATAAGCCATCAAGTCTAACAACACAAAGTACATGTGTTATCTTAAAATTATAGCAAGTCAATAAATCATACCTGATCGGTAACAATATTATATGTCCCCCTCTTGTATAATCACAGAATAATGGGGGTATAAATGAAAGAGAGTTAGAGCCAGGAAAAACCAAATAGGTCATCTATTCAATCTTGCTCTGACAGAATATCAGTCTAGAGCAATACATCTTAAGTTGTATCATCTGGATGTTAGTGTGTCTCGGTGTCCGTGCTATCTAAGCAGCTCATTTCTGGGTGGCAGACTGGAATGGATCCTTGTCTCCTTCCCTTAAGAATAGATCTAAACTGTGACTGTCCTGAGTCACTCACACTCTTCCTTTTTGCTCCAGTCCCCTGGGTCCTGTATGACAGTTTCCTCTTGTGGGCATTTGTGATGTTCCTCTTGTGGGCATTTGTGATGCTCTGATGTGAACGGGATCCCTCTCTGCTTCCTATTCCTCATCTAGAATGAACTTCATGACTGGCTTGCTTTCTTTCAGAGGAAGGCAATGCATCCCTTGGAAATGTAGACAGCCCAGCCCCTCCCATGCAAACTGTTTGTGTTTACCTAATCCCCAAGGGAGTGTGACTTTAGCACAATGCCACTTTAGGTGCATTATGTCATCCTTGCTTTCCAAGATAGGCAGGGACACACTCATGAGGCCTCCAGAAGTCTCACTTCATTCCAGCAGCCACTTCTGCTTTTGTACACCTATGCTTCTCATTAATTTGTCCCACGTTACTCATGAGTCTCAGTAAGCCTTGTTCACAATCCAAGATAATATCATCCATTTTAATGACAGTTGGTGCATCTTAGAAATGCCAGAACTGTTTTCAAATTTCACGGAAGCACAGTTGACAGTCTTATGGAGATCATTGGAGATTTGTTTTCCACCACAAAGAAAACTTACATTACAGTTCATAACCCCTTCAAATTGATCACCCCATTGTGATTTCAAAGCACTGAAATCCTTCATCACTACAGGTGAGTTTCTAAAACAAATATTTTACAGAAATCATCAGTGCTATCAGAAGAATATGAATATTTTAACAATGTGCTGAAGTTTGTGACACGATGAAGAACAATATATAGGTCATTCACTCATTACCTCCACATCTGGCACAAAGCAGATATTCAATGTGAGTTCCAAATGATACATCATTTGTTCAGAGACAAATAATTATAACTATGTTAAGTATATGCAATAAATGGCCAAGGCTGAGCACTGTAACATTGGATCAGTGATTAGGAAATGCCAGCATAGATACCCAGAGATATGTTATTCAATCCTCATGTAGAAATCCCAAATGCCACAAGGTCCCTTTAAGTCACTCCAACAGATTAAGGTTCAGAGATGGACCTTGCCCAAAATCAGAATACTACAGAGAAGTGTTTGTATGTGTGTGTGTGTGTGTGTGTGTGTGTGTGTGCATGCTGGTGATAAATGGTAATAATTGTAACAATAACATACAAAGAATTCATAAATTCATTCATATTAAATGCCTTGGGAAAACTTTCTTATGCAATTATGATGGACAAATAGTCCTATATTGTACGACCTATAAGATGGAGAACCAACAAGGTCAGTGGTATAATTTTGTTGGAGTCTGAAAACCTGAGAACCCCTGTATGCAAAGCCTCCAAGAAGATAACTCCAAGAAGAAACAGAGAGTTTTCCCTTCTGCCACCTTTTCGATTATATTGGGTCTTCAGTATAAAGGAAAAAAACCATTTTACATGGAGAAAAGTGAATATTCTTTGGTGGCTCTACTAATTCAAATGCTAATTGCTTCTCGCACACTTGCACCTTATGCGCAGAAACATACTGTTTCCCAGTTCTCCAGGCAGATTTTAAGCCTCATCAAAGTGACATACGAAGCTAGACATTACTGAAACCAAAGCAGAAGATAGGAATTCTTCTTTAGCACCTGGTAGATTGCAAAGAAAAAATTGGATTTACCAAAGACAAATCAGAGGTAGGAGGCAAATGAGGGAGCAGAGCTCCCCAGTAGTCCAGATAGAGACTGTGATAAAGAATTAAAAGCAGAATAGATGAGCTGGGAACATGCTACTAAAAATAGGTTTAAAGGAGAGATCAGATACTATAATAGGAAAAGTTTGTGGAATCAGATCCTAAAGATTGTGTTCTTTGTTGCTAAAATCGTTTTAGACTTAATTCCATTGCGGAAACATTTATTAAAGAATTCTATGTTACAAGGTTCCCAGAACATCTCTGTCTTGTAGCACTAAGTACCAATGTGAAGAGAATATGGTGAGATAAATGTCTAAGGGTATACTGCAATTGTCTAAGTAAAGAATTACTCAATAACTAAGACACAATCTGTGAGGGCAGAAACCAGGAGTTGAGCTGCCATATTGCTTAAGGAGATCTGGGTGGAAGGGAAATGGGGTTACTATATAGTGATCATAATACCCTGCCTGGAGGTCAAAATGTAGGTCCTGGAAAGAGTTACAGAAAATAATATATGGAAGAGAGGGGGATGGGCAGTATCTTAGTATGAACTTTAGTATTGCTTTGATGACATACAATGACCGACTTATAGAAGAAAGTTAATTTTGGGCTTATAATTGCAAAGGGTCATGACCACTGCATCAGAGAACACAGGAGGAGCCAGGCCCTTGCAGGCTTAGTGATGGGGCAGTAGAAGAGAGTCAGCATTTTGATCCACAGGTGAGAAGCAGAATGAACAAACACAGTAGGAATGGCATGGGGTTTTGAAATTCCAAGGTCCTCCCCTAGTGCCACACCTCTTCTAACAAAGTCAAATCTCAATCCTTCCCCAACAGTTCCAACTGAGAACCGAGCATTAAACTATATTAACCTATAGAGACCCTTCCCATTCAACCCCACAGCTGTCAAGAGTGATTTAAGGATAAATTCAAGATGGAGCACGTTGACACTCAGTCACTTTAGGTCCTGGAGACCTAGAAATTTTCATAAATTATTGCATTAAAAAAGTGGAGAGAATCATGATTGCTGATATTAATCTGATATCAGAATTATTAATATGTGACACTGGGAATTTTCTAAATATAAGCATTTGGAATTATATATCTTGATAATTATAGTAAATTTTATTCTAATCAGTTCAAAATTGCTACAGCATTTGGCTTATAGATAGGAGTTTTGGTACTCAATACTTTAAGACTTCTCTTACCTACCTTTTTCTTCTTTGCCATTTTGTAGTAATTTGAAGATGTGTAGTTTGATCTTTGCTTTTTAAAAATTCAGTTCCTTGTTTAAATATCAAGATCCTTTTTCATTGAGGTATTATTTGCAAAACTTTTCATATATTTAGAAAATCCAATATTTTGATTAAGCAATTTAAAAACATTGGCTAGCTCTCATCATGTATATTTAAATTTTTTCCATGTTAAAATGTTCATGAGTATCTAATTTTGAAGGTAGCATATTCCTTCTAGAGTGTTTGTCTGGGAGATGCAGGTGTCAAAAAAAAAGTGCTTGTCACACAAGTTTTGGGACGCGAGTTCAAATCTCCAAGCCCAATTTTAAAGCTGCACACAAAGATTGAGGAGATGGGATGCAAAGGCAAAAGAAATTCTAGAAGCTCATTGTCCTGAGGGCTGGTATCCACAGCAGAGAGACAAAGAAAAGACTCTGTCTCCAGGGAGGCCTGGCATCCGGGTAGTCCTCTGCCCTGCAGCAGGTACATTCCCACATAGAGTGCATCAATACACATAGAGAAGAAAGGAAGGAAAAAAGGAAGGAAAGAAGTGATGGAAGGAAGCAGGAAGGAGGGGAGACAGACAGAGAGACAGACAGATAAACAGACAGACAGAGGCACTAACACTAATCGAGCTAATGGACACACACGAGGGAAGCATGTGTCATATCGGGATGGCTTCTAACACCTAAAACATTTCAAAGTGGCATGTATGAATTTCTATGTGTTTTTTCTGGTTGATCGTCTGAGCTTTCTCTGAGACTCACTAAACTTAAATTATTGTGTAAGGTTAGTCATTGCTCTTTACTATTTTTGAGTCACAATGATGCACGCCAATACTATTTTTTAAATTTGAGCAATTCATGTTTCTCACTTTGTATAGACACAGCTCATGAGCATACTTGATACAGAAGCTGTCCAACTTAGTGGAAGCTGAAAAATGCTAGAAACGTTGAGATCTTTCTCAGAGAGGTGGACTTAAGTTTAACTATTGGAATTTTAGTTCTGCCCCAATTCATTCAGAGCAATATATATTGGCTTAATTTTCTTTCTGAGACTCACTGAAATAAACATAAGAAAAACGCAGAAAAAAAGAACTTTGGTGTATTAGTGTTTATAAAGGAAACAGAGAGACATAAATTAATCAAGGTCTAACAAGGTCTAACATTCTGAGAGCCCACCCCCATTCTGCATTTTGCCTACTCATAGGTTCTATTTGATAAGGGTGTAGTTTAATCTTTCCAGGATCCATGGTCTATGCTTCTGAATACATGACTGGCCCTGATACAGCAGTTTCTCCAGTCTCCTTTCCCCTGTTGCCTGGCATCTTTTCCTATTTCCAACACTGTCATCCCTGGAGAAGAGTCTCCTCAGAAGAGCAGGGTACTCCCTGCTGTTTTCTCACACAACCACAGGCACTCTTTTAACAAATATTTTTCAATCCTTACGAATATTTATTCAGTGCCTCTAAGCACTGAGGGTGCATCACTGATCAAAACAATGTGCTCTCCCATGGAAATAATAATCTAGTAGGAACAGGCAGATTATAAATAAATGAGCACATGATATATGGCAATGGTTATAAAGCCTCTGAGGAGAAAAGGAGGGTCAGCTCCGAGTGCAGAGGCTGAGGGAAGTCCTCCAGGTGAGAGGAGCTTTTGAGCACGAGCCAGATGGGAGGAGGGAGGCTGATGGCTGCTTAGGAAAAGTCCATTCAAGGAGCAGCAAACCCCAGGGTTGGATACAGGAGCACACTTGGAATGCTGGAAGAGAAATGAAGGAGAACAGAGGGAGTGGGTGCAAGAAAGAAGCAGTAGATAAGATCAGAGATGGAGATGCTGCCAAGTCAAGCTCTTGTATGCTCTGGCAAGGGCTCTTGGCTCTTTGTGTGTAATGAAAGCATTGGGAAATTTTGAGCAAGGAATGACCGGGTCTTTCTGCTATTTCTCCCAGCTGCTGCTCAGCAGCTCACATAGACTTGGCAATAAGGACCCAGAAAGGCTAAGGACAGACTAGGGGCAGTAGGTAGAGACATCAAGTAGTCTGGGGTGACCGAAGATGTCAGAGAGTAAATAAGGAGTCTTTTGAGGGATTCGACTGGAGGAGAGTAGAAAATGGCTAAGCTTTTGTAGAAGTTTCAAAGGAAAATCCTTCCTTCAGGTACATAACAGCATATCACACAGGTGGGAATAAGCCTGTTGAAATCCAGAGAATGTTGAGTGGAAAGAGGCCAATTGTCATGCCTTTGTAAGGTGATGGTAAAGGTTTGGATGCAGGAGACAAACCTCTACCTGGGCTCTGCAGACAAGCAATGGCTAAACCTCCACATGGACAAGGACAGATAGTACCCATGACAAGCGAAGCAATTGACTTGGTGCTCAGTTGGGGGTGCCATTTGGAAAGATTGTGAAACCTTTATAGGGCAGGGCTTCAATGAGGGTGTTTGTCACCAGGAAGATCTCCTGGGGCTGTATAGCCTGCTCCCATGTCCTGACTACAGATATAATACAACTACTTGTTTTCTTGTTTTTATTGATATGCCTTTCCCATCATGAAGGAATGAGCCTTAAAACTTTGAACCAGAATAAACCCCTTAACACTTAAATTGCTTTTTGTTGGGTATTCGTCACAATGATGCAAAAGTAACTAACCCAGCTGCTGTCTTTTGAAATTTTTTAACATTATGCATGTACCTGTGTGTGACTGTATATGTATGCAAATGACCACAAATGCCAGAGAGAGCATCACAGAGCTATAGGAAGTTGTGAGATGCTCAATGCAGATGCTTGGATCTGAACTCTCATCCTCACAATTGAACTTCAGGAACTCTTAAACTACTGAACCATTTAGTCAGCTGAAGGTTGAAATGGAAGTTTCTGATTGTGTCAGGTGATGCAGACTCGTGTGGTATTTTGCTGAGGCCGACTCACATGATGTTTTGCTGAAGTAGGAACCGTGAGATAATATGTGATGTTTTGGAGAGAGTATAAATAGGACTCAACAGACAACGATGGGGCACTTGCATAGCCAGCTGTGCAATGCTTGATCTTACATCTTCACTGATCTTCATTTTGTTGAAAGAGGTACAACAGAGAACTCCTGATGTTTTGGCTGGTCCTGGTCATTCCTGCTGACTTGTGCCAATTTCATGGAGGTCTGGAGGTTTCTGCTGGGTTGTGCCATTGTTGGTGACACTTTGAATTGGACTGTTGGTATTCTGACAAAAGGAGATTGGAACCACTCTAAAGAACTACTTCTAAACAGGTCTACATTCCCTTCTCCTATTTACCATATATTCACCTATCTTTGGACACTCGCCTAGAAGGGAGGGTCAAAGCATTTGAGAACCCTTATCAAAGTAGGTTTTCAAAAATCTAAGTCTATATAACGCAAGTGTCTTATCTCAGATGAACAAAACACGGTGGGTTGACAGTAATATGGTAGACTTTCTGATGATTAATCTTCTTATCTTGAGTGGTTTTACACTTAACATGGAAACATACCTCTTCTGAACATGAAGACCTTTTCAGAAAGGGTTGCTTGAGGCAAAAAAGATCCACTCTGAATGCATGTTGTATGAACCAATTAGGGAGTCTTGTACTAAATAAACAGAGAAAGCAACTAAACACCAGAATTATCTTTCTTTGCTTCCTGAATATGGATACAGTGTGATCAGTTTCCTCATTTTCTTGTGACTATATCTTCTCCATCATGATGCCCTGTATCCCATTGAACTTTCTCCTTATATTGTTTCCTGTCAAAAACTATAATGACAGCAGTAAGAAACGTAACTACTACAAGCCAGATAGGCAACTCTGAAGGATCATAGTGCTGCAGTGTTGCCAGGTTCATCAGAACCTTCTCAAACTCCTCAACCTCAATGAGTTCCCAGGATACAAATATTAAAACCCCCGTAATCTGGACCAATTGTTTATCATTTCTCCTAGTCAAAAAAAAAAAAAAAAAGTTTCTGTATTGTGCCCTCTCTCCAATGCATGTTTCCCAAGTGAAATCTTACTGAGGCATGTCTGATAGACAAAACCAAGTCATATCCTAGGCCCTGTCTGTACAGGACATTGGAAAATGATGTTTCTGATATCTACCTTAAGGACAGAGGTCACCTACGTGATGCATGTTAGGACAAAACAGAAGAAATGCTGGGCAGCCTAAAAGTGACAAACAAATACAGTCTTTCTCTATTTGGGGTCATATTTCCAACCTTTTCATCATATATGGCTAAAAAATAGGATGCAATAAATTTTTGCTGAGTAAACATTAAAAAAAAAAAGAAGTGGGTAAATAACATGCTTAGGCACTGCTAGTTCACACCTGGTGTCCCCTGGAAACCCTGCAAATATTGGGAACATACTGGTTAAAGCAAGGAACTCCCACCTCCGTCTCCCAGGATATGCTGTACACGAAGACTCCTGTGGGGGACTGATCACTTATGCCACAAGAGAGCCACAAGAGAGTGCTGAGTTCTTAGAATGTTTGAGCATATAGAAGAGAGTACTGCTTCACTGAGTGAGTAGATGTTAAGCCCCTTCTGTGGCTAGGCATCACTGTGAGTGTTGGAAATACAGCACAGAATCAGAGAAAAAGATCACATGTTGTAATGGTTTGTATATGCTAGGCCCTGGGAGTGACAGTATTAGAAGGTGTTGGAGTAGGTGTGTCACTGTGAGCATTAAGACTCTCATCTTAGCTGTCTGGAAGCAAGTATTCAACTAGCAGCCTTAAATGTTGTGCCTTGTAAGAGTCGCCTTGGTCATGGTGTCTGTTCACAACCGTAAACCCCTAAGGCACAGGCTCTCTCTGTCAGCACTAAGGAATGGTTCCTGTTTCACAATTATATCTGAAACATTACAAAACTCAAGTATACACTCTGATAGGTTCACAAAGTAGAAGATACTTCTCTATTTTCTAAACATTTTACACATTTTTAAGTAAGTGTGTGTGTGTGTGTGTGTGTGTGTGTGTGTGTGTGTGTGTGTGTGTGTTTTCTCAGGAACATCATCTACTTCCTCTGAAAGAAGGTCACAGTCACTGCTCTGGAGCTCACCAACTTATCCATACTGGCTTGCTCAAGTCCCAAGGAGCCTCCTGTTTCTGTCTGCTCAATGATAGGGGAGCCAGAATTTTCTCCTGGGTTTTCTGGATCAAGCTCAAGTCTTCATGCTTGTGAGGTGAGCTCTTTTCCCAATGATGCATTGCTGCAGTCTAGTGTTTTGGGGTTTTCTTTTTATTCTTTTTCATTTGCTCTTTTCTTTCTCTTCTTCTTCTTCTTCTTCTTCTTCTTCTTCTTCTTCTTCTTCTTCTTCTTCTTCTTCTTCTTCTTCTTCTTCTTCTTCCTTTCTCCTCCTTCATTTCCTCCCTCTCCTTCTTCATATGGTGCTGATCTGATACTTACAATCCTGTTTCATCTCATGAGCAGTCAGCACATTTCTATGACTGGAAAGTTACTATTTTTTTTAACTCTTTGTACCTATATTCTGCAGGCTTACCAATTATTTCCTCAGAATCATTTCACGAACGTGTGATTACATGACCAAAACATCATCATATGTTAAATTGTTACTCTCTTCCAAAACTTTACCAATTTCACTCTCAGCTCCTCTGTAAGTGTAAGTACCTACTGTCTACATCCTAAAAAGAAACAAAAAACCAATCCACCTTTTTTGTTTCACTAATCACCTCCTGATGACTCAGCCAGTGATTCTCCACAGGAGGAGGAAAGGCAGGTGGGCAGCTGTCACTAGATGATAAATCAACAGATTTTCTCGATATGAATTATTTGTCTACCAGGATTACACTTCTTGGTGGGAGGTCTGCCTGTTTTGTGCTGATAGGAATGCAGGAGAGACTTCTTCAGGGAGAAAAGTGAAACTCAAATGTGTGAGAACAGTTACCTTCAATCATGATGCACAGGAGTCTTCATTAATATAGTGCTGGCTGCAGTTGTGTGTGGGTGCACACCCTATAATCGATGCACTTGGGGTTCATAATGAGCTTGAGTCCAGCTACAGAGCAAGTTTAAGTCAAGCATAGGCTACCTGAGACATTGATTACAAAAACTCATCTTTAGCTATTGTCTGAGGCTCAACAGAGAAGTTTGCCCTGGGTACACAATGTAACCACTGATGGTTATGAACTTAGTACCACTCTAGGAGAAGCACTGAGCTGCTGAGAAAATACATCCAATCTCTCAGGATGTCTGCATTCTATCCTACCAAGAGAACACACAGACAAGCTCCCACTTTCTCTTATTGTTCAGTGTCCCAAGCATTAGTTAATGTTTAACCAAACTAAATAATATTAAATGTGGATAATTGTCAAGACCCAAATACATTGTTTAAGATCATAGCTAACATGGTAGGTTCTGAGTTTGAATTCAACTTGATTAACAATAAAGGTTTTATATATATACTCCTTTGTATTAAACTATTTAACTATTTCCTGAGATGCAGCCAACCATCACTTAGGAACAGGAGCATGGGTATGTTCTTTAAAAGCCCCTGAGCAATTTCCCTATAATTCAGAATTATTCATTTCTAATTCCAAATTTCTAAAGATCACTCAGAATGAATGAGTTAAACTGAGACTGTTGATCTAGTGAAATGTCCCCAATATCTTCTATCGCTCTTATTTGTACTATCACACCAAATCTTTGCCTGTCCTTCTGCTGCAGCCTAAATCTACGAACCTTTAACTTTTTTTAACAACAAAAGCTGGTCAAACCCAGAATAGTCTGATGGATACTAGTTGTGACTACTGGTCATGAGTTCTAGTCCTGACATTAGTCCAACACTTATTTCCTAGTAAGCATGCCTTACAGCTGGCTTGAAGATATATGCTAATAGCATTATCCCACTTGTTGGCCTCCAAAGTCTTCCTGTGGCTTCCACTGTAGCCTCAGCCTTTCTACTCCACTCCGCAGAGAGCACATCTCCTCTGGTTGTATAAATTGCTGCCCAAGTGTCCACTGTCTATCTTTGTCCCAACAGAGTCAATCTTTCTACATTCCTGAGCAAATGGCTTCTTAAGTTTGTGCAACTTGGTGTTCACACCAAGCATCATCTGTGTGGGAATATGAGGAGTCTATTTCCACTTCCTTCTTTAATATGCATTACACCCCTACCAATTTCTATCCATTTATCTTCTTATTAAAGAAGAGAAAGCAAAGGTGATCTATCATATGCATTTTGATCATACCTCCGTGTAGGGCAAGAGCATAGGGAGGAATAATATAATTTGATTCACTGTTAGAGAGAACGATCCCTCAAGGCAGGGATAGTACGGTAGCAGGGTTCACTCACGGCGGTGGTGGTAGAACATAAAATCACTTGCTCATATTTCAATGGACCAAGATGGAGACACTTCATCCCATTATCCTACCTTCACCAGCTAGGTTCCAACATCTTCCAAAACTCCACACCCAAAACCAAACAAACAAAAAAGAAAAACAAAAACTTGTAATCAGTTATTCAAGTGTCTAAGAATGCGGGAGACATTTTCTATACCAAGTCCAATATTCCACCCTTAGCCACAGTAGGCATCTTACCACCTCATAATGAAAAACCATGTTCAACCTGACTCCAAGCATCCCCCATCGCCTTAACAAGTCTCAATTCTATTCAAAGATTCCTCAAAAGTATCTTTTAATATACAGGCAATATCATACTTATAAAAATCTATGAAATCTTGAGTAATTTATATAATTCTAGCAAACACACACACACACGCACACACACACACATACACACAAACACACACACACACACATGCACGCACACACACTCATTCCCACTACAGAGAGGCGTTGTAGGGATGTGGTAAGGAGAGACAAATCAATGCCAGACTGAAACACCAACAAAGCAAATAACAAACACAGTCTCATGTCCACTGTCTGGGCTCATGATGTCATTATCCAGATATGCAAGACTTGGGTCACCCTGAGGGTTCAAATTTTTCCCTGTGAGGCATGTTCACTGCTTGGGGCTGATCCTGCTTACTACCTGCAGCATTTCTTGGCAAATGTCCCTAATTTCTGGCATCTCTAAGATCCTGGATCTAGACTGAAATCGAGGGTTTACCTCCACGTTTTCCTATGTAAGTACTCAGGAGCTTTGTACAGGGAATACAACCTTGCTACACATCTTTGACTTCAGTGACTTCCTTCTACCTTGGTGCAAGTTTCCATGACGTCTGTCTTCACTCTTGTATGCTTACAAAAGCAGCTCCACATAGATGATGCCTAGCTTTGTAGTCAGCTACCTTTGTAGCCTGTTGGGTTATTCAACTCCATCTGCATTCACCTCTGTGTTCCTTCAAGCTGAACTGGAGAAAGTACTTCCCTAGGCAGACATTTTGTACCAACCTACCCTGAAGGCTCTGTTTTCAGGCACTCTTCTTTCAAGTGAATCGCATTGTTACACCCTGGAGATCTCCATAGGTAGGTTCTTGCCTAAATTTATCTATCATATTTTTTCCAGTGCTAAGTCCATGGTGAGCTAGATCATTAGTGTTGAATTCATTCTCATTCCAAATTTTAGGGCCTGGGCAATCTTTAGGCAGATTCTTTGCCAGAAACTAACACTCTGATCCAATTTCCCAAGCCATCCTTGTTCTTTTCACATGCCTGTCTTTGCTGAATTTCCCTGGGCATTCTGGTCTTCAATGCTCCCACCAGAATAATCCATTAAGCTGTGTATATGGCATTCTGGGAGATCACTAGCTCTCAATACAAAATACTATCACATTTTCCTACAAAAATTTCCTACAAATTTGTTCAAAGAACCTACATAATTTTGTCACAATGACAAACTAACTTCTTGGAAAAAAAAACTTTCTGGTTCTGATTCTATCCTTGTTGTTGACAAGAGAACCTTAGAAGATGAAAGCATTCTTTAAGGTCATAGTTGAAGAGAGCAATCCATCCTGGAAGGGAAGACATGGCTACAGAAATGGCTTACAGCAGAGGTAGGTGACTCTACATGTTGCTCACATCTAAGTGGGCCAGGAGTCGAAGAGAACTGGAAGAGACAGGCTGTAAACCTCAAGGATTGTTCCTAAAGATTCTTCCACAAAAGGCTCAACCTCCAAAGGGTCAGCATTTTCTCAAATCAGCACCATTACACAAGAGCCAAGTATTCAAACACATAAACCTCTGGAGAACATTTTACATGAAACCATGTAGACAGAGACAGATTGAATGACTACTGAACTTTCAATATTGGTGTCCTGACAAAAGGCATGTTGAAAGTTACACAGCATGTACAATGTTAAAATATTGTTGGAAACCAGTACAGCAACATGAAGAAGTACGACTTTTAGGAAGTATTAATAATTGTGACATCAAGTCCTTGTTTTCATGGATGGGACTGTCCTTATAAAAAGCATGGAAGGACAATATATTTGTCTCTTGTGCTTTTGTCTTGGGCGGGCAAGCACTAGGGTAACAATTCAATGTCAGAGTTTCCTCACAATGTACCTAATCTACCAGGAATCTGGCCTTGACTTTCTAGCTTCCAGAATATGAAAAATGAATTTATGTTGTTTACTATTCGTTATTCCTAAGATATTTCATTATATAGATAGTAGCGGACTAAAACAGTGGCTTCTTTTGTTTTTACACAGGGGAACAAAGGCTTGAACCTAAGTCTTCTAGGTCCAAAAGAATCTCTTTCCAGTTTATAATCTTGAAAAAAAAAACACCCCGAATCAACCTAATGCCCTTTTAAAACCGGGGTGTTCCTTTTCTACTGACGGATGCAGAAGATTTCATCTGAACCAAAATTTCATCTGAATAAAAATTTCTGAGTTTTGTCCAGGTGAATCTTGTACTCAGCCACAAAAATATCAAGTTAAAAAAAAATCATGAATCAGGCAGGTAGACACACCTTGCCTAGAATCTGTACTGTGAGATGAGAAACACAATTAAATATTAAGAAAGATCTAGCCAGAGATTAATAATAAATGAAAGAGTTAATTGACCTATGCAGAACTTAAAATGCACAAAGAAACTCTGAAAGTGTGAAAAGTTCTCTCAGTTTGTCTTCTACCCAGTACGGTCCCCTCAGGCATACATGTCATCCCAACACAAGCCCCATGTCAAAGTTTTTCAGTTAACAATAGACCATAGACATCTCAGTGTGGAAAATAGCATTCAGAAGGCTTTTGATTATGTAGGATGCGTAGTTTCCTGCAAAAGTAAGAGAGAAAAGGAAGAAAATGGCTCTTGAGCTCTTGCTTAATTACCCTCCTGGACTAATCAGGAAAGATGAGATGCTTTCTCTTCCTCTGACCTTTTGATTTGTTTCCTACCATGGTTTGTTTCATTTTCTCAAAAACCACAAAAAGAATGAAAAAAGGTGATCAAGGCTGAAGTTGTCTCCTCTGACTTGACACACTTTTTTATCCTTAAGCCAAATCATGTAAGAATTCTGTTTAATAAATCACAGGCTACTACCACTAATTACTATGGAAATGCATAGCAAAAAGCTACTTGGTTTAGGCTAAGCAGAATTTTTTTTTTCCTTAAAATTATCACAAACATTATATGCACTGATTAGAGTTAGCATTGTAGTTTCCACTAAGGCTGTATGGCCTCCAGATTAACAGACACAGGAGTCCCAGCATTGGCATCGTCTATGAGTCAGGGATAAAAGGGGGTGGGGGAGAGGTTCAACTGGGAAGATGATTTGTGAATAAGGTGCTGACTGCATGAAGACCAAAGTCCTGATACCCTGGACTTATTTGGCAGACTCTAAGTCCAGGGTTCCAGCTCTCCAGGTCAGGGATGAAGACATGTCTGACCCGGAACTTACAGACCACCCACTCTAGCTGAATTGGCAAGCTCTGTTTTCAGTAAAAGACCTTGTCTCAAAACAAAACAAGAAAAGTGCTATACAGGAAGACGCCTGAATTCACATTCTGGGTCTCACATGCATGTGCGCCGCGCGCGCGCGCACACACACACACACACACACACACACATACCAGAGACAAGAATGCATGCATGCATGCATATTCACACATTTGTGCACAAACCACACACAGCAATAACAACACATATCTCTAGAAATTTAGACCATCTAAATAGATGGTCTGCTATACTATGAATACAAATACTTTTAAGTTCTCAAATTTGCACAGAAAATAATCACGCAAAACAGTGTCAAGGTAACCTGGAAAACTATCAAGCCAATAGTCATCATATCACTCTTTGTTGTTGTTGTTGTTGTTGTTGTTGTTGTTGTTGTTGTTGTTTCTGTTTGAATTGTTTTTTTTTATAATGTATTTTCATTGTCCATTGGTGTTTTGCCTGAATTTATTTCTGCAGTTGACCAGGAACTGGACTTACAGGCAGGAATGACCTGCCATGAGCGTGCTGGGAGTTGAACCCAGAGCCCCTGGAAGAACAACCAGTGTTCTCCACCACTGAGCCATCCCTCCAGCCCCCACTCTTTGCTTTTAAGCCAAGAATTTGTTTCTACCCTCTTTGCATCTTTATAAGTGATGTTCTGTGCTTATCAGGAAAAAAATGGGTAGTGAGACTTCCAGAATCTGTATTGGATGGACATTTTGAGATGTAACAGCAGCAACCTTTAGTGCTTTGTCAGACAAAAGAAGGGACTGAACAATGCCAACGAATGTGCTTCTCTTCCTCAAGAAATTACACCGTGTTTGTTTTGTTGTTTTATTTATGTTTTGGGTTTGGTTTGGTTGGTTGGTTTTTTGTTTTGTTTTCTTTTCTATTCTTTTATTCTGTCAACTATGAGTCACTTGCTTAGCTATTTTTGCTTCACGGATTATTCTATTCTGCAAATTTAATCAACGAAACACCTATACTTCTCAAGTTATAGAATATTTTATAATTTGAGTGGATCTCAGTGATAAAGCCCAACTGATAAAGCATAACTGATTCTGGTTTTTGGATTTTTTGTTTGTTTGTTTGTTTGTTTTTACCAAATAGACCATTTTCTGAAATTTTTAATCTATCAAAAGTTCTTCTCAAGCAAGAAAACAGAATGACCAGTGTGTGTGTGTGTGTGTGTGTGTGTGTGTGTGTGTGTTTGTGTGTGTGTGTGNTGTGTGTGTGTGTGTGTGTGTGTGTGTGTGTGTGTTACCATTGTCAGCTGTCAGATACTGCATTTGATAAAGATAAATGATATCACATATACTCAGCTATCTTTATGGAACTAGAAGGAAAGGGTCTATTCTCCCCAGTTTAGAAATCACAATTTAGAAGTGCATGTGCCCTGGATTCCACATTCCAGATTGGAATTGGAAGTGCCATAAATCACATCAAGAAGAATTTAGAATTCTCTCTCGATCCCTGCATGGCACAGCTCCTGTTCATTATAACCATTGCATTCCTGAGTTTGGTCCAAGTGTGGCCTTCTCATTTGCTCTTCTTCTTTTTGAAGAGATAAAACAGAACATGCCCTGTGCCCACATGACCTGCTGTTCTCCATCTTCAACATCAGAACCGTCTCTCACCTGTCTTAATGTACACCACTTTCCTGCATTATAAAACTACCTCCTTTCCCACTTTCTATGATAATTTAATCCCACAGGTCTCTGCTTAGCTTCCTCAATTAACCTTTCCATATTGGCTCTTACATGTCCATCTTCAGAAAGACTTAGTTGCTCCTACTTTTAAATAACTTTTACCAACTGTGCTCAGTTAATTTAGAAATAACCTCTTTCTGGTAATTCTAAACGTCACTTTCTGACTGATCTGGCCCTTCCTTTTCTGAGATTCCTCTCTGTGGTGGCTTCTGTGTGGATGAACCACAGTAAAATCATCTCTACTTTCTTCTCTTCAGACAACCTTTCCTCTGCTCATTCTTCTGCCCTTCCTTAATTCCCCATTCCATATTTATCTGAGGCTTTCAGTGACATAAATCTTGCTTTCAGCCATCCCTTTGATATACAGGTGTGCAATGATATTCACCAAAGTGCAACCTCTAAATTTGGAGGGTTTTTTATGCAATTGTGGTGAGAACACAAATGTTTCTTGTCAGTCATCTTTCTGGGATGACTAGGCTACTGCCAGTCAATCCTTGAAGACATTATGACCCTTCAGTAAATGCTCAATAGGTCATAAGGTGGGAAAGGATGGAAAGGATTAGGCAGTAGTTTTGTTTTGTTTTCATTTTTCTTTTACAATAGAACCTGGAAGTTGGCATCTGTCATTCTGAATGCATGCAAAACTGGCACACTCTACTGTTTTTACACTTACCTAGGGTAGATGTTGCCAGGTAGGTTGGAGATATATCAAATAGAACATGAAATTCAATTCTGGTGAATTTAAAGGTGCCTATCACTTTATTGGCTGTGATGTGCATGATCCTGTGGGGTGCCTAGGTCTGGATGTCTCATATTCCCTTCTAACCAAACACTCCAAGGTTGGCTTGATCTTAGATGCTTTATCAAATTCAAGTGTCCTTGTATAGATGGAAAAAAATCCTAAATCCTAAGCAGGATAGAATGGAGCACCATGATCCCCCAGACCCCCAGACTGTTAGGCTCAAGGACTCAGCGGAGAGTCAGTTTCACTACCTCCACTTCCACACTCTGCCCAGACAGCACAAGGCCACCCTGCCTTCTCAGTTCCCCTCTTTCTCACCACACCATGTTTTCGCCATGCTATTTCCCATAGTCCCTTTACAAGTATTGTCTTTACTTTCCTCTTATCTAACAAACCTCTCCTCAAAGTATCACTAAATCTAATTTCAGTAATTCCTCTGCATTTTGCTAAAATGTAATAGTAGATATTAAGTCTTTCTTCTCTTTTGTCTTAGACACCCATTACAGTCCTTTGTTCTCAACTTCATAGCAGTTTCCCTTAAGATCATCACTCATTATTCTCTGTTTTACTGCATTACTTTTCTACCTAAATGCTTAATATTCTCTCTCTCTCTCTCTCTCTCTCTCTCTCTCTCTCTCTCTCTCTCTCTGTGTGTGTGTGTGTGTGTGTTTGTGTGTGTTATTATATATTCACTGACAACTTCACCTTCAGAAGATCAACCCAAAATGGATACTTGTTTCAAACTCCTTGAAAACAAGGCACTACATTATATCTGTATGCCTATTTCCCAAAGCTTCACAATATAAATGGAAAATATACTTTCTTTCTGCAAGTAAGACACAATGACAGTCTAAACAGTCCTTCATTCAGGGGCTACATGAGAAGAATATGTTCCTTGTCACCCGAAGCAGACCAATATTAAAGAAAATGGCTGCTCTTGTTCAGAAGTGAAAAGTTCAAAGGAAACATCACAGAAGAAAAAAAGACTCAGAACAATTGTCCAGAGTTCAGGGACTGATTTTTGACATGACATGTAGGACAAAACCGCATGCACAGCTCCAGAAGCAGTGACTTCATGTGTAGACATGAAAGACAAATGTTCCAGTCGATGAATCATTACTGGTCCTAACACAATCAAACATCAAGCTCAAAGAGGAAAGTGAAGCTAAATGACTCAAGAGGTAAGAGGAAGCCAGATCATGAGCAGCCTTATATGTCACACCCGACTATATTATTCTTGACCCTACAGGCAATGAGGAATTAATGGTCATTTTAAGGAATAAGTGATCTGAGCTGGCTTAAGGCTAGAAAGTTAAAGTGAGTAGTGAAAGAGATTTGAACTTGCTAACTCGCACTGTAAAGAGGAGGAACAAGTATTAAGTGGAAATTAAGAACTGCCTGCAGCAAGAGCATCCTCCAGGCCTGAACAGTGTAAGAGAGGGGTGCACGGCTTATAGAAACAAACAAATGAACAAATTGGCAAGGCATCGTGACTAGCCACACACACTCTTGGAGGGTGATGAAGGACTCTGAGTAACCTCATATGTATAGCTTTCAGGATGTGTCCAAACTTATAAAGAACTTAAAAGCATATAAACTTAGTAAATGATGAGAGGTGATGCAGATGATAATGAGGTAAATTTTGAACACACTCTGTCAAAATCATACACAGTCTGGGTAATTAATGTACAAGGAGAAGAAGTGAAAAGTACTCACATCAGACTCAAATACATAATAGCTACTTATTTTTTAACTATTTATTGATTTACTGTGAATTTCACATTCTGCATTGCAATGCCACCCGTCTCCCTGTTCCTCTGCCCATTCCCTCTGCCCTTTTAACCGCCACCCCCAAAAGACAACAAACAAATTAATGAAATCTCAATATAAAAGCTGCGGTATGTCAGCACGTCACACGATGCCACCCTCTTGCCCAAATGCAAATGTTCATTGCAGTGAGTCATTGGTCTGGATTGAGGCCTCTGGTTTCTGCTACACTATCAATACTGGGTCCTCACTGGGACTCCTCTCAGATATCCTGTTGTTATCCTGTCATCATGGAAATCCTGCAGTTCTGTATCTGGAGGACTGGCTACCTGAAGTGCTCCAGCAGTTCATGGGTTGGGTGGATGTTTGGATGAGCAAACTTAAGCCCTGGGTCTGGGCCTGAGTGGTAGCTGAGTTAGCCAGTCTACAAGCTCTCCTGGATGGATGCCACCAAGGATAGCTCTCTGGCACCGCCCTGGTGGATGAGGGGCAAGGACAGCTCACCTGCACTCATACCCTTGGGACTGGCTCACTGTTGCCCCAGCCACCATGGTCAGCCATACTGTGCTCACTGGGCAAGGTGCAGGACTGCTTGCCAAAGTGTTATAGCCAACTAGAGGTGGGGCCACCTCTCCTACTCTCATGTCCTTGAGGGTAGCCTTCCCATGTTGGCCAGGTGGGAGATGGGGTCATCTCTCCTATGCCCACACCACCACATAGCCACAGGGTCGTCTACTTACAAGTAGTCTACTTACAAGTAGTCAGAGAATTACAAAGGGACAGGATGAAATAGATTTCAGAATTCAAATATCCCATGAAAATTAAGTGAAATATGGAATTCAGAATATGTATTACATTTAAGACTTAGAATACCAGTGGCCATTGTTCTTTAATTTCCAGTGAACCACGAATGCAGAAACCACCGAGGAAAGCACTGAAGGATGTGGAGGCAACATCACTATTACACAAGGCCTGCGCCATGCAAAAGAACCACTGATTCAGTAACGGTGACAATCAAAGGAATGAGGCCTTCCCCATCTGCTGCTCATGAAAGTCACTCCTCCCTCATTAGAATCAAGTCACAGTTAGAACTCTGCCACATCTCCACATCTACTTATTAAGTACCACAGTCACACAATGGGTGCAACATGACCTTGTGATGATGAGCCCTGTGCACACAGCTTGCTGGAGTGAAGCACTCACTGAACAGCTTTAATCTAAATACTTCAAGAGGTTCATCACTCCCAAGCTCAGTGCCACCTGTTTCTCCAACAGAGGACCTGGGCTTTACTCACTCACTCATGAAAATGATATTTGTTATTTAACACATGCCAGACTATACAAAGAACTGAATAGAATTGGCACAAATCCTGCCCTTGGGAAACTTACAGTCTAGTCAGAGAAACAGTGGATTCAAAAGACAGTCATAGCCCGTGTTTGCTTGTGAGAGGCTCATTGGGCACGGTAGTTAAATGCACAGTTTAAAAACTTAGAAGAACCAGTGAATCATTCTTGATTTATAGTCAGTTAACCTGTGGGATTCATAATATGATAGAATTCATAGTGTTGGTAAAAAAAAAAGTTGTTATGACAATTAAATATGTTAGCATATCTTTGATGCCTATATAGTAACTCATTGCTAATAGCAAGTCTTATATAGGCTCTTTTAAAGCAGATACAAACTGAAGGGAACCATGAAATGGGAAAGGCAGTTCTAGAATTTTATATCATGTAGCTATGGAATTTCACTGGGAAGGTGACATTTGGGTAGAGAGTTGAAGGTAGCCTGGTAACATACGAATATTTTGGTATCTTAAGGAAAAATCCTCTAGATAGAAACACTAGTTGTACTCATCAAACTCCATGAAATGGAGGTCAAGATGGCTAGGTTAAGGTGTAGTGAGTGTGACAACCATGTCAGAAAAAAGAAAATGAGGATAGGAGACACACAGCAAAGTGCTCTCAAGAATTGTGGGCATTGGAACATTGGGCATTTTGACTGTCACTTACACAGGTTCCACTGTCTCTTATGCCGAAGACAGTTTGAAGTCCCAAACCACTGAAAAGTATCAGGGGAGTACTATGTAAGGCTCTGGCCAGAAAGAACATGTGAGGAGGGAAAAAAACAAACAAACAAACAAAAGGAAGAGGAGGGAAGAAGAAGATGGAGGAGGAGGAGGAGGAGGAGGAGCAAGAAGAGGAGGAGGGGAAAGGAGGAAGAGAAGAGAAAAACAGAGTGCCATTTGAGATATACTCAGACAGCAATGCCCATATGTTTTGATGTCAAAGAAGATATGAAGTGCCAGAAAAAAAGAGATAGGTCAAGTGTTATTTAATAACATTAATCTTAATATTAAAAGGCTAATTATGTGACATGAGAATTATTACAAGAAGAACAGCTTAAGGAATGTGGCTTTGGATATATTAACTGTGAGGTGCCAATTCCACATTCAAGTTATTATGTGAAGTACACAGTTGGCCCTAGTTTGAAAAGAATGTTCCATCAAAAATGCCTTTGGGGATTATATGTGATAAACAGCACTTAGAACCACAAGAGGAGGATGATCAAGAGAAATCATAGTGTGTGACTCTGTGTGTGTGTGTGTGCGCGCGCGCGCGCACATGCACGTTTATGCTTGTGTATATGTGTAAGAGTCAGAAAGTGGAGAGATGAAGGTGCACAAATATCAGCAGATTGATCCCCAAAGGAAAACAATGTCTATAGAAAGCACCCACCACTTCAGAAGACAAGGAAGGAAATGCCAAGGAAGTCAAAAAGAAATCAAGGTAATGAGGTATTTTGGGAAGCAAATACAAAAGGCATTTTAAAGAAGAGCAAATGATCAATTTTGTTAGCTGGTTTTAGAGTAAGAGATCAGTTAATAAGAGGATGCAGATGTTAAAGGTAGTGACAGACTACTCGAGAAGTTAATACGCTGAGCCTCAGTAGTGTCATGGAAGTAAGATCAGAATACTTATGCCATGAAAGAGAAAAGAGAAAATGATTTCAGTTTTTCAGAGTTTGCTGTACATACAAGAAAAAAAAGTAAGGTCTAGAGTCAGACCATTAAGGACAAAGCAATGAAAAATTTTGGAAGAAAAAATTATCAGGAAAAAAATCAAAAGGAAGGTTTTCTCTAGCTTTCCTGACATCAAGTTCATCACCCAACCACTTCTTTGACAAGAAAATTTAAGGCCATGCAAATGATTTTCATTCTAGAACATTGCCTCTGGGGTTCACTTTATATCATAACTGCATTCTTCAGGGGAGTGCTATTCTGAAAAAAAAAAATGCATGTCTGTTAGAAAGGCTCATGACCTCGGGCTCACACTGAATAACTCTTCCATCTTAAATTATCCCATAGCTGTGGGCCCACTGCAGCAGTCATGTCAACTGAATTATTATGATGACAAGTTCAACTTGTCTTTCACTTTGTGTTTCTGAGGCTCTTAACTCTAACTCAACACATGCTGAGTAGATCCACCATGAAGATCCAATCCCCATCTCACCTCCACCTTTGGGATCACTGTATGGATTCCCATTTAATAGCAGTGCCCATAAGGCATGATGGGCACTCACATCTCTCCAGTTACCATGTTCATTTGTGTCTTTTATTTTAGAGTTAGTTGATTTACTCATCAAACATTTGACAGTAAGCTATCAGTCTTCTTGATGCTGATTATACAGATGTCCACATAGTCACAGATAGATATACTAGTTTTCCAAAATGAAAAGAACCGGGACCTAAAATGTAATAAACTATAAAAGGAAATTTTATTTGTCCGATGAAATTATCATCTCAGAGACTTACTAATGAGTAAGCTAATCCTTTTTAGCTCTTTCTGAACACTTGCTGGCTGGCCCAAACTGTTCCCCAAGCTGATTGATTCTATCTTGCTTCTCTCATCTTTTCACTGAATTGCTCTATTTGGCTGCAAACTAGCTCTGGGAATTTGTTCTAATCTTCTGGCTCCTTCTTATTCTCTGGCATAAATTGTCTCTGCTGACCTGCGCTGCAGGGCAGGAACTCAATCCCACTACACTGAACTGAATGACTCCCTACATTGCTATTTACTAGACTCTCTTTCCTGTCTGTTCTGGTCAGAGATGGCATATCTTATCTCTCACTTATTCTACCACCTCTTTCTCTGATTCGTCACTTTGTCTGTCCCTCGGTTATATGTCATTGTTGGGGATTGAAGTTGTGTACTAAGGGCAGTCTTTATTCCAACCAGAGGAACTAAAGGTATATTGTATATCTGCATTCCAGCTGGATCACACAGACCTAGACCCATCTTCAGATGTGATCCCTTGCCAAAATAGCCTTGTTGCTGGATTAAAATTACTCTACAATATTTTTTTTTGTTTTTTTGAGACAGGGTTTCTCTGTGTAGCCCTGGCTGTCCTGGAACCCTCTCTGTAGACCAGGCTGGCCTCGAACTCAGAAATCCACCTGCCTCTGCCTCCCAAGTGCTGGGATTAAAGGCGTGTGCCACCACGCCTGGTTACAATAATTTTTTTAAAAAATAATTGATCAGAGGCTCAAACAACTGAAAAAGTAATTTCTAATACAATTTAACTAATATTTAATAAGGTAGTTAAAAATATAAGAATCCACAGATGAATAACTGCATTAAAAGTGTGACCTCTGTTTTTAAGTATATCCAGGAGTTAAAAATTAATCAGAAATTATGCAGGTAAGTGCCATAAGAAGAAATTGAAAAGGAACAGTTATAGGTCCATGGCAGATTGTTGGCTAGAATGCAAGAGACCCTAAGTCATTTCCAATACCAAGTAGGAAGATGATTTGGAAGAAGAAGGAAGAGCAGGCGGTATTAGTGGAGGAAGGGGAGGAAGAGGAAGGGAGAAAGAGAAAACAGGGAAGAAGAAGAAGAAGAAGAAGAAGAAGAAGAAGAAGAAGAAGAAGAAGAAGAAGAAGAAGAAGAAGAAGAAGAAGAAGAAGAAGAAGAAAAGAAAACCACAAGTCAAACTGAATGAGCTCTAGATGTCAGTGCTTTCACAATCTGTGCAATTTAAAAATGTGATATTGAATTAAAACACAACATAT
>NC_034593.1:135818408-135822652 GCF_900095145.1 Mus pahari
GGAGGAAAAAAGGGACACTTTTGTTTTGGAGAGTAGATGGAGATACATCCTAGTTTTTTTTTTGTGTAAGAAGGAAGCATCATTCAAGAAATGCAATAGGTCAATCACCATTCTGTGAGGATTTTTGTAAGGTCTTTTGGTACAGATCTGGAATGGTGTGACATTGTGCCATAAGGAAGTAAAACCAAGGTCCTTTAACCTCATCAAATTCGACTAATAATCTTGTATTTTTGTAGTTGGGAAATAAGACCCATCTAGGAGAACAATGAATCTAGTCAGTATGTCAGTATTTGCAGTAATATTCACAACAGATAAGAACTAGGAATTACCTGAGTGTTCAGAATTCACCCATAAAAGCTGTCATTTGCAACTTGGGAGAATTAGAGATGAACATGTTAGGTGAACTAAGTCAGACACAGAAAGAAGAGAGTATAACACCATGAGAGCTCATTCAAATGGAATTGAAAAGCACTGATCTTGCAGAAGTTAGGAATAAAACAATGTCTTGCAGTGTCTGAGGAGAGGAGATAGAGGCCATGTGCAGGAGGGCAAACCCGGGAGCATACAACTACATCCTAGGTGCTAGGATTACAAATGTCTGCCTCAGCACCCAAGCATGAGACGGATTTAGAGAGCAGAGTGGGGAAGAGGTCTTAGGCTGCAAATGTACAGTGAAGCAACATCCATTAACATCAGGGATACAGATGTTCTGAAACAGAACAGGTGAGAAAGGAACAAACAGGCTGATTTCAATGCCCAAGAAACATTGGTGCATACAGCTAGTTAATGTTTGGAAAGACAGATCTGGCCTCTCTAAGAGATGCTAGGGTCGGAGGTATCTTAAGTTCAGCAGGATGTGTGTGGAAGGAAATTCAAGTTGAAACAGTGGGCTCAATCCCCTGGGAGAGTGTCAGGAAAGAGTGAGGGTGTTCTAGAAAAGAATCATGGGAAAGATCTTCCCTTGGCAGGCTGCTCGAGCTGCATCTAGAATACAGTTTGCCATCTTTTTTCTCAAGCTTATTAACCAATAAAAGCTGACAAGACCCAGCTTCTAAACTTAAATCTCAAGAAAGTATTTGTGTCTGGATTTTCCACTCCTGGACCACATATCTCTTTTTTGATAATCTGCTTATGTTTTTTCAGGAATCCACGATAATTTCAAAAGCTATTGTTTCTCCTGTATTTCTGGCAGAAATGTCCAATTTTATTTGAAGATGTTATGTTATTGGTCCATTTTAAACTGTTCTGGTTTCCCAAGGAACATCTCCTCTCTCTATCCACAGAGGATAACTTGAGCATATGCAGCACGGAGTGGGGCAGACTCACAAGTGTGGCTCCCATATCCTGGCATGCAGGCATGCTTGTTGACTCCTGTTTAGGTGCCTAGAACGTTGTGCTTTTTTATTTCTAATTCTCTGGATAAATCTCCTGTCTCACAAGGCATGTCTTTCCCAAAACTCTTTTATTTTCAGCAAGACACATAGAGTTTAGAGTCTTGAATAAAGTACACAAGAGTTATTCGTTTTGACAGAGTGATTTAGTCCATCAACTGAATTTGGTTCAGACAATAAATTCAGCCTTTTATCTGAGGTGAATGTTCGTAGCCCAGTATAGTTTGAATTGGAATAGTTCTATATTTCCATGAGCTCATACTCCAGTGAGAAACCATCGTTCTTAATGGATTAGAAAATTAATTAAACTGTATTAGGCTTAAGAGTAGCCAGAGAAAATGGAAATAAGGGTATGTAATCTATGCCCAAAACATATATTTAAACTTTCCCTGAGTAATTTTAACTTGGGCCATCAGCATTTAATGTACAGATAACGCGTTTTAAAATTGAGAAAGTGACTGTTATAATTTTTATAATTTCCCTTTACCAGAGCTTTATCTACTGCCTCTAAAGCTTTAAGTAAATGCATTCTAAAGATTTCTGCACCTCACAAACTTTATAGAAATGTCTTGGTCACTGACTACTTGAGATTGAATATAAGAACTACCGAATGTGGCAAGCACTAAAACTAATCTTACCTGTGTGCATCTGCCCTTCAAAGGTTTTAAGCTCCTATTTTTAAGGTCTTCAGAAATATCCTTTAGATATGAAATTGGGTGCTTCATTGTTGCCAATCCTTAGTGTAAGCGGTCTTCTGTTACTGAACTGGAATTGTTCACAGTTCCTCACTTCTGTCTGCAGAACACACCTCCAGTTCTGTTCTAATAGGGTCATCACGGTGTCCGCTCACCTCCAATCACATGGAGAACAGTCTGCATGTAGACTGTTGTCCCCTGCATTTCCATCTATAAAGGGTTCTAGTTCTCAATGTTATTGTTCTTGTTTTTTCTTTAAGTTTTATTTACTTTCAAATGAAAATAGATTCTTACTCATATAATATACCAAACTACAGTTTACCCACCCTCCACTTCTCTTAGACATCCCTTCTCTCTCTCCCAGATCCACCCAAATTCTGTCTCCTATTAGAAAAGAGGGCCTCCAAGTGACAACAACCAAACAGGACTAAGTAAGATGCAGTAAGACAAGGTAACAAGGTCTCATACTCAGGCTGGGCAAGGCAACACAACAGGAGCAAGAGTCCCCAGAGCAGGCAAAAGTGTCAAGGACATACCCCTCCCACAAACCACCAAGCTAACAGCCACACATGTATGCGGAAGACCCAGTGTAGACCCCTGCGAGCACTATGCTTGCTTCTTCAGTCTCTGAGAGCCCATATACACTCAGATTAGGTGATTCAGTGGGCTGTGTTTTACTAATCTCCTCCATCCCTCTGACTCCTACAATCTTGCTGCCTCCTCTAACCCAGAATTCCCCAACCTCCAAGGGGAGGAACCCTACGGAGACCTTTAATGTAGACTTCTTCTTCAAGGCTTAGCACCTGACTGTATGTCTCTGCATCTTCTCCCAGCTGCTGCTGGGGGGAAACCTCTTTGATGATGACTGGATATGAGTACAGCAGAATATTGTTAGGAATCAGTTTCTTGGGGCTTGTTTGTTTGTTTGTCTTAACCTGTTATGTTTGCTGTTTGGTTTCATTCTAGGTCTTTGAGCTAGTCTCTTGTTCTTGGTTACCCCAGCAGTGTTGGATATGTGTTCTTTCTGGAAGAATGGAACTTAAGTTATATCAAACATTGGTTGGCTATTCCCCTAAGTTCTGTGACACCACTTCCCTAGCCTATTTTGCAAACAGGACAGATCATAGGTCAAAGGTTTTGTGGCTGGGTTGGTGGTCACCTTTTTCTTTCAGTAACCTGCAGAGTACCATTCCATATCAAAGATACTAGAGCATAGGGGGTAAAGACTACATGAAGACACCAACTTGACCTTTCCATGTTCAATGAGCTGTATGGGTATTGTTGTAGTGATTGAGCCTACTATCAGTTTGTAAAGCTCAGTCATCTGTCCTTGCATCAGCCTGGGTGGTTTGGTGATCACCATGGGACCCCCAAGCTAACAACTTAACTGAATTCAACCCAGTTCCTATACTGTGAGCCTTGGTTGGCTACCAAAGATGACCAGCTTAGACTCCGTGATCCCCGTTAATAAGAGTTCTCACTAGGATCACCTTATTCCAGGTAGTTTCCAGCGTGTAAGGTTTCCACATCCCCAAGGATCTCAACATAAAACTAGATACATTAAACCTAGTAGAAGAAAAAGGAGGGAATAGCCATGAACTCATTGGAACAGGAAATGACTTTCTGAACAGAACACCAATAGCAATAAATGAGACCTCATGAAACTGAAAAGCTTCTGTAAGCTAAAGGACATCATCAAAATGGCACAATGGCAGCCTACAAAATGGGGAAGATTTTTACCAGCTCCACATCCAATAGAGGAATAGTATCCAAAATATATAAAGAATTCAAGAAACTAGATATCAAAAAATAATCCAAACCAAAATAATCCAACTTAAAAATAGGGTACAAATCTAAGCAGAGAATTCTCAACAGAGGAATCTCAAATGGCTGAGAAACTCTTAAAATGTTCAACAAATCATTCTGGATTCCTTGACCTTTGATGATTTAACTCTAAATGTCAATATGAGAAGTCTACCTGCTTTATCAGTTCTAACCCTTAACTGTTCATGATGGAATCTGCAGAGCCATGTTTGATAGCCATGGAATTCCATGGATAGAGCTCTGATTTCTGTCAACATACCCAGAAGAGATGGAAACCAAGCCTAAGTTGATTAGTGCTGAGCTCAGTACCTCTCTTTTTTTTTTCTATTTTTTT
>NC_034593.1:135823502-135857598 GCF_900095145.1 Mus pahari
ACCGGAGGACCCAACAATACCTCTTCTGGGCATATACCCAGAAGATCTTCCAACTGGTAATAAGGACACATGCTCCACTATGTTCATAGCAGCTTTATTCATAATAGCCAGAAGCTGGAAAGTACCCAGATGTCCCTCAATAGAGGAATGGATTCAGTGCCTCTCAAGACTCAAGACTTTGGCACCATTTTCAGGATCGAGGATTTCAACATTGTGTGACCCGAAATTCCTTCCTGCTGAAATCCTGCCTCCTTTTACAGAAATTTCTGTTTCTAAGTCCATACCACCTGACACCCCTTCCTTCCCCAGAAGCTGTACACCCTTCAGATCTGTCGGTGGATGTCACAAGTCTCCAACTCAGACTGCCCCTATGCCTGTGGCTGCCTGATGAATATTGATGGGACACATATTTCTCTTAGTCATTTATAAGATCTCAAGTAACAGATGAATTTTTCTACTCCTGCTGCTCTCTAAACTTTAGGAAGTATCAAGTGAACCATTAGGCATCTCATGATATTCAACGTGGGAGAACATGCTGGGAACAGTTGCAACTTAATGCCTTTTTAAATATACAACTGTGAGCTGTGTCAGATCCCATCCTATTACATTTTTCTGCCATTTTTTTCATTTTATTGAGCAATTAATTGTTTATTATCAGTACTTTTTCTATCAAACAATATTAATTATGTTATTGACATGAATTGTTTCTCATTTCTTTTTATAAAGATTATAACATTTACAAAATCTTGGACCATATCTTGAGAGGACAGCAAGTTCTCTGAATTGCCCTGTGCCCACTTGTCCTTGTGGAAGCTTGCTGGGATCTGTTTGGGCATTTCTTACATGTGTAACAGTGAACACGGAGTTGCTTAGTAACTGCCTTTTCTTCTTTATTCTGTAAGTTTTAGTAATATGTAAAACTAGAAAACAAATGGCGCTGTTCTCAATATGGATCAGTTTTCTGGGAAAAATTTAACAGGCTTTTATTCCTAGCAAAAATATATGTATTATAAAAATCTTAATAACTTTATGTTAATTACCTTTCTATTACAGCAATAAAACCCATGACCAAGGCAATTTACAAAAGAAGCCATTGCTTAATTGATCTTAGGGTTCCAGAGGGTTAGAACCCATGATGGCTGAGCAAAAGCATGGTGGAAGGAACAACTGCGAGCTCATATCTTAAAGTGCAAGCAGAAAAGAAAGGGACAACCAGGGACAGTAGTGATTTTTGCCCCAAAGCACCCTCCAATGATATATCTCTTGAGTAAGGCCACAACTCCTAATCCTTTCCAAGCTATTCTACTAACTGAGGACCAAGAATTCAACTACATGAGACTACGGGGGCTTTTCTTAGTAGAACCACCACAACCTCCAAGGTATTATTTATTGATATCCAAAAAAGGTCAAAGCATGCAGTACTATGAGCAGTAATGACATCACTATATCTGAGGTAAAATTTTCAAAATAGAAACCAGAGTTTAGAGGAAGTACAACTTTGTTAACAGGAAAGAATGTCATAGATTCTGCACAGGAACAAAAAGAATCTGGGGGTTCTTGTCATTCAGACCTTATATGAAAATTACTATCTGTATTGGCTAGTTTTGTGTCAACTTGACACAGCTGGAGTTATCACAGAGAAAGGAGCTTCAGTTGGGGAAATGCCTCCATGAGATACAGCTGTAAAGCATTTTCTGAAATAGTGATCAAGGGGAAAAGGGCCCCTTGTGGGTGGTGCCATCTCTGGGCTGGCAGTCTTGGGTTCTATAAGAGAGCAAGCTGAGCAAGTCAGTGGAAGAAAGCCAGTAAAGAACATCCCTCCATGGCCTCTGCATCAGCGCCTGCTCCCTGACCTGTTTGAGTTCCAGTTCTGACTTCTTTCAGTTATGAACAGCAATGTGGAAATGTAAGCTGAATAAACCCTTTCCTCCCTAATTTGCTTCTTGGTCATGATGTTTGTGTAGGAATAGAAACCATGACTAAAACTCTATCCTACAAAGGACTTGATTGATAGTGGTTCTTTCATTGTCGTGTGTGTGCGTGTGTGTGTGTGTGTGTGTGTGTGTAAATTATCCTAATGATTATATTCACTGTGGGAAAAAAAATCTAAAAAAGTCTCAGTCATATGTCAAGTTCCTGAGGACGATACTGTGAGAGCCTGCTTCTATAGAATCTTACAGCCCGAATTACCAGAGATGTTTGCTATGTGAGCAACAAATAGGCAGGTGGACCACCACCATCATCATCGTGAAGGCTAATCTCGATGGACACCTGGACTGGACTTGGAATTACCTGAGACATCCTTTGATCAGGAGTGATCTGAGGGCATTTCCATGCAGGTTTTAGTGAGCAGGGAATACATATTATAGTACAAGAGAATTGGCATCCTGGACTGAAAACATGAGAAGGGAAAAGCCAGATGAACGCTATAATTCCCGGTTCCCCGCTTCTTGTTCCACTGAGAAATGAACAAGTGGTTCCTACACACTGCTTCTCCACAGAGCCACCAGGAACCATGCCACCATCACAATGACAGATGCTTCCTTCAAACAAGAGGGCCAAATAAAAATTTCCCCATTAAAATTATCTTCTCACAACACTGAGAAAGGTTAACTGATATGGTTGTACCTGTAATCTTAGGTATCCTTTCTCAATGTTTTGGCAAGAAGCAATTTAATTATTAAAATAAACAAAAATATATATATACAGTGTTATAATCAGAAATAACCATGTAGTCATTTGCAACCTCTATCATAGTATGCCACTGAATTTATTTGGTATTATCTATTTAAGAGTGCCAGTTCTGCCTGGATCTGATTGTTAAATTAAGCCTTAACATATATCTGCCCAAAGGAATACAAATGGATCAAAGTAATTTTTTTCTAGCTTCTCTAGAAAAATAAGAAATGCAATGAAATCCTTCAGTTAGGACATGCCAGGAATCTTTCGTTTCAGTGTCTAGCGCCCTTTTGGCTACAAATCGAGAACTACCAATTCTAATTAGCAAACAAAAAAACACACATCTAATGGGGTTCCTAAAGGATATGCCTTAGTGTAATGAAGCACTTTGAATTTTAACAGAGCAACCAAAGATAAAAGAACATTGTGTCAGCCTTGTAATTGATCATTTTGTCCCCTACCTTTCCTTACACAAAAGCCATGCTTGTAAAGTACTTGCTAAAGGCCATTTGATTTTCCTCAGATGTAAAAAACAGATCTAATTAAAAAGCACACTTAATTTATAATAAACCTCCATTCTTAGTATGCTTTGTGTGCTTTTGAGAATATTTTTGCTCAGATGTGGGTTTCAACTCTTTGAAATTGTATGTAATAAAAAGTGTTAAGATGGTAACATTCCCATTTAAATTGTTCTAAAATATCCTTTATCTAATGTTTCATTACTGGTATATGTGGGTTAAATGTATGCATAAAGATAGATATATGCATACAGAGAGTTTGGAACCTCACTAAATTTCTATACCCAGAGATTCAAGCATGTAAACATCTCATTTGTAAATGTCACTGAAAATAAGTCACCATTTTCTAAAGAAAAAAAAATCTTGCAGGAAATCCCAATTTCCATGGTACTGCTACATCATTATCCTGGTTTCAGATTATATACTTAAAATATATATACATTTACAAAGACAAGCATCGTGGCTTAGAACTGCAGTCCTACAACTTTGGTTATCAGAAAGATTGGCTTGAGTTAGAAGTCAAACTCAAAAGGGAAAAAAAAGTGTTCACTGTAAAACTGATGCCTAAGAAAACATATTATGTACATCTGTATATAAAGCAACAGAGACTAGAACAAGAATAATTGATACTGAAAAAAAAAAATGTTTACCTACTGTTTGAATTTTCTCTTCAATTTGGAACTTCCAAGATGTAAGATAGGTACTTATGTTAACAAACAGCAATAAGATGAAGCAAGGTAGAAAGCAAATACAAAGATGTAGATATAAAGTATATCTATGACACTCACAGGAAAAAGGAAACACATTTCACTGGATCATCAGAAGCTTATCTAGGACATCTATTCACAAAGATCATGGACTGGTAAGAGTTAGAAGTCACCCCCAGGTCCAGTCGGTGGTGCAAATCTAAATGAGGGAACAGAGAAATGTAGAAAGGACCAGGTAACATAAAGCGACTAGCACATGGTAGTCTCAAAAGAATGGAGTGAAGACACACATTCTACATCACCCACATTTCCCCACTCTCCATTGGCAAGCTTTCTGGGAGTCAAAAAGAATCAGACCACACATATCCTCTTTTATTAAGTAGAAAGAGAGGGTATCTGAAAGATACAAGCTGCTGAGACCAGGGCAGACGGGATAGGACAGCCCATGGCAGAACCAAGAAAGAAAGACAGGGGACATATACAAAGACCAAGAGCAGGTAGCCAGTTATCAACTAAGCAGGCAAGACAAATTCATAGCAAGCCACCCTGACTGCCACAGTAGGGACAGAACAGACACAACACTACATAGTCTGAGAGGTTCTTATTCTTAGGAATTGCAACTGAGGCAACTCAGGACCTGGGCTTTGATGCAGGAAATAATTTTAAGAGTAGCCAATAGGACGTATAGTCAGAGACCTGCTAAAGATCTTCTAATAAAGATTTCTGGAATAGGGGTTTAAATGAAGTCCCTAAGTAAGAGACAACTAAGGATGTGTGTGAGCTTCTGCAAGGAGAATTGTGGTTTATCAAAAGACATGTTTAACACAGATTTTAAGCAAGGGGCCAAAGAGAGAGGAGGGTGGGTTCAGGAAAAACATACTCAAGTGTTGAATGGGTTCCTAAAGAAAGAGGTGTAATCTAGTGTCTTACCCACATATGCTATTTTGGTAACTCTCTAGTTAAACCTCAAAGGATGGCTAAGAAATATATTGTTTTTTTTTACCCTTCCTTTTTAAATATGCAAGATTATAGGGAGGATATATAGATGCTTTTTATGGAACTGTAATCTGATAATGCAAAATCAGTAGCCACCAGGGTCTCACAAGAGGCTGCTGGTGAGATTTCTAGAAAACGTGGATTTCAGCAAAGGAATGTAAAAGGTCTTAAGTAGTTGTTAACTGTGCTAGAATTTCTTGCTTTCCAGCTTGCAAGACGCTTCCACCTGTCTCACGGCTCCATAGTTCTTTTCTACCTTTTTATATTGCTTCAATGTTCTCATAGGAATATAAGCAGGAATGTAGTTACAAGAAGAGTGTAAGAAATTCTGAACCAATAAACAAGGGAAAGACAAGAAGTTCATCACAGTAGTAAAGTACTATTTACCAAACACTGGATTAAGAACTTGTTTTGATAATAGATGTCTTCAATTCTCATGACCTACCGATGATGAAGATGTCATGATTACAGCCATTTTACATTTATGAAATCTATGATTCACATGGGAACCTTTCTCTGTCTCTGGTCTAAGCACACCTGGGTATTATCTCTGAGTTTATCTCTGCCAAGCAATTCAGTCATCAAACATAAGGAAAGATTTTGGTGGTATATCGGCACCCTGGCCTTAAGGTTTTCCTAGCCTGAGAAAACACTATGAAAATTTGTGAGCACTTCCAGAAATTTCTGTACTTTTTTGTCTCTCCAGGGTCCCTGGAGATGATAAACCCACACCCTTGGCTGCTTAGTATGCCCAGACACCTTGGGCTAGATCTCTGATTCTTCTCCATGTGAAGCTGACTAGGGAGGTAATCCAGGCATATAGTTTTACAACACATGTGGATTCAGTTAGACAATTCTTCTTGGACCTAGATAGTAATAACCCTACTTTTCTTCCAACTTAAAATGGCCATTTGGGGGTCCCTCACTTTCCGAAGCTATTTCCAGCCAGCTTGCTTCCCAGTCTTTGCCACATCAGTTCAGTTCGTCTTATCCAATCATGTTTATCTAGGAAACTAATTTTGTACTCTACTGCTCCAGCTTTATGGCTTTCCCCTGAGCTTCACCAGAAATGACCTCAGCATCCTCCAATGGTTTCTACATGATAACAGCCAGCATTCACAGGAAGGGTCATGGCCTGGACTAAGGATCAAGACCTGGTTTGTCTCACAGAATCTACAGATGGATCTATGAGGTAGGTATGATAATTAGCCTCATTCCATATCTAAGTAACAGGAGCTTTAGTGTATTCTAACACTGAGACAACAGGAAATATCAAAGATAAGCTGAAGGCCAGAGAATTTAGTGTGCTTAACCATTGCCCTTCATTGCTTCTCATTGCTTTATGTAAAGCTCTGCTTTATACTCCCCAACCCGATTTCTCTGAACTATTTGGCAGAGCTCCCATTCTATTCACTGACAGGCTTCCTCATTCTTGCTTCTTTATCGCCCCCCCCCCCCTTATCTGCTTGTCTGGCTGCAAACCCTGGGTTTCAGGAAATGATGCTCCAACATGACACATTGGCTTGCTCAGTGCTTTACAAGGAAGGATGTTGTGAGGGCTTCAGAAGGTCTCTCTCTGACCCTCTGCCCTCCTGTCTCCTGCCTGTCATTCTTCTCTCAAAGATAGCCCTGGAAACCAGGTCTGAAGGAGGCAGGCTGGACATCACAGGGGAATAGGCATGCTGGGTAATGTCTGACGCAATGGCAGAGCTGTATTAGAACAGGACATTACATGACACCTGCCAGTGAAAAACATGCCTCCCCAGGACCCACAGGGACCAACATGGCAGATCAAGATGACCTCTAAGTTCATTACAGTGGCTGCTCTGTATCACTACCCTTGCAGAATTGGCTGTTTCCATCATGTTTCTGGTGTCACGACGCATCCAAAAACTCATATAAGAACAGAATGTACAAGTAAACCCTACTCCCCAGGAAAACCTCCAGCTTTTTTTTTTTTCTCTTGTGTTAACTCCTGAATAATTTTGCCCCTCTTTAAGCTGGATCCTAAAATGTGCTGCTTGAAATGACCGAGGGCTTACTCCAACAGCCCCTATATCTCAACCCTCAAGGGTTTATTTTTTACTGCACAATAAATGCTCTCTCCCATTTCTTTAATTTGTGAGCTCTTTTCCTGACAGTAACAAGAACCTGAAAACACTGGATAGAGGTTTAGGCCCTGTCCTTCCCCAAGACCTTGCCAGATCCCATAGCTGCCAGCGATGGAAACCAAAAATAAGAATCTAACTTTCCCTTGCCTTTCTCTATAAAATCTGGACAGAAGAAACTTCCCTGGTACTCTTCATCTGAATAGAAGATAGCACATGCCTTCTAGAAGGTTCCATCCTAGAAGGAAGTAGTAGTATGTGGAGAATCCAAGTATCTAGAATGACTAGCTTTGTCACCACTACTACTTCAGTCTACTGCCTGCAAAGCAGGCCACACCACTCATCAAATTATGTTTATTACATCAACCAAATCACCAGACACATTAACCACCATCAGATATTAACATTCATTGAGACAGATTTACTCCATCCAGACCTCACCCTTCACCCATCCATATTCCCTACCATGTCATCTCTCCATTCATTGACCCATATTTCTCCTAGTTGTTGTTCTCCATCAAACCTAAGCCTAAAAACTGTGCTTCGTGAGTTAGACTTCCTTGTGTCTTATATCTCTCCTGTCATGATCAGATAAATCTGTGACAATTTTCTCCTGTTCACCCAACTCCAGTTATGGAGATGCTGCTGTATACAATGTAGAGGAGAAAGGGGTGCACTCATCCACCAAAAAACACGGTCTCCTTCTTTACTATAAGTTATATTTAAATATTTTGATGACCAGTATCACAAAATCTTGAACAATTTTCCCAAAAAGGCCAAGTAGGGGGTAAATATCAGGCTCAGCTTTGTCAAATCAATGAAATCACAGGAGGTAATTCAATGCTACATGCAGAGAAATGGGTGGTAAGTGTGACGAACACACGGCATGCTTTACCACTGCTAGTCTGGTAATCACCAATCAGACAAATAATGAATAATAAAATGTGCGCACGCTGAGGACTCCATGCGTTATTGATCGTGAAATTAAAACAAAAAAAAAAATTGAGTCCTAGAATTACTGGAGAGACTGGTTTCAATATTGAAAAAATATCAAGCCTTCCTTAGTAATAATTAAAGAATTCTGTGTGGAATCTGAGACCTGTAGGCAAAACTCATATTATTTGAGTTCTCAATATAATAACGTTTTCACTATAATAATGTTTGAAATAGCAACTAACCAAACTCAGATGTGAGACTATGACTTCAAAAATAGTAGACAAAAGAAAATGTACAGCATACTCCAGGGAGGATAACAAAATGCACCAGTTTCATTTCAACAGGCTTCTATTCTATATATTTTCTTTATATCTCATTATATATCCAGAAAGAACTCCCCACCCTCCGTACTGACTGAGATGGTTGGTTGAAGTTCTTTATAATTTTGTCGTTTTTCAGCTCTTGTCTCAAACTTGGCCTTAAATAATAGATTTTTGATCATTTCTTTATGTTGTGTCATATATAATTGGGATAGGTACTCCTGGGACAATGGGATAGCTACAGTGACTATGAAGTTGGCGACATCAACTTTGCAGCCAGACTGACATTGATTTAAACTACATTTTGGACTGATGAAAAGTAGTGTATTCAGACCCTGAAACTGAAGCTCTCTGGATCTCCACTGAACAAAACATGCCTGGGGAACTGCAGGGCCCCATAAACATACCTCCACTGCTAGCAGATGCTCAACAGAAAGACCCATGTTTGGGTAGCTATGACAGAAAGAGCTGCATCTCCAGAAAGACACACAGCATTTAGGAATGGGGAGAGGAAGTGAATTCTTCTAGATGAGCCAACCCAAAACATCACACAGAGATAATTTCAAGTCTCTTAATTTTTTCCCCTTCAAATGCCTAGTGTTTTTTTTTTTTTTTAAATAGCTGAGTTTCCCTGGAAAGTTAGCTTTATCCTTATTCAAAACTTTTCTATCTTGCTAACTTATAGCATCAGACATTTTTATGATACCATATGATCTAGTAAATACATCTAAGGGGTTGTTAGCCTGACATTTTACAAAATACCTTCTCTCTGTAAGGTTCTGAAATATGGTCAAAGTTTAACATGATAGGGAAATATCTACTACTCCATGGATGGCTAGAGAAGTAATTCATTGAGTTCTAGAATGTTCTCTGGGTTCTGAAATAAATATGATAATCATCCTGAATTCAGAATGGAACCAGTATCAACAGCTGTGGGACTAAACTGATAACTGTCTTTAAAGTGCTTCCTGTACAGACATGAGAACTGGAGCTCCATCCCCAATACCTACGCTAAACAGCCAGGTCTGATGTAGTATTGTTAATCTGGCACTGGGGTTCCAAGACTAGAAGACCTTTGGAATTTACTGGCCCACTAGCTAAGCCTACATGGTGAGATCTAGGTCAATAGGACCCATGTCTCAAAATAAACATAGTTAGTTAGATAGATAGATAGATAGATAGATAGATAGATAGATAGATAGATAGATAGATAGATGGTGGATGGTAGCCAAAAATGATGTCTAATACAGCTTTCTGGCCTCAAAGCATCCTTACAAACATGTGCACATAACACCCACAAACACATGTGTACCTGAACACACACACACACACACACACACAGAGTTTTAGATATGGTAGCTTATATGTCTGTAATCCTAACATCTGAGGCAGAGACCAAAGAGTCATTAGTTCAAAACATCCTACTTTGTCTCAAAACTTTTTTTTTTTTTGGTTTTTTGAGACAGGGTTTCTCTGTGTAGCCCTGGCTGTCCTGGAACTCACTCTGTAGACCAAGCTGGCCTCGAACTCAGAAATTCACCTGCCTCTGCCTCCCAAGTGCTGGGATTAAAGGCATGTGCCACCACGCCCGGCCTTGTCTCAAAACTTAAGGAAACAAATCTTTATAGCCAAGAGTGGTGATTATCATCTGTAATGCTTACTCTTGGAATTCTGAATCATAAGAACAGCTATCAGCTTGAGGTGCAAAGTGAGACCTTACCCTAAAGCAACAAACAAGGAAAGTTTTGGAGCCATTTGTATGGGAATACCCCCAAATGGTTCTATCTGTTTTCAGTTCCATAATCAATAAGGTATTCTGGCCTTTTCTTGTATTTGGATTACTAATGAGAAGTTCACAAAATGAAACGAACACGGCTAGCTTTGTTCTGTATGCTGCATGGATGTTTTCCTAAGCACCAGCCTTCAGTGATGGCTGTTGGAATGCGCTCTGACAACTCTACTCCCTCATCTCCAGAAAGGCTCTCTTGCTGTGGGTCCTGATATTTGTTTCAGGACAGATTTTTCCACTTAAAGAGACTTCATATTAAAATGAAATTGGGGGCAGGAGAATGGCTCACTTGAACTGTCTTATTATCCAGCAGATTCAAACCAGATCTAAGATTTTGAAGACGATGAGAAGCAGACAAAGATAAAGAACATGTGCCTTTGGATTGTAGCTTCATCCAGTGCCTTGCTGTTGACATTTTATCTTATATCTACTCTCCTGGCCACTCCAAATTCTCTCCATTTTAATTCACCTAGTGAATACACACACACACACACACACACACACACACACACACATGCACGCGCACGTACACGTACACATGGGGGGGGGGAGAATGCCAATACTTAGCTCATTCTTCAGGCTTATACCCTAAATAGTTATATGGTAGAAGATTAAACTCATGGATCAGCATGGTCGTTACTCCAAGGCCACCTACTCAGCTCACAATGAATTTCAGACATCTCCTACATCACTCACAGGATAATTGTCTATTTTTAAATGTGGCTTTTTAAAAGATTTATTTTTTAAATCTACATCTGTCTCAACAATCCAATCTTTTAAGGTTTATGTGTGGTTCCTTGACTAATACTGGTTAATTTCTTTAATAGAGAAGCAAAACACAAATGCCTTATTAACTTTAACATTGAAGACCCAGTGCTACTTGATTCCTATAGTGAAATAGTATATACATACATACATACATACATCATATATACACATCATATATACATATATATATATATATATATATATATATATATATATATATATGATAAGTATTTCCTATACTTCTTTCTCAAGGCTTATCATTTTTGGAGGTGATAAAATGAAGGCATAAATGAAATAATGCATTTCTTTTATAGATATGTAAAGGTTAACTATCTGTCAATGAAACTCTACTCAACGAGAAAGGGGAAATTATGAGAGTACACATGTATGCTTCAGATTAGCTTTTGAGAAGGAATCTCTCATTGCACTTCATTGAACTTGCAGTCCGTGGATTAAGCTAGACTGGCTCTCCAGCAAGTCCTGAAAACCCCCTCTGTCTGTATCTTCCAAGGTCTGGCCATACAGACACATGCCATGATGCTTAGCAATTTCCCATGGGAGCGGGGCATAGAATGCAGGTCCTCGTGCTTGTTTGCCAAACATTTTACCAGCTGAACCATCTCCACAGCCCCAGAAAAAAATAAATTGAAAAATAGTGGTTAGTTATAATAGAAGAATGAAAAATGAAGCCTCACTAATGACTTATTAGGTAAAAGACATACATTACCAGCCTCAGCAAGCTAACAGTATCCTCAATAATGTCATAATGCTTTTCTAAGTTATCACTGAGGGACCAGTCACCATGTACCACAGACCTCAAGTCTGCTGCATGGCACAACAACCATGCATTTTTATCTTAATATATGCTTTATATATGTTATATACATATGGTATATATACACATGTATATGTTATATATGTGCTAGATGGTGTGGTTTGAATATGCTTTGCCCATGGGAAGTGGCTTTATTCGGAGGTGTGGCCTTGTTGGAGGAAGTGGGTCACTGTGTAGATGGACTTTGAGGGTTCCTTGTGCTAAAGCTTTACCCAGTGTGGAAGAGACAGTCTCCTTCTGGCTGCCTTTGGATCGAGATGCAGAACTCTCAACTCTTCCAGCACCATGTCTGCCTGGACACTGCCATGCTTCCCAACATAATGGTCATAGATTGAACCTCTGAACCTGTAAGCCAGCTCCAAATCAATCTCTTTTTTTAATGAGTTGCCTTCATCATGGTGTCTCTTCCCAGCAATTATAACGCATTATTGTCATGGTCCTTGGTTTACCTTCGTTGTCTCATATGCTCATAGGGAGCAATAAAAGTAAATAGATAGGGTTTGGAGAATGATGAAGCAGTTTAGAGCATTTGCTGCTTTAGTAGGTCTGTGTTCGGTTTCCTGGACTCACATGGAAGCTCACAGAAACTTATACCTCCAGTACAAGAGGATCTGTCAGCTTCTTCCAGCCTCCAAGGCGGTGCATGCGTGTGACACCCATGTGCTCATGTGGTCTCACACATAACCATGTGAATAAAACTAAATAATTTTGAATGTAGGTAAGTAGTAACAACATTAACATCACCCCAGTCTGGTGTTGAGTATTGAGATAAAAGCAAAAGGCACACCAAATATAAATTCAGGAACTGCTAACAGAAGCTTACCAAGTGAGTAACACTAACACATGATTCTAGTCCAGAAAAATAAGACACACACACAAAAATCAAAATTCCACAGATGATCAATGGAAGAGAACAGAGATTGGTTCACAGTAATTGGGGGGGACATCGAATACGAAGGGCATCAAGGAATATTTACCTATTTCTTAAAATACCAACAGAAGGAACAGTCTCTTTTTACCTCCGTTTTTGGGGGATAATGATAAGGACATTAGGTGATATAATTTCTCTTGTATTGATTTTAAAAAATAATAATTTTAAAACTAAGTTTTAAAAATTAACTGCTCCAGAGCTACAAACCTGTGGACACTTGAAAAATGAAAGCAAGAGAATCAATAGTCCAAGGATAGTGTTTGCAAAATGGTGCTTGAGCCCAGCTGGGGGTGCATAAGACCATCTCAACATCAGCGAAGAAGTGGTTCAAAGTGAACAGTTTTGTTGTATAAAATTAGACTTAAGTAGAAAACGTGATAAACTTACAGAAGGGAATGTGTTCCTCTGGTCAGCAAAGCCTTCACTGTCTCCTGTGCATATTCAAACTAAAGAGAAGGTTGGTTTGTTGCCCTCCTGCATCCTTGGGTGCTTAATTCTTGTCTTCCACCCATGATACTGCACCATCATTTAAGTAGAGTTAAAATGTTTTAAGAATTAAAATCTGTGGTAGATGGGGTGATATTGAACCGCCCAAAATTCCTTTCTACCTTTCAAAATTCAGCTACGGGCATTTAATCTCCTCAATTCAGGGAAAAAAAAAAAATCCAAGTATCCCCTTTGACCGAGTTGTTATTAGAACAAGAACAATAGATGGCAGTCTGCTACTCAAGCCAGCAAAGACAGACAAAGGTCTGTCTGTTTCGAATGGCTTTTCCCTCAGGTAGATAATTGAAATGATTCTAGTTTGGCTGTTCAAGCACTGAAGTGTCATAGTGATGCACGTGGTAAGATAAATAGAGGGATAGCTTACAAATATTTCCTTTTGCAATCTGGTATTGCATATGGATGCCTGGAATAAGTGTAAATGAGTCTCCTCTAATTTACATTTAAACAGGGGCTTAAGCAGGATCAAGGAGCTCACCACTCTGCCTTGATACCCTGGGCCTGAGCAGAGTGGCAGGGATTGTCATTGGTATTATAATTATTACTAAGTTCCACCAAAAAGGCTCTCCTTAGAAACTGATCTCTCTATAGGGGATATCTGAGACTAGGGTTCTTGGGTAAAGTATGAATTGAAAGCTATTGCCAAAAACCTGAAATTACATTTCCAAAAGAGGATGTTGCATTAAAAGAGCAATAAGCTGGATAATTACAGGAATTTTCGGAATCTCCTAGCATAATTAATGACGTGGAACAACGATATTTGAAATTTGAAATCCACCCTTTCTAAATAATGGTTTTACATTTACATACTACATTAGAATGAGAAGTCAATGTAGAATGGCGAGATTAGTAAGTATAAGCCAAACACAGATTGGTTATTTGTCTATTGTGAATATTACAAAGGAAAACAAGAGTTACTTCTCATTTTAAGTGGGTTCTTATTAACTGCAGGGCATTTACTAAAACTAATATTAATATTATCTTAGTTAACTTTTCATATATAACAAGCGTTGAGTAAATAAACCCTGTATGAAAGCTGAAATGTAATTTATAATGAATTTGTGCTAATGCTATCTAATATGCCTAGTTTAAATGGAAGCTTTATTGAGAATAAATGTTGCTCATTTGCTTCAAAGGGAGTTAACAAACATGTGTAATTTGATGGTAATTTAAGGAGTGACATAGTATTAGCCAATATAAGTATAATTTAAAGTTCCTTATGACAGTGTGGTGCATGGGTCACATTTTTTTTTTCAAACAATGTTCACTGGTTAAGAGGGTTAGGGTAGGCATTAAAAATATCTTCTATATATAGAATCTCCAAAGTTTCAAAGAAATAAATAATCCAATCTACCTACCATGGAAGGCAGGAAAATAATCCTGTGACATCCTAGCTTTCTCACCCTTGGGGATGGGAATATGTAAGCAGGTTACGAAGTGGAATCTGCACAGTGTTATGAAGATTATGAGGCTTCACGTAGGAGAAACGTGGTTACCTTCATGCAGCGGTAAACAGGCCAACTTCACAAGCTTTCTTGGGGAAGGAACATGTTGCATGGGGTCTCTATGAATAGTAGACGTTCCAGGTTTGTGGAAATCTAATAGAACAAAGAGGCACACACAACATTTGACAGCAAAAGTTTTATTCAAAAGAGAAGGAAAACAGCGGTTGGGTGGCACTGTAAGGGGACAGTGTGCTCTAATGAAATGGCTGAAAAGCTCTCAGTCCCTTTAGGATTCTCTCTTATGAGCCCTGGGGTTACGAACAGTGTGACTTTTCACCCTGATTGGCAGGCGATCTCTTTATAGGACTTGGGACAATGTGTGGGACATTCCACAAAGCATGTTGCTTAACATTTGACCCATGCTCTTTAGTTCCCTTTCTTGGGAGGACATACCTCTAGATATTGTTAGCCCTGTCTCACAAATGAGAAATAGAGACATAGAGTTATGTGGTTTCTTTAGATCCATGCAACTAGAAAAAATTGCCAGGTGACCCCCTAAATTGTCTAACTCTAAATTTTGTGCTCAAAATAAGTCTGGACTCTTTTTACCAAAGCCATTTCGGAGTGTAGAGTAACCCCAAATTGCTGGATGATTAGCTGCATCAATATATATGTAAAAATTTCACTTGGGAGGTAGAGGCAGGCGGATTTCTGAGTTCAAGGCCAGCCTGGTGTACAAAGTGAGTTCCAGGACAGCCATAGCTATACAGAGAAACCCTGTCTCCAAAAACCAAAAAAAAAAAAAAAAAAAAAATTCACCCAGTAATTATGCACAGACCCTGTGATACAAAGGTGGCAGATTGAGGGGAGGAAGAGGGGAAGATGTGTACAAAATACAGCAGGGGTGATCTTTGTCTTTGGTGATAATGAGGGAGTAGATGTAAATACAGAAGCAAGGAAAACCTTGGTAACCATGGCTATTCACTCACAAGCACATACATATACAGCACCAAGAAGCCAGAACATCTAAATGCTAGAGCTCCACACTGCATGACCTGCCCTGAGGCAGATTAAACCACACAAGGAGGGCACAGGGACATAAGCACCAATCCACCAGGGAATCATGATTAAATACACCCATTCCAAAGCTGAAATTTCTATTAGCTCCTGAAGATTTGGGTACCTTACATTCTCTGTCTTTGCAGGAGAAAATACAGATGGCATTTCCCAGGTTGGCGTTTTAGAGATTTGGGAATTAAAGATAAAAGAAACTAATTTTCTTTAAATCCTGGTACATTATCAAGATGGTATATTAAATTTTTCATATTAGATTTATTTAACTATTTAGCACATTATAAAATTAAATGTGACAGTTCTATTTTAAATAATTACAAAGCATAGAATTTGAATATCATTTAATAAGAGTGTTTCCCATCATCTGAAGTCAATCTGATCAACTCATATTGCTATACAGGTATGATTTAGAACTCTATCAAAATATATTAATATATATCTTTTTAAAGTATTTTTCCTTTGCTGCTGGATATATGACCAAAGAGTGTGGCAAATTTTCTAAGCAACATTTTGACACTATTTGTCTTCATAATTGTTTTAGGGATTATTTAACAATAAAACATTTCAAGATTTCAGTTTTATGAAGCGTGGGAAACATGGCTGAAGTTACTGTGTACTTTTATATAACTTAATGTGGCCAGTAATTAAATGGGAGAATCATATGTTGATAAAGTACTATTTTAACACCATTTATTGTCATTCTGATAGAGTGAGAAAGTAAGCTAAAAGAAGATTTTAAGGAGTTAGGCTTTTACTTAACAGTATTCAGAAGGCTGAAACAGGCAGAAGCAGGCAGGTACATCTCACTGAGATCAAGGCAAGCTTGGTCTCTTAGCAACTTTCAAGCCAGCCACAGCTACACAATTAAGGAGCCGGGTATGGTATTACAAACCTGGAAATCACTCTGGAGCTGAGGCAAAAGGATGAGAGTTTCAAGGGTAAACTTAGCTCTACAGTGAGCTGAAGACTGGCTCCTCCTCTTCCTTCTCCTCCTCCTCCTTCTTCCTCCTCTTCTTTCTCCTCCTTTTTTCCTCCTCTTCCTCTCCTCCTTTTCCTTTCTTCTTCTTTTTTCTCCTCTTCTCCTCTTCCTCCTCCTCTTCTTCCTCTTCCTCCTCCTCGACATTTTCTTCCTCCTCCTCCCCCTCCTCCTTCTTTTTCATAAGCCTATCTGAAATAATAAACTCTTTGGTTATATGTTTGTTCACTTAACATCTGACTCAAATCTACGTCAATCACACTAATATTGTTATGTTGATAAACTTATAGCGAGGCTAGGTGTGGTCATGCACCAAGTCTGACGTCAACAAGGAAGAGGCAGGGCGATCATGAATTTACGATCAGCCTGCTTGCAAAATAAGTTTGGAGTCTCAAAAGAAATAGCAACAAAACCAGGACAATTTGTAACAGCAACCAAGGAAGTGAGAACAAAGCAATTGAGAGCAGCTGTTGGGCCAGTGTGCTCCTGTGACATCATGGCACCCTGGATGAACATTCTGAAGCAGCTCACCTCGCTCTACCGAAGCCACTTTCCTCCCATTCCAGGACGCCTCTTGCGTTTTTCTTGAATATCAGCAGCTACCAGTATCTCATAACCAATAAACCCCTCAAGGCTCCTTCTAACCACTCCCCACACACTTGCCCAACCGCCTCTAATATGTTTACATCTTAGAAATGTCAAAATTTCTACCAATGACTGAGCTTAAAGTTCCATCTATAGTCCAGACCTAAACATTTATATTAAAGCACCTCTTAGCATTAATGCATTTCTAAATATCTTTATGGCCCAAACAACAGGCCATATTTATATATTAGAGCTATGTAAATGCTAGTCATTGCTGAGGCAGATTCATTGTGTAGAAATAAGGATTTGGGGGGAGGGTGCAGATCTTCAAAGACCTAGAATCGTGACTCAGTAAAGTTTGATTATTCGATCAAACTTTAATTTAATGTCAAAATTAAGGTATTTTAATAATCAATTTACATTAACACACACACATATATGCAAATGCACACATGTACCTAGTCATCATGTCCAGTATGATTTTGCATTTGCTATCTCTCCCATTACTCCCTGTATTTTAATGATGGGACCCATTTCAACTCATGCTAAAGTCAACCTTGAATAAAGCAGTTGCAAGGAGCAAGACCTTTAGAAGTGACAAGTTCATGAGCTCTGCACCCTCAACAATGGATTGATGCCAGAAGGAGGGACTGAGTGGTACACTGTCCTTTCTAACTCTTCTTACACATGAGCACAGAGCATTTGCCCACTCTGGAGGATGGAGCAAAGGTGCCCACACCTGCTTCCCTTGAACTTCCAGCCTGTTGAACACTGTGATATCAGTCTTAAGTAACAAAGGCAGACAACGGCAATTGGTTGACCATAGATATGGATATAAGTTTAGACTTAGAGAAATAGCTATGGAGTTAGTTCTACTTGTATGGTTATACTGGTTATAAGTTTAGACTTAGAGAAATAGCTATGGAGTTAGTTCTACTTGTATGGTTATACTGCTGCTAGGCTGGCTTCAGTTGAACCATACTACCCCTCCACGTTATCTTCCAGAGCATCATGAGCAACACACAAAGATAGGGGCATTGCAAATATGGTCAGGATGTAGAATGCAGAACACTAAAGGCATAAAGGCAACGTAAAATAGGAAAATGCAAGCAATTTACATCTTGAAGATACAGTTCTCATGGAAGCCTAAGTAAAACTACCCTCCTCCCTTAGACACATGCACCAAGATGATGCCAATAGTGGCATCAACTGAAGTCGTAGAGACTGTGATGTACCGCTGCAGTAAGCCCGCTGGCAAGTTGTTTGAGAGCTTCTATTCACAGGGAAGGCAACTCACAGCTGAAGATGACTCTCTTACCAGAGATTTGAATGCCACCCTCAGCAAAGAAGCTTCTTTAGAGAGTAGACTACAGTTAAGACAGAGACTGACAACTAGTCAAGCTGACAATAGCAAGAGACAATAGAATAGTCAACAGTAAATGGGGCATCTATATCGCATGCCTTCCTCCCAAGACCGGGGGTCATTGCAGAAGAGGAGGCATAAGCACTCCACGGGCAAGAGCCAGAGGATCACTACAATGAACCAGGCTTCTTTTTCCAGACACAGTGTGGCAAGTACACTCACGAACTCACAGCAGTTTTGAGAGCATGAGCCCTCAAGCCCAACGCAGACATCTTCCCAGCAAGGAGAGGAGAGAGAAGTCCTTACCCTAACTAAGGAGGTGCTGGTAACTGATCATTGCTCAGAGAGAGAGAGGGAGTTCTCCAGTTGGTTCACTCTGCTCCAGTGAGGGGGCCACACATCCAGCACAGTGTGGGCATCACAAGCTGGACTGTATGGGTTAACAAGAATGAGGACACAAATTTGGGTGGGTAGAGAAGGAGGTATACAAGGAGTTGGGGAAGGAGGAGAGTATGCTCAAAATACAGTTCAAAATTCTCAAATAATTAAGAAATCAAAACCAGAAAATTTGTAATGACCTGTACTCTTTCTGCTTATGTATGACAAAAAAAAATCTTTTGTAGATATTTTTCTCAAATTGGAGAAAGATATAAATGGTTATGTAATGTTAACATAATTTAAAAGGGACAAAGAAAGATATTTTTATTGAAAACATTGTTCATATAAAATATTTAATTATGTTTTTCCCTAACCCCAACTTCTCCTATATCCTTCCTAGCTTCATGCCCAATATATGGCTAACAATAAGTTTTGATCAATTTATTTGATCAAGTAGAAAGAATAAACTTGTTTTCATAAGAAAGATGAGATCACCATGTCTATAGCCCAAAGATAACAGTCACGCAGGATGTCTGGGCTATAAAGGTTAGCCAGGCAGGTCATTGGTACTTTATTTTTCTGCATTTTGTGGTATCTTCTTTATTTTTGTGCTTGGAGCTTTCGGTTCTTGTGTTTAATTTTCTGTAATATTATGTCAGTAGAAAATGTTTTTATCTAATATTTGTCACTTTGTGCCCTATTTTTCTTGTAGTCTGCATGATATATTTGCTGCAGTTGGTGAGTCTGGAATTGGCCCCATATTGCTTTCTCTGTGCTGAGCCTCTGTTATTTTTAGTATGCTGTGTGTCTCTTGATTTGGATCTCTAGGAAGTAGAGTGGTCACTGTACTTCCTTCCATAGGTTACTTGAAAATCACGAATAGGACACTCTGCTCTCCCCTATGTGTAAGTAGTACCACCTTCACACACAGTTGCTAGGTAAATTCCAGGTAAATAACAAATTTATCTTTAGTGTGTCTGCTAAAGGCGATGAAGCAGTGTATGTGTGGTGGGGTAGGGAGCTATAGAGTCAAGCCCAACACATGCTCCTTCCTGTCTGTTTCTTGTAAATCTGAGCACCCAGCTCCACATCTTCCCATTTCTGCACTCAGCTTCATAGCAGCTGACACTTCCTTGTCAACGTTGCTTCCTTGTTGGTGCTACATGTGTCCCCCCCATCACACACACACACACACACACACACACACACTCACACCAGAAGACAAGCTTCTTATCTACCAGAGCACTTGTCAAGGCTGATCCCTACTTCACTCAAGCAGGAACTCAAAGGCTATTGACTTTACAACCCAAAGGATCTTAACTATGTAAGCTCTGAGCAGCCTACCTACAACTTCACCTCTTAAACATGCCTTAAATCCTTTCTTTACTTGTATCCAGATGGGTGTCCTAATCCAAAGTCGAGATTGTCACTGCTGTGTTTTCTGTAGTCTCCTTGTGCCCAGAAGTACCTTTATAATGTCCACTACCTCCAGCTAACTCTACTTATTGATCCACAGGACTTCAGCGAAAGTAATCCCTTACTGAGGCGCCACAGGTAGACCCCTTAGAGGAAAAAAAACCCACTAACACCTTCTCCATAACACCATCCTTGTCCCCTCTCACCTACCGCAGACTCCATCAGGCTAATAACTTCCACTCTTCACCTCCCTCATCAGGCCTACGCATTAGTGCTGAAGAGGTCCCCGTCCACACAGTACTCCCTACCCCTCTGGCATGCATCTTTGCCATGCCTTTAAAGATTTGTGTCTGCTCTCAGTCTCTTCCTGCAATTCTACTATGACCTTCTCAGGCTGGGTGTCTCGGTAGCCACCTCTGCACCATCATGGCACCATGGCACCATATGCTCCATCTTACACCAACACCATTTCTTTAAATTTACCTTAAATCCAGCACTTCATGACATTTCTTTTTTTTTTTTTTAAATATATATCCATGGCCCAAATTGGACAAATAGCCCTCCATAAATATTTGCTAAAGGAATTAAATGCAGCTAAATTATCCCAATTAAACAATTGACTACATCTAATTAATATTTCTAACTTGGGAATTACTTATTGAAAGATGTGTAATACCCAAAGTTCCTGATAAGATAAAGAAAAGATATCCAGTGGTTTAAAACTAAAAAAAGGAAATGATTTGTAAATAAGCCACATCCAGAGATGGCCACTATTTCAAGAAGTGTGTGATAATGAAGAGAAACAAACAAACAAAAAAACAAAAAACAAAGCAAACAAACAAAAAACTTGGTCACAATGATGTGGAGGGCTGACCAGCAGACAGAGCAATATCGAAAGCCAAGTCCTGGGGTCTGTAGCTGTGCTTGCCTGGTGTGCACATAACTCTGGGTCCTGTCCCCAGTGCTGCATAAAACCTTGCCTGTAATCCTAGCATTAAAGAGAAGGAGGATGTAAGTTAAAATGCTAGGATTACAAACACAGTAGCTCTGAGAGCTCTGAGACCTGTCTACTGAACCACAGGCTAGAATTGTTGAGACACACAGATAGGAGATGGTATGGAAACTAAATACTAGCCCCCAGGGTTAAGATAATAGAGGTGACTGAGCACAGTCTATCTCAGAAAGTTGTAGCCTTCAAGGAGGAAGGTCCAGAGGTGCTGGTCTCCTCATGAAGACAGGGTGAAGAGCAAGAGCTGGCTTATGCAATAGAGTCTGTCACCTGGAAACAATGAGCCAGGCCACCCTGACTAACCCCTCTAGAGTATATGAACAGAATAAATTTTCATGAAATAAATGTAATAAGGAAATAAGCAGAACACCTTGCCAAACAATACATTTGGATTTTTTTAAAGATGACTATTATTAAGATGGCTTAATAATAGTCATCTTAAAAATCCCACCTATGACATTTCTTGCCTACATTTCCCAGTATTTTTAGAATTTTTCATAAGAAAAAATTATTTACTATCTTCAAAAATCCTTAAAAATGAATAGAATGGGTATATGGAGCTTTAAAGGGAAAGGGGAATGAAGAGGAAAGGGAGTCAATGAAAAACGTCTTCGTGGGCATCAGAGTCCCCTCCTTGATGCCTAACCTGCTCTTACCTGTGAGGGGTGGTCTGTGACATATCTTTTCTACGTGGAGAAGCTAAGTGGGGGGTGGGGGGGACAGGAAGTGGGTGTGGGTGTGTTTGTTGGTGAGCAGACTGAGTGGGGAGGGAATAGGGGTTTTCAGAGGGAAACCAGGAAAGAAGATCACATTTGAAATGTAAATAAAGAAAATATCTAATAAAAATAAAATAAATAAATTGTAAAAAAATAAAAAAGAGGAAGAAGAAGAGGCTTAGTGACTGAGTAAAATTGTCACCTTCTGATGACTTTGTTCCTTGACACAATATGTTGTATCTCAGAAAAGTACAAGGGATCTTTGAGAACTGGCATTGGTGTGTATGCCTTCCAATCCCAACTCCTCCAACCCCCCACCTACCCAAGCCCTCACCACTGCGATCAGATAGAAAAGTTGGATATAAATTGAGGGACTTTGAACTAGGCTTCGCAGATCGTTATGAATTCCTTTTAAGAAATTTCCCCAGTAGCTCATGCCAAACCTCCACACTAGGATTCTAAGGACACAACGTGCTGGCTTCAAATCCCAAACCACTCACCTGATGGCATTGGAGAGAGAATGTTTTTGTTGAGATGTCTGGAAACTAGAGTTTCCAGATATACTGGTTACCACGTACCATTCTGAAGTTGACTTTTTTAAAGGGAAAACCTGGAAGAAAACCACTGACAGCTTCCGTCTTCCCTCATTCCTTCCACCACAGTCAGTTAACAAGCTAAGTAAATCCACACTGTTCACCAATCTGAAATCTCATTTGAGGAAATGAAAGTTGAGTGCCCCTATTCTTCTCTTTTACACCATTTCTTAACTTAGTAGACTAGCCCCAAACTGGAGACATTATTTCCATTATAAAGACCCTACATTAAAATAACTTTATGGAAACACGTAACACAAAACAGGTGTATCAAGTGAAAGATGTTGAACAGAGAAAGAGAGCTATCATGTCCCCAAGGAGACTGAGAATCAGCTCTAAGTACTATTAGAGAGAACCTTCCATCAAATTGCTGTTCAACTTAATTATGGTTTAAGCTGTGCACATGTGAAATTAATATTCAGGATCCTGTTGATTTAAAAAGCAGCAGTAGGCCACCATTTGAATTCGCAGACTTGTAATCCATCTTGTCCCATGGAACAACTAAGTACCATATGATACCAGTGCTCAAATTTCTGAACAGAGAAAGCAATAGTCCTCTAATTTTGAAAGAATCATGCGTATGTAACTTGAATACAAAAGGGTGGAAATTATGTTAATGCAAAAGGGCCATACATCCTTCCAGCTCCAAAAGAAGCAGAAATCCTTTCTTAGTTCTTTAAGTCTATTAGGGATGTCACTACCCCGACACCAATGCCAAACTCTTAGGTATCCTCACTCTCACCGACCTGGGCATGATCAAAGATGGAGTTCCCACGTGAAGAACGAGCCAGACCCGGGTTCCGATGATTGATGCTCTGTGAATGGCACCCCTTTTTACCTGCTGTTTCTGCCCACGCTTTTTGTTTAACACCATCTATGGAGAACGGTTCCAGACCCACAATATAAATCATCCTATCCCATCATCTGTGTGGCCTAAAGCATCTCTTGCTTCTTGCTCCCAGCATGTGTTTCCCATGACTGCTTAACGTAAGCCGAGTTCCCAAAGGTCCAGCATGCCCCTGGCGGGAGCCCTCACAGCCTTCTGGCTCCTCTATCTTGTATGCTTGCGTGTGGATTTTCACCGACTTTTGACCTCCGTCCCCCGCCACAGCCACTCTCAGAGAGAAGTCACATGACACAGAGGAATGATCTTAGGCTTCGCGCTCCATTATCCACTCATGGCCTTGTGTCCTCAGGAAGGCACCTGATCCCACGCCGGCTCTGTTGCTTTCATATCACTACATTTAGCTACCTTTTACTTGTCAGGTTGTGAGCAACAAGTGAGCACGAGCAACTACACAACTTCTGCTAAGATTGCTGTATAAGACCTGTGAATCCAAGACCTGAGATTCAGAGTGCACATCACCAAGGATAATGTCAAGAATCCGAACGTGAGCTATCCTATTAGACCTACCACAGGGACAATGGCTACCAAGCCCTGAATGAAGCTGCCTTTTGACCAAAGGATGGCCTGTGCTTCATCTCCATTTCAGTCAGATAACCCTGGCTCATGTCACGTTTGCAACACCCTGCCCTTCTCTAACTCAGGACACTCTATGCTCACACATTCGTGGTTTCCTACCGAGATGGGTCCCCTAGCTCATGGAACTTTCCCTCCTTCCATCTCGTTTATGTCACCCTCCCAAAGAGCATTTAGCAACTACCCCTACCTACAGGAAGTCCCCTGCGTTGTTCTAGCATCCATTACTTTATTCTGAACACTGATCATACCCTATAGTGATCTGCTCTCCCTTGTTTGTAACGTTCTTAATTCTAGATTTTGTCTGGCTCAGTAAATATAGTAATTTTGTAGGAGTAAATGATCATATGATCACAACTCTCTCGATTTTTAAGGTCTTTTGCTGCATTTCCACTTACATTAAGCACTGGGAACTTGAAGAAAGACACTGAAGAAAAGTAAAAGGTTGATACTATGGTTGCCACTTCTTTTTTTCCTTGAAGAATAGGATGGCTTTGAACTTGTGATCCTCCTGCTTCTGCCTCCCTAGTGCTACAATGACAACTTCAGGTGAATGACTAGATGATGATGACGATGATGATGATGATGATGAAGATGATGATGATGATGATATGATGACGATGACGATGATGACGATGATGATGATATGGTGATGATGATGATGATGAAGATGATGATGATGATGGTGGTGGTAGTGGTGGTGGTGGTGGTGGTGGTGGTGGTGGTGGTGGTGGTGTGTGTGTGTGTGTGTGTGTGTGTGATTTCTAGTGATATTTTAAATACTGGGCCTGGGGAGATAGTTCAGTGGTTAAGTACTTGCTGTATAAACCCAAGGACTGAAGTTCAGATTCTCCAACACCCATATAAAACACTGGGAGGCTTCAGATAGAGGGGTAAGGTAGAGTACCCACAACTTTGGTAGGTTAGAGGCTTGCTGACACATGTTAAGTTAAAGAAAAGCAAATCTGTATGACTTATTTCTCAGACTATGTAAAAAGATGAAAATGTTGTCCTATAAAATGTATGGAGAGATTACATCTTCAAACTCTTTCAAAACCCATTGTTTCCAATAACAGCACATGGATATCATAACATTATTTGGAGCTGGATATGTAGCTCAGTTGGTAGGGCATATGCCTAGCATGCCCTGTTCTATCTCCCAGCACTGGGGAGGGGTCCACAGCTGCAATCTACTTAAAAAGTAGAGCAAGAGGATCTGAAGAGCAAGGCCCTCTTCAGCATCCTAGAAATCATTGCCTAGACTTCACCCTAAAATTCAGAGATAATAAAGTACTTAAGAAGCTTCTGGCCAAATAGATAACACCATTTTGGGGGTAAGGTATATGTCAGCTGGATTTACAGCAATAAGTAACTCATCATGTTCTACATTTGCCTGTTGCAATTGCTTTAACGTTTTTATTATCCATGTTGCACTTTGATTGCTATGTGACCTTATCCCAGGACCTCACTAATGCTAAGTGGACCACATTACTGAGCTATGCTCCCAGGTCCTCACGGTGCCTCTTCACTGACTCCCAGGGTTAAGATTCATTTCAATACCTAACTGGTACAAGTTTTTAATAAGGTTCTACTGCAAATTCTGAGTTACAACATGTCTCGATGTGTCTATTTATAAAGGTTTTTTTTTTTTAATTTAAAAAATGTTTGTGTTAATAGAAACTAAAAATAGCAAATGGTCCCATATTTATATCTCAGTAGTCAGAATACAAATAAGCATTCTTGGTGAGAACACATCAGTGCTTCCAATTAAGGCAATATAATTGCATGCTTTGAAGCAGAACAATGGAGCGATCTGACAATCTATTGTATTAATATGAGACGCAGGCTTTGGAGACATATAAAAAATAACACTTAATCTTTGTAAGGCATCTGCTCCAATATACTTTTTGCATAACATTTATACATTGTGTGTAAACACACACATTAGATAGATAAATAGATAGCTGGATAGATCAGCATATGTTAAAGACCCACATGAAATCCGGGACAACCCACTAATTCCTGTTAGTAAGCCATTTCCCTGATAGCACTGCGAGTTCTGTTGATGTCTATAGACTCACTGTTTCCAGGACGCTGCACTAAAGCTTTCTACCTCTACACTAAGCCAATCCGTCTACTTACCTAGCAGGTATCAAATGACCAACTATCAGGGTAGGCAACAATGCCCCAAATAAAATCAAGGGGTGTAAAAGCAGAGAGAGGTGCTTTTTTATTTCAACATGTGATTCTGTTTTATTATCTCTGTAAAATAAAGTATGATATGTGACTACATTTGGGGGAGTCAATCGATCACCTTCTGAATTGCTGCATATAACTAGTTGATCACACCACTGGGGTCCAAATTTATCAGATTACTCTAGACTCTTATGTATGGCTCCCTTCCCTGCCCCTTTGTGTGTGTGTGTGTGTGTGTGTGCAGATGCTTACATATATATGTTGAAGTCTATCATCTTGACCTCACTGTTTTGAGGCAGGATCTCTCACTCAACCCTGAGCTCAGCAGTTTTCTAGACTGGATGATCAGTGAGCTCTGCACCCGAGATCCTTTCGCCTTTACCTCCTGCCATTAGGATGATGTGTGTGATACACAGCATTTCCCAGGAGTGCTGGGGCTCTGAACCCACCCACAGCACAGCACTCTTGAACTGTCTCTCCAGCCCTGTTTTCTGGAGTCATTTTCCCATCTTCATTTTAAAACAGTCAAAGGATAATCAGCATCATTTGCAAGTTTCTTTGCTAAAATTTATGGTTTCAAGGTTACTGACTCTGCCTGCAATTGTTTTTGATCAATATTTAAACAACATTACACTTAGATTGTTCTGGCCAAGAAAGACTTAGAGACAGAGTTAAGGAAAAACCGAGGAACAGTGCATTTAAGGTCATCAATTCATGAATCAATAATTAATATTTGAATACTGGTGCCTATAAATGGCTATTGTGATTTTTCAGAGCCTTATCTGCATGGTGGATTCGACCTAAGGACCACAGGGTACAGAGAAACATCTCTAGTAGATTTTAGTTCATATCTAGACAGCTACCAGGGTGGGTAGATAAGCAGCCCATTCTGGACTAGCGCAGAGGAGACATGTGTCCCTGTTGCTTTAGACCCACCACAAACAGCAGTCTCAGTTAGGGGTCACATGTTTTGGTTCTAATCTCCCAACCTCTGTCTTAGTTGCAGAAAAAAATCTCTTCCTATTTTCTCTGATATGTTCTTTATTATTTTAAAACTATCCATAGCTATTTTGTAACATGTATGATTAATTATCTGTAATATAGAAACCGTCATTGAGTAACATTAAAATTTCTAAAATGCAAATATGATACAGTCCTCTAAGAAGAAATAATTTTCTGAAATGTACAATGTTGTCATATGAAATCCGTTTATTTATAACATACACTTTGGGGTGACACAGTCATTGTTCAGTATGTTAACTCTTTTGTGAAATACATTTCCAAATTACTGGATAAACATATGTAGTTACACTTTAAAAAGATATTAGTTACAGACACATAGTACCTATTAGTTACTCCCCACACTTAATATCTTAACAGACACTAAGTTCATACCATTCCTAAAAGTATAAATGAATTTTTTCATTGTTTTATTTGTATTTTTAGATTTTAATTTAATTAAAACATTCCACTCTTCCTTTACTCCTTCTCAATCTCCCCACATACCTTTCCCCATACTCCTTCCAATTTACTGTTTCTTTCTTCACTAGTTGCTGTTGCATGCATATTATGCTGCCCTCGCAAGCGCACGTTTGTGTGTGTGTGTGTGTGTGTGTGTGTGTGTGTGTGTGTGTGTGTGTGTGTGTATGTGTGTGTCTGTTTTCAGGGCTGACTGCTGGGCTCTTCCCTGGGGAAGACCACCTCTCCCGCTTCTGGCTTTACTCAGCCATCTGTCCCCAGCAACCATCTATAAGCACCATCCTTAGACCCACAGTGAGTGAGTCTTCACCCTTCATCAAGGAAGCTTCTTCTTGCAGCAGATGGAGAACATCACAGAAAACCACAGCCAGTCATAATGCAGAGTTGTGGCACAAAGTCTGGCTTTGGGGGTGTTAAAAGCTTCATTTTGGGCTCTGCAAAAGCGAGAAAATAATTCTGTTGATCTCTACAAAAGTTACAGCCCTCTATGATTTCTGACAGAAATGTGAAGGGTGGTAGGTTTTGAGTCAGGTGTATGAAAACTGACGCTCCTGGGCAAATCTCAAACACTAAGATGGAAGTAAAGCAAGGAAGAAATAATCAGACATGAAATTTTAATTCGTCGTTGTCTTAGAGCCTAAGGGTACTGCGAGGTTTAACAAAAGACCACTAAGAATAACATGCAGGGAATACACTCCAAAGAAGAGGAAAATAAACAAAGAGGCTCAGCTAGTTCAAGGTAGCGCACACCACTAACAGTATGTAGGGCCAGAAATAAAAGACTAAAGAGAAAGTGAAAAGGCTTTGAGAATTGGCCTTTAGGATAGTGAATATGAGGATGGGAAGGATTTCTGGTTAAAGCCTTTCAAGATCCAACAGATTATACTTTTGATGGTCAATAGTATCACCGTGACCTTGACTGCTGCTGTAGGAAAGAGTGGGGCATTCAAATATGGCCGTGTACCTGCTCCTCGTCAGTCAGACACCAGGAATAATGATTGCCCAAGAATAGAGGTCCTTTGGCTATATTCTTTGTTCTCTGTGGGAGGAAAACCTGAGAAAGATTTTCTATTATGCCCCAAATAGCATTCTTTCTAGCAGTCCATAATAGGGGGGAAAGGGAAGGGGATTATCAAATGAGGGGAAAGTTTACCTAGGGGAAAATAGAGAGAGAAACTTCAGTGTATTTCATATCAACGTTTCCTGCCTTTCTGCTTCATTGTTAACTCCTTGAATCCCGAAAATGCTCAGAAGTAAGAAGCACTCTTCAGTTTTTAAATATGTATGCAAAAGAGCAGTGGTGATCAGCCATTATCCATGCCCTGCGACTAACAGAAAGATTTTCCAAGAATTCTGGAAATGCAGACTCCACTCTTTAAGCTATGATGCTTTCTATACATTATTCAAGACAATGAGGACAATCTCTCATCAATCCTACCTCTGCATCTAACAACCTCAGGCAGACAATACCCGGGATCCTCTGATTTCTGGTGCACACTGGAGGCAAAGATCTGACTTTTAGTATTTTATTAAAAAATCCCTGTGTGAAAGACATACACCCTCAAGAGCACTCCTAGCCCTTCCAGCAGCTGAGTTACACATGGCTTGAGAGATGAAATGTCTTCCTCTAAGTGGGAAGGGTTCCAACTCTTCCTGAGGAAACAAATCAGGATCACAGCCACTGGGCCTGAAGGCTTTGTGTGAATTTCAACCATTGCCAGTGCATTCCTTTGTGAAGACTGTTCTACCAAAGTACTTTCAAATGAGGGTAAACTCCATGAAACAGAAAGTTTTATAAACTCGTTATTGTCCAAAGAGTTTAATAAAACAGAGACCATCCCAGTAACAAACAAAAGGACATGGTCCATGTTAGCCCACCTGGTGCTTTTTTCCTTTTTAAGTTCTAATAAAAAAAAAAAAAAACAAAAACTCTGTCCTCAGGAGATTGAAAAACTCTGATAGAGGAAACTCATCTAAAATAACATAAGTAACTTTTTTTATTTTCTTTTCAAAGCCCAGTTATGCCATCATATAAAACATTCTATCCCATCATTCTGTTAAAGTTATGATTATTTCTAAGTCAGTTCGAAATATCCCACTCATCAAAACCGAAATGAGACAGTTTGTAAGGAAGTCGCAATTTGGACTTGATGAGGTTAATCATTCAAAATAGAAAGCCATTTGGATGCAGGGCTGGGAGCAGGGGCTTGTGGGTGAATCTCCACTACAGACCAGCACATCCCCGTTCAACCATTCAAGACTTAATGAGACATTACTGGCATTCTCCATCTCCACAGCTGCCCCTGGAATGTGCTAACAAGTTGGCTTTCCTGACAGAAAGACCATAGAAGCTGCTATCCATACCCCAGAGGTCACCATATGAGAGATTATAAGTTTTTAAAATACAACCTGAGTAAAACTATATCCTAGACATGTAGCTAACAAATCCAACCTTGAATTCTTGACTACCTTTAATAAACTATTTCTAACCAATGTGAAGAGAATGCACTATGCCAAAATCTCCCATTTTGTTCACTTCCAGAATACAGTTCTCACATTCGACACTATTCTCATCAATCTCATGAAGTGTATGTAAGTATAACTACACATAATAAGCACGAACCTGATTACCTCTCAAAATAATTCCTGGGGTTTAGAAGCTGGGTCAGGGGGTACAGGGCTGACTGTACAATAATGAGGACTTGAGTTCAAATCACCAGTTGTAAGCTAGGCATGGTGCCACACCTGGGTGACCCAACAGTGGAAGAAGGAGACAAGCAGATGCCAGGGACCCTCTACCAAGAAGCATAACAAAATAGTGATTTCCAGGGTCAGTGTAAGACCTTATCTCAATAAAAAGATGATGAGTTATTGAGGAAGACATCTAATGTTGACCTCTGGTTCCACATGCACGCACTAAAATTATCAATTATAAGAATTATTGAGCGTTTTTGATCGATAGGTAAACTGAGGCTCTGAGAAGTTAAGGGCAAAATCCAAATCATATTCTATAAATTGTCAAAATAATGACAGTTTTCCCTGTCAATAAAATCTTTTTTCTATACTGAGAGGGAGCCAAAATTAAACTTTTTTTGCTTCACTATAAATTAAAGTAATATCTGTTTATAATTAGATGTACTAGAAAACAAGAGATAAAATGAAATGCTTTTAAGCTTAAGTCCCAAGTTCTCACTCGTGGTCTCTATATAAATATTAATAATAATTATATACATAATAAAGTAAATAAAATTGCATATATCACATATTAGATAAGTAAATAATTGTTCTGTAACTAAAATTATTCCTTCAGGAGAAAATCTGGAAGACTGGCATACACTCTTTGCCAAGATTCAGAGCACACTGCGCCCATCACTTAGGCTCACCACTGGAAGCAGTTCCCTGTTTCCATTAGGAAGCACTCCTTCAGTTTCGACACAGAAACTTCTTGCTAAAGTTACTGTGCTATTAGGAAAGCATGGAGGGTATCTCATTAAATTATTATTAAACGTTAATACCACCCTACAATCCTACTTAGCCAATTAACAAGAACCATCTAGCACATCCTTGAAGAACTAGATCATCCAGAACACAAGCAGGTAACCTTGATATTGCAGGATAAGAAAGAAGAAGTTGTATTCTTAGGCTCACTATGCCTAAAAACTACATGTGATTGATTCTGCCAGGTTCCTCTTGTTGGTTGATGAAGGTGACCACTGAGTGCCCTATGAATGCACATAGCGTGGTGGTCATGCAGATCTCTTTACTCTCCACCATGTGGGTCACATTGAGTAGCCAAGCTTTTCTATCCCACGCTCTCCCCAACCTGCCTCCTCCACATTGCATAAACAAGAGGCTAGTTCACACTGTGCCTACATGCATGGCTCTTCAGAGCACATTCTTCTATGACCTTTGTTATCTCTCTATTATGTTTCTAACAGTCAGAGGTGAGATGAGGTGGAAATGACAGTGAAAGATATTTTTTGTTTGCAAACAATAATTGTGTATTTGTGGGTAAATGAGCACGTCAGTGTCAAAGGCAGATCCAGGAGAGGTGCCAGGCTTAATAGCAGAGCCCAGAAAGCAACAACCCTGGAAACACAACCTCCCCATTACAAGCTCGTTCCCCCCACCCCCTGTAAACCCCTTCTGTTCTACCCTACAATAAAAGGCAGGATGGAAAAAGCAGAAGGTGGCTATTTGGAAATGCATTATTTTTAAATGCATCTTAATAACAGTTTCAAGTTTGGGAGTTGAATTCCTCAGTGTAGTTTCATCTAAATTTGCCATTCCCCACGGCCTATATAGCTGCACTCCAATGTCATAAGGTAAAAGATCAGTCAATGGTTCTAGAGGATGTTCTTCCTAGCAAAACCATCGAGACCTTGGAATTACCCAGTGTTTATCCAAGTCTAATCAAACAAAATCAGATCACAATGTAAATTCTTAAAATGCCTTTTCTACGTGATTTACTGAAGAGAAAACCAATGGGCTGCAGATCCCAGTGAGTAACCCTTTCTGTAAAAAATAAGGGAGGTGACACTCCTGAGAAATAACAGAAATAACACAACATGCATGGTTACCTTCTGACCTAAATATTTACAGACACTTGTGTGGGCAAACACAACACACACATACCCACAAACACACACACACACACACACACACACACACAATTTGCAACATTTTGTTCATTCAAAGTTACCATTTTCAAACCCTTACTATCTTTAATCTTAATGTTCCCTTACAAAGGACCTGAGAAATACTGAGAATTCAGAAACTAGACTTAAAAAGAAGAAAGGACAGAAAGAAGGGAGGAAGGGAGGAATGGAAGAAGGGAGGGGTAGAGGGAGGGTGGGAGGGAGAGAGAGAGGGTGGGAGGGAGGGGAGAAACAGATAATAGATGAGAATAAATGAATTGAATTAAAATTATAAAAATTGTTTAGTGTTTTTATTAATAAAAGGGAATATCAAGTAAAATAAAGAGAAGATAATTTTAATCTTTAACTTTAATTATGTAAAGTAAAATATGTTCAAGGGCATAAATTAACACAAGGCTTTTGGATAACAATTTAGTAATATCTATCAAGAATATGAAAAAAATATTCATTTTCTTTCAGGAAACTTATCTAAATATGAGGGACCACAGCAGGTGATAAAAGTTTCTAATAGAACCAATAGGGATAACCCTTGAAGTAAACTGACAGCTACATGTGTTCAAGATACTGCCCTTTAAAATAAAAAAAAACAGAGTATTCTTGGGGCATAGGAGATGCTCAATAGTTAAGATCACTGCTGTTCTTCCAGAGTAGCCTCGTTCCATTCCCAGCACCTACATGCCAGCTCACCTGTCAGTCTAGTTCCCAGGGATCAGAAGCCCTCTTCTACTGTGTTGACACATATGCTTCACATACTACATGCAGACAAAACACTCACACACATGAAAATAAAAATAAAGAATAAAATTTTGTCTTAAGTTGCAATGATAAAGGAATATGAAAACGCCTTGGGAGAAGAAAGGTGCAGAAGATAGTATGTTAAAATGTTGGCCGTTGTTAGGTCTCTTTTCTTTCCCTTTGTGAAATAGCAGACCACAGACACTTGAGGAAGAGTTGGGATTGGCCCACAGTTTTAGTGATACAGTTCCTCGCAGCCTGAGATGCAAGAGACAAGAGGGTATGGGGGCTGATCCAATTGAACCTGCAGAAAGAAAGCAGCTGTAGATAGAGTCAGAGACATAGAAAGAGAAAGAGATAGGGAATGGATAGAGCCCGAGACAGGGAAAGAGACAGAGAAATAGAGAAAGAAAGAAACAGAGAAAGAGAAAGAAAGAGACAGAAACAGAAACTCAACAGAGACAGACAGGGAAAGAAAGAGAGAGCAATAGAGAAAGACAGAAATAGAGAAAGAAACAGAAATAGAGACAGGGACAGGGACAGAGATGAACAGACCCAGGTTACAGATCACAAGTCTCACTCTAGTGGCTCACTCATGGCACGTTAAGCCTCAATCTTAATATTATCCAACAGACCCAACCTTCCCCAGGCAACACCACCTGCTGATACTCAAAGCTCAACAGTAAGATTTTAGGTAAAGGGTTTTAAGTTAAATTTTTTGATTAAATTATTGACTTATTTTCTGTTTGGGGTTGGTATTGAGGAGCTGCACATATGTGGTCCACTATGTGTCAGAGGACAGAGAAAAGAAGAGAAGAGAAGAGAAGAGAAGAGAAGAGAAGAGAAGAGAAGAGAAGAGAAGAGAAGAGAAGAGAAGAGAAGAGAGGAGAGGAGAGGGGAAA
>NC_034593.1:135860393-135874529 GCF_900095145.1 Mus pahari
AGAAGAGAAGAGAAGAGAAGAGAAGAGAAGAGAAGAGAAGAGAAGAGAAGAGAAGAGAAGAGAAGAGAAGAGAAGAGAAGAGAAGAGAAGAGAAGAGAAAAGAGAAGAGAAGAGAAGAGAAGAGAAAAGAGAAGAGAAGAGAAGAGAAGAGAAGGGATAAGCGCATGCTTATCTTCTTGGGCCTTCCTGGAATGATGTTCAGTCTGTGGGAGTGTTTTTGTTCCTTCCCATCTGAAAGAACGTGAACTGTTTTCCAGGCTCCCAGTGTACATTGGAAAGGAACCATGACCTGAGGCGGTGTTGTCTTTGGAGATTAAGAAAAATGCATCTCTGTGCTATCGTTTTTCTGATCCTCTCCAATTATAACCACTTTCAGACAGTTCCCTGTGGCCTTTGCAGTGTGGTGACTACTAAATAATTGCAGTGGAGATGTCAAATATTTCCCTAATGAGCTCAAGGTCCAAAGTAAACCCTGGACAGAAAAGTCGGGCTAGCTGGCCGTTTCTGGTGAGCCTGTTCCCAACACGTGCATGCCACTCCTGAGCCAAAAAGAAAGAAAACGAACATAAAGAAACATAAAGAAAACGAACTTAATCTATCTTTGGCTGATAGATTAAGAGGATCACCATTGTACCATTGTTATTTCTATCCCTTAGGTTTAGAAGTTCTGCCCCAGAATGACTGGCTCTAGGCAGTCTGAATTCTATTCATGAATGGCTCAATGTTCAGATGCCCAGCACTGTAGAACGAAAGTTACTTTGGAAAGGAAAGCACTATATGCCCTCCTCAGAAATGCTGAGCATGTTAGACAAGGTCTCTCAGTTTTTGACAAAGGGGTGTCTGGCAGCTCCAAGCACAGGGGTAAATACAGGTGTGTTACAAACACATCCACGCTGATGCCCCAGGTTGCTACATGCTCCGTCGTGCTTGTGAGAGTGAACCAGAAAGATTCACAAGTCCAGGCCGGATGACTCTGGCTGCTGTAGAGCTCTTTTCTAAATAATATAAAATAAAATAAAAAAAAAAAAAAAAAAAAAAAACTACTTAAACCTGGAGTGAGACCAGTGATAATTCTGGNCTCTGGCTGCTGTAGAGCTCTTTTCTAAATAATATAAAAAAAAAAAAAAAAAAAAAAAAAAAAAAGAACTTACTTAAACCTGGAGTGAGACCAGTGATAATTCTGGCTACCCTAAAATTAAAAGTAACAATATGGGAATTAACATCCATCATTATCAAAAAGAGGTCAGAGTTACTTCCAGGTTTGGTTAAGAGTCTGTTTTTAACACTTCCTTACAGCGGAGGGAAACAACTTCCTACTGATTGAGATGCCCTTTAACTCATGGTGCTAGCAAAGCAGTATGGCATTTAAAATGAGCATTTTATGTTAGGAAATTGTTCTTGTTTGTCCCTCTTCACTGAAACACCAACTGTAAGTGAGCGAATGGGGCCCCAGCTCTGTGCACGGTGTTTGTTCAACACCAGCTTTCCAGCCTTCCAAAGCAGCACATTGGCTTAAGAACCACCTTTGCTCAGCTCTTTGTAGTATAGACACGTTTGAGCCTGTCTCTTTCAGTGCTTGGGGATTTTTCCAATGTAAATTCTCTTGGAACCCAGCTCTCCGACTGTACAGATGTACTGTAACTGACTCTTTGTTTATGATCCTGTATCCAGCTTTTCTTTAATGGGAGTAGACAGATTAAACACACTTCTAAGGGACCTATTGTATATTATAAAAACTACATGCTTAATTGCAAAAGAGAAGAAAAATAGAAATGAAAGAAAGAAAAGAAAGAGAGAAAAGACCAACAACCCAGCTGCTTAATTTATGGATCTCAACTCGAGTGCCAGCAATTTCAACATGGAAAACATAGTGCTCCTCATTCGCAGTGCTGGCAAGCTTTCCTGCTAAATTTTATACAGAACAAGAATCTCTTTGTTTTCCTCCGATTACTTTTTCAAACTAGTAAATTGAGTGCTGGTGGAAGGTGCTTGGTTTTTGCAAGCAAAGTCCTCGATTTCACCAAGGAACAGGTGCTGCGGGCTAGGGGCCATGCATGGCTCCCATGCCTTAACCTCAATCTAAATCCTCCACTTCTACGGTGGAAAGGGTTGGGCCTCTGTCACCTTTTGACATTATCTGTAAATGTAATGCTGCTTCATTTTTCCGAGTCATCTGGGCTTGGGAATAACCAGATCACTTCTTTGATACATTACCTCATATAATTTTGACTCGCTTCTTCCTTTTCTTGGCCAATGGTCCTAAATGATAATGGAGACTCTTGGATAGCTACTGAACAGAGCTGTGTTAGTATATGTTGCTAGTAATATGGGCAAGGTTCATATCAACCATACTTTACCTGACTTTGCCTTATTGCTCTGCACATTCTCCAGGGGGGTGTTGTTTTAGCAGAATTGGCACTTTTAATACCTCGTAGTAAATCTTCTGACACTGCAAAAAGAAAAACCAAACTGTCACCGCACACTGTCTTTCCAAAGCATCATGGAAGGTCACAGGCACTTTCTCAGGAGGCCATCCTCATAGTCCAAAGATGGCTGAAACTTCTTGAGATGAAACTTCAGTGAAATGAGAAGTAGTTTTCATCTTAGAATTTAAATTCCCTTAGGTGGGATCCGAAAGGATTTAATTGTGAAAGTATTTTCAAAGGCAAATAGTCTTCAAGTGTAATTTCACTGTATTGCAAAGAGATAATCTTTAGTAACTTGTAAGGAGGGCAAGCATTGAGAAATACCTGTTCAGTGATAAAGAAGCAAATGCACATACACTTGAAATGCTGCTTTAAAAAATCAAGAACAACTCAGTGCTCCAGGATCCATTAAACAGGGGCATTCCAATGTAAATTATTCCACCAGAGCTCTGAGAATTCCCAAATGCAATAGATTTTTGGTTACTAATAATTGAGCCTGGATGCATGCCCACAAATTACAGATAACTCGCGCCTGTATCCCATTACTAATTATTTTAACAAGCCTTCCTGTGAGCATTTTTCACTTCTTAACCTTTTGGTTACTGATACTACATTCACCACAATAACTCCACGGAACACTTTTCAGGCTCATTTCTGGCTAAGCGCTTGGCATGCAGCTGTTCAGTGGGGTACCCTGGTAGTGCCTGAGGTTTTCTTGTTCTTGCCAATTTTGAGTATTCACATCTGGGTTGTCAATCAGAGGTTAATATATGTCCATCTACATCAAGAGTGTGCAAAATGACAACCTGACTGTATGTGTAGAAACCTTGGGGACTTCCTGTTTATTCAGTTGAATAAGTCAAAATATGGGTTTGGAGTTAATTTTGTATGAAAAGCCAGCAGGACATGACATGAGTCATGACATGAATCAGTGACAGACAGTCTCTCAGTCCAGACCTGGTGGTACAGGTCTATAATTCCAGCTGTTAGAAAGGCTGACGCAGGGAGATTTCAAGTTCTAAATCTTCCTTGAATGAGTTCAAAGCCAGCTTTTAAATTTCACAAGCCAGGCATCCATCTTCTGCACTGTTCTCAACATTATCTTCCAAGCTCCCACACAACATCCCAAAGAGCTCTTAACACCAAATGTATCTTCTGGCCCAAAGTTCCAAAGTCCTTCCACAGTCCTCCCCAAAACATGGTTAGGTTGTCACAGGAATACCCCACTCTTGGTACCAATTTGTGTTAGTCAAGGTTTCTATTCCTGCACAAACATCATGACCAAGAAGCAAGTTGGGGAGGAAAGAGTTTATTCAGCTTACATTTCCATACTGCTGTTCATCACCAAGGAAGTCAGGACTGGAACTCAAGCAGGTCAGGGAGCAGGAGCTGATACAGAGGCCATGGAGGGATGTTCTTTACTGGCTTGCTTCCCCTCGCTTGCTCAGCCTGCTCTCTTAAAGAGCCCAAGACTACTAGCCCAGAGATGGCACCACCCATAAGGGGACCTCTCCCCTTGATCACTAGGGGCTGAATAAGAACTAAAGGTTGAGGTTTAATAGTGATGTATTTGTGTGTCAAGTTGACAGGGGGGTCAATTGTACTGGCTAGTTTTGTGTCAACTTGACACAGCTGGAGTTATCACAGAGAAAGGAGCTTCAGTTGGGGAAATGCCTCCATGAGATACAGCTGTAAGGCATTTTCTCAATTAGTGATCAAGGGGGGAGGTCCCCTTATGGGTGGTGCCATCCCTGGGCTGGTAGTCTTGGGTTCTATAAGAGAGCAAGCTGAGCAAGCCAGGGGAAGCAAGCCAGTAAAGAACATCCCTCCATGACCTCTGTATTAGCTCCTGCTCCCTGACCTGCTTGAGTTCTAGTCCTGACTTCCTTGGTGATAAACAGCAGTATGGAAGTGTAAGCTGAATAAACCATTTCCTCCACAACTTGCTTCTTGGTCATGATGTTTGTGCAGGAATAGAAACCCTGACTAACACAGCCTATTTCTGAACTTTTCTATATATTACAATAAGTCTGTACTGTGACTGCCCATGGTTAACAGACTCCACGGGAAGCTGATGCATGGAGAAGAGTAGATCGGTAGAACGAAGGTGTATTTTGGATTCTTTACTGCTGATACACAACACTGCAAGTTTTGACACTCCTAAACATAGTGTATGTGTGCATGTGTGTGTGTGTGTGTGTGTGTGTGTGTGTGTGTGACCTAGCTATGAATTATGAGACATATTGTATTTTCCCACTAATTGCCACAGGATTAAGGTGAACTATTACTTCTTGGATGAATTATTACTATTCACATGCTCATGGTAATAATGATAAGTAGACTCCTCACAGAGAGAGTTAGGATAGAGATTAAATGGTGCTGTACGAAGGAAAACACTAAAATGAAACAGCATCAGAATGCTTAGGATTGTGGCAAATGCCTAAGTAAGATGTGATTGATGGGTACTACCAATGTGTAGGCCAGTTAAAGTGATAACATGAGGACCTTATCCCTTTCCCCTTTCACAAGCAGCTAGGGGAGACCCACCTGGCTCGGGCTTTTACTTAAGAAATCTTTCCTGAATGCTCAACATTTCCCATTCCTTTATTAGTCACTGTTTACAATGTGATGGCCCAGACTTTAAGAACTTTCACAAGCGTTATTTACATGCTAATAAGGGTTATGGGTGCTGTGTAGGCAATCCTGATGAAAATGATGATTGGCAGAAAGAAGGATAGAAAAGGCAAAAGAGTACAGGAGAAGGGAGAGAGTGGAGGGAGGATGGCTCTCATTTATTGACATGTAGGCTTACCCACATTTTCCTTGGTGCTGCCTCAAGGAGTCTGGGTTCTGTTTTCACGAAGCTTATCACTGTTTCCTCCGCATACTCAGAGACAGTCATACCCTATCAGGTCATTTGCCTTACAGTGAAGCTTTACTCCCTCCTCCTCAGGGCCTCAGGAAATTTGCCATGCATCCTGAGCTTTCCAGATGCGGGCTTGTGAGCATCACGTTCAGGGGAAAGTGAGCCACCTTTTCCAACTGGGTGATGCTGAGTGGTTTTGGCTGTGGTGCTGCCTCCTCAGGCTCTCCTTTCTGATGTCTGAAGTCCTTTCTCTTGGCAGCTCTCGGGGCTTTGTTCAGGATAGTGGGCACTGCTCATTCACTCGCGGGAGAGAGGAAGACAGCCTACTGCACACACTGAACACTGAACACGGGGAACTTCTGGGTGCTGAGCTACCAGATCCATCAAAGAAGACAATGGAGGCCACTTGGTACAAGGAAGAGAGAGGGACATGACTTTGTCTGTGTCAGCCCTACACAGTCCCTCAGGTTGGCTCCACAAAGGGTCATATCGACATGCAGTAGATATGAGGAATTATCTACGTCAAGTAGTACAGGAAGAAGAATGAAGTATGAAATCCAACCCCAGAGTTTCCAGCAAGAGCTATGGCCGCAGGTCTGCCTGTTGTTCTCTGGTCTGCTTGCAGGTCTGTCTGTTGTTCTCTGGTCTGCTTGCAGGTCTGCCTGTTGTTCTCTGGTCTGCTTGCAGGTCTGCCTGTTGTTCTCTGGTCTGCTTTTGTTCCTGGTGGGATGGTCCCCCATTCTTCATTTGCAGATGTCTATTCTAGGCTCACCTGCTTCCATCAGAAAAAGTAAAGATCTGTTACAAAGCCCTAGCTGTATCCTGTGGTTTTAAGACCTCAACAAGCACTAAGGTCTAATTGACTTGCTTTCTTTTTTGTTGTTGTTGTTGTTGGTTTTTTTCGAGACAGGGGTTCTCTGTATCGCCCTGGCTGTCCTGGAACTCACTTTGTAGACCAGGCTGGACTCGAACTCAGAAATCTGCCTGCCTCTTGACTTGCTTTCTTCTCAACAAATGCAACCCCTACGTTGTCCGAAGTGTCTCAAAAACAGGTGACAACTGCCAACTACGTAGGCCAGGGAGTTTTGAACTAAAAGGATGCTCCGGCCTAATAGGGTGGTGAGTTTGTATGACTTCCTGACCACTACTCTGCCTGGGCAAACCACAGACCCCTGGCTTGTTGAGTGGCTGTGTGGATGGATGCATCCTGTCCCTTATTATGAACTACAGTGACTGCTTGGAAGGTTATCTTCCTCTAGAAATTCCCCCCTGGTCTCTCTAGCCATATCAACTAACACGGGATTAGGTAAATGTTAACTCTCTTTATGAGAATAGCTCTCTACCCATTTACTGCCATGTTTCTCAAAGTAGTTTCAATTGGTTGGTGTAAGTTCCCTCAGGGAATCTTTCCACTGAGCCGGCATCTCTGGAATTCCAGTGGGTAAGGTGGGAGTGACAAGCTACTTCTCAGTTTATTTCAGTTGTATGTATATGGGTGTGCATGCAGTGCTGTGATCATACCCACATGGACTGACCCTGATGCTAGCATGTGACAGATACAAGTGGAATTCTATAAGAATATCTATTGTGTGAGGATTTTGTATCTTCATCATTTTGTAAAGGTCAGCAGGCTGGAAACTTGTCACCTAGTATGTTCAAGTAAGAAGATCAAAGATGACAGGAGAGGAGAGGCGAGTTTAACAGGGCTCCGTACATGATTCTCCGGGTAAGAATAATTCTCTGGAAGCATGTAGACCTGAGTTCAAGTCTCCAGCGCCCATGTAAATGGCTGGCCATGCTACACATGTGTTTCTGACCTAACAATTTGGGGCAGAAATGAGTGGCTCCTCATAGGCAAGCTAGTTTAACTAAAATGAGATTCTAGATCAGGAAGAGACTCTGTCCCCAAGGCAATAAGGCAGAGAGCAATGGAGGGAGCTAGCCAACATCTTACTCTCGTCTGTCTACATGCACACAGGCATAGGAACAGATACCCACGTGCATGCACATAAACACACCACACACAACACTAAGACACATGGATACACACACAAATAAGCAATGAGATGGTCCCTTTTGACTGATCTAGCTACTGAAGTAACTTAGCGACCTCACTCTGAAAGTCTCCCCCATAGGAAGCAGATTTTACATTCACATCAGAAAGACTTCAGGGAAACATGGTCTGCTAAAATTCATTATCGTGAGTAAATCTCTAGAATCATCTAATATGTTGACATAGGTCACTAAGCAAAGCTAGCAGAGACCACCCATTATCAAGAGCTAAAACTTGTGTAAGTTCAAACTTTGTGGTGTGGGTAGCATCCAGAGATTTCCAGGGTCCTGGATTTCACAGGATTGTGGATTTATGCAAAGCACCCGCATTCTGAGGTTAGTGGTGCAAGGAATGAGCAGAGGAAGGCACGCTGATGACTCCAGCTGTGTAGCAATTTGGAACAAGTACTTCTGTCTCAGATTAATAAAATGGAAATTGTGCTCCTAGAACTATGTTACTTCCTGTTAGTGCCAAATCTCTTTTGCATTTGTATGATCAAAAACTCATAATCCTATTGAATGCACACAAAATTGGATAATAAACTTTTCCAAGTGTTATTGTCAATGTCGGCTCACCAATACCAATGCAGAGGGGAAGCTGCGTGCATCGGAGCCATTATAATGTTTTAAGCTCTTGACTCTCCTCCATTTTTTCAGTGTTAAAATACATGTTCAAATTAAACATTGAACAGTATTAGATAAAATAGGCACAGATGAGCAAAATCATAATTTGGTTAGCTGTTTTGTGTATTAGAAAAAATTGAGTTGTTGTGATACTGTAATCTGTGTTTCAAGATCTGAAGGAAAAAAAATGGCTTTAGTTCTGCTGTGAAAGTAATTTTTCTCCTGTTTTCTTCAGCAATATTATGTTTCTGCTGTGAAGCAAAGGGCTTTCGTGTGCTGGTGCCACCAAGATTGTGGCCGGGGCTGCCTTGGGAGGAGAGAGGCTACTGGTGACTCTCACAGGCTGATAATCCCACACCAATTCTCATTTGTTTGTTCATCACCAAATTGCCATAAGACTGACCACCAAGAACATCCCAGAAGCTGGCAAAGAACACCAGCAAAGCCTCAGTGCCTCAAATGCAGCCCAGGAGAGAACTCCAAAGAGCAATTGCTTCCTCGAGAGCACCAAGTTGGTACATTATCAAGGCCATTCCTTAAGCAACAGGATTCACAGACTCCTTGAAGCAGAAGAGGGCAGAGAGAGCGAGCCCCTCACATTCTGAATGTCAAAGTACTCAGCTAGAAGAGGCAGAAAGCCTGTCTCTCCAAGGGGATGTATACTTCTTCAAAAAATAAAATAAAATAGCCAACTTCTTTTATTTTAAGTTTCTCCTGGATGTGTAATTTGAGAAGTTCCCTCAACTTCTGAACCTGTCTGTCAGGCAGTTGTGGAGTCCTGCAGACTGGGAAGGTTGGAGAGAGGTGAGATGGGAGAATGGTATTCTGTATCATATCCCTATTCAACATTCCTGCATTATGTATGTGCCAGTTGCCTACCACACGTTTATCATATAGATTATCCATGTATCTTGTAGACAATGAGGGAAACCAGACAGAATTTCTTTAGTGTCTCACTCTGGAGATGAAAGGAAATTTGTAATCATTTAAGACAAGTAACTGTGCCTCAAAGGTAGCTTAGGTAACGTTAAACCTGGGAAGTCAGTGTGTTTTGAGGCTGGCCTTTACAGAAGTTCCAGTCACATGGATTTTAGTGACTTGATTCCTTTAATTGTATCCCCAGATCTCTAGCACTTTGCTTATTTGGAGACATAGTACTAAGTAAACAGCACTGTTTTTCCTTAATGCCAACATAGAGTGAGAAAAGACATTTAACCCATGGACATAATCATTTTGGTAAACAAAAGGGTTGAAAATGTTCTTACAATTAAAAAAGGGGGGGGTGTTTTTTTTTTGTTTTTTTGTTTTTTTATGTTAAACATAGAAAACGAATTAAACAAGAAGTTAATATTAGTGAACACATGGAAAAGAATAGAAAGAATGGGATGATCTTATATCTCTGGCAGTATTAAATTTTTAATCTCTTGCCAGAGCAGGCAATTCCTCTCTGTCGGATGGTGTCATCCCAATGCAGCCACCCAATATCCTTATGGCTTCCGGTGACCCTCTGAGCTGCTCTCAGTTATATGCTGTTTTCTAGAAATCTGGGTCCTCTGCACTGTGTGTTTTGGGGGAGAAATAGAAGCTGGGTCATTCATTTCATGGCCCTCATCCCATCCCCTTCACGATTATAATCTGTCCCTTTTCCCTTCCTTAAAAAATGTATCACTTCCAACTGCATTCACAGGGTGTATAGACATAGACATAGGCAAAACACCCATGCCCATAAAAATGAAATAAAATCATTTAAAAGGAAAGAAAATTAAGTATGACTTCCAATACATTCTGGTGAAATAGACAATAAAATATGCATCATCATAAGAGACAATAGCATCTATCAGTTTTATATAGAAAAGCTCAAATATAATATTCTGAAATTCAACATCCCAAGGTTCTAAAATCCCCAGTTTTTTGTAATAGATTTTAAAGGGGGTAGAGAGAAGGAGGTTGCAATAGAGACAGACTTCCAATATTGCAAAGAGTGGTTATGAAAGCTCTCCAGCAGTATTGATGAACCCTGCTGGTTTTAAGCGAAACTCTGGTGTGATGGTGGCTCTCACACACAAGGGCCCGGAGAAAGTGATTAAATAATACTGTATGTGCTCTAATGCGTGTGCAAACATTTGGCTGAGGATATGTATGCTTTCCCTACATTAGTGTGGGGCATTCCATAGGCCTACCATAAGGCTCCATTACGTGGAAGGATCCACTAGAGAACGCCCGTTATGTGGCAGAGCTGAAATATCTGCAGCTTTTATGCAGGCAATATTCCATTTTAAAATGTTTTCCAATCTGGCTCAGAACAACCCCCTCTGTGAACCAAATGTGTTCGTTACCAAATATTCTCCATGGTTTTCCTCCAAGGACCGAGGCAGCCTCCAGGTGTTAGTAATGACCTAATCAGACAAAAGCCAGCAGTTATCCACTCTCAGCCCAAGATAGGCTTTCTTCTTCCTGAACTTTGTCTTCACAGCCTTCGTGCCTCTCCTAATTACATATTTGTAAATCTCTCCTTTTATCTCCCCAACAGATGCATGCTGTGATGAGAAATACCGATGCACGAATTAGAAGCAACGATGGTTATCAGGCTCATCTAGGCGGATGGGCTTCCTCCCATCCCGCCATGGAACACATGGAATGCCAGGGAATGGTTGGCTGGGGAACTCTTCCACATTGTCACCAGTGTTGGGAAAGAGAGTGCAAGACACTGATGAGCAAAACCTGGAGCAAAGCAATCTGCCGCCTCCCTCCTCTCGGAGAGGGATGGCTGGACTGCTGGGAAAAGTCCCGGGGCTGAGAGGAGGTGAAGGGAACAGGATGTAAGCAGAGAGGGAGCAGAGAGGGAAGAAAGGATTCCAGCAAGCAGAACTCTGTTCTATTAGCTCCATCTTCTCTTGAGCTCAGTCCAGCTTCCATATTGTTGAAGGTCATCATTTCCCTCGCGGACCGGTATAAAATAGACAGAAAATGAGTATGAAAAATGGGGAAAGATAGAAAAGAGAAAAGGCAATCGCTCGAAAGCTGTGAGTCCCATTCCTGATTCTCCTGATTCTGCCAGATCAAGGAAAGCATTTAAAATCACCAGCAGACATTTTGAAAGTGGCTTCTTACAGACAGAACTGGTTCCTGGTGCAGTGAGATGCCAGGTACACACGGACTGGACTAATAACACTTAGGGGCAATGGCCTTTCAGTGGCCATCAGGTAACAGAACTTCTAAATTGCTCAATTTTATGTGTCGGAAGGACAGAAGACATACAATCACACAAGAAAAACACTTTAATCCAGTCATTATGAGGCAGGCACAGAGTGGTTGTGCGTTTATGGGTATATATGTAATTTCAGCCAGATTCATTCAGTCAGAAAGATTGTTCTACCAGAAAACACTTCAATAACCGGAATTACAACCCCAAATCTTTCTTTCTTTGTATTTTTTTTTCAGGTTAATGTAAAATAAAAGGGTTTCCTCAGTATTCTTTCCTTTGCTTTTCTTTCTCTCTAGATCCAAATCTAATGTTTGCTTATCTGCTAGTAGGTGGGCACAGCACAGGCATGGGGACAAAACTGGATTACCATTTTTCTTTTCATTCACTTTTCTGCAATTGATCACTGGCCTTAAAAAGATGAGGCTGGTTGTGGTGACACTGGAGGCCAAATCACTCGGATTTCTGTGAGTTCAAGGATAGCCCAGGGCTACCAAGTAAGAACCTGTCTAAACCAAAACAAAACAAAACCAAAACAAAACAAAACATGCACACACACACACACACACACACACACACACACACACACATACATACGTACCCACACTCATACTCTCTATCTCACACACACACACACACACATACACACACGTACTCATACTCTCTCTCTCTCTCTCTCTCTCTCTCTCTCTCTCTCTCTCTCTCTNTCACACACACACACACACACACACACACACACACACACACATGAGCACAGAAAGATGAAAGGAAGGGCACCAGCAGTCATGGTCTAGGGTAGTTTTCATCCACTCTTTTTCTTTCTCTTCTTTCCTTCACTTTCCAAGTTCCTCCTCTTCTATGATATCAGCTCCACCCTTACTGGAGTTGGGCAGAGTGGCAGTTTAACAAGGCATATGTTTGATGTTGACACTCCAAGAAAATAGCATCAGGAGATCCGAGATGATTGAGTCGGGGAATGGAAGATCTGAGAACGAACATCAGGATATCAAATTAAACAACAGTACAGTGCTCCTGAACCCCGAGCCTGCTCCATCCACTGGAAATGAGAATGTCAACAGGAAGTAGAGCTACCAGAAGTTGAGAAAACGAGGCTGCAACTTCCTCTCACATTACACAGGCAAATGTGCAAACGGGTAGGAATGCTTTGGATAAAACACTTTTTGTTCAGGAACATAAAACTTCCTATGTTACTCTGTATAATTATTTATTTTCAGCCCACTTAATTTGTCAAATTCCCACAAATATAAATGGTGTCCTGGAAGCTCGCTGTGTAAATTTTAACGTGCCACAATATTAAAACTGAAGGGGTTGAGATATCTAAGGAATACCACAGTGCTCTAGGAAATAATTTGTTCCTTATGGATCAGGTCTAGAGTGTGGATGGCCAAGAAAGAAATGAGAGGACTTGTTTCTTATGCAGAGCTGCTCAAACAATTACATCAATAATGTTTGCATCAAAGACACTTCAGGCAATAAATGTCAGTTTCTAAAATGTATCTTTCCCACTGTGTCTTGACTCCATTTCTGAGGCTGTGGGAAAATACCTAAACAGAAGCAACTTTAGGAAGTGTGGTGGTTCAAGTAAGTTTGGACTAGGGAGAGGTACAATTAGTAGGGATGGCCTTGTTGAAGGTGGTGTGTTACTGTGGGGGTGAGCTTTGAGGCCCTCCTCTTAGCTGCCTGGAATTCAGTCCCTTTCTAGCTCCATTTAAATCAAGACATAAAACTCTCAGCTCCTGCGTGCCTGCAGGCTGTCATGCTTCCTGCCATGATGATAATGGACTGAACCTCTGAACCTATAAGCCAGCCCCAATTAAATGTTATTGTCCTTTATAAGAGTTACCTTGGTCATGGTGTCTCTTCTCAGCAATAAAACCCTAGCTGAGACAGGAAGGGAGAGTTTATTTTTGTTTTACCGTTCTAGGGGTTCACAGTGGCAGCAGGGTAAGGTCAGTGGTCACACTGCATCCAAGATGAAGGAGCAGAGAACAAGGAAGGGATGCTGATGCCCTGCTTACTTTCTCCATTTTACACGATTCAGGATCTCCTGTGCAGGGAACAACCCCGTCAGCAGTGAAACTGGACCATCTCACGGCAACCGATATGATCAATAGGATCATCCACACGCATGGCCAGCTGTCCCATCTCACAGTTAACTCTAGCTTTTATCAAGTTGATAGTACTAACCCATCCATCCTGTGCCTTCCCTAAATAGCCCTAGATTGGCCACTTCTTTGTAAGCTAATGTGTCCCATCTATTTCTAAAACCCAAGGTTGCCAGCGCTCACCATCTGAAGACTCGTCATTACAGAAGACACAAAGAGGTGATTCCATGTAGAGTGTAGAGCTTTCTATCCAAGTCGACTGGTGAAGGCAATAAGCCTGGTTTCATGAGATGCTTAGCAATGCAGACCAGCTGCCATGATCATTCCTTTCCAGTTGTGATTTAGATACTTCAGTACAGTTCATTTGGTAGAGAATCACTCTTCTAACAGGCGACTGAAACTGTAAGTAAGAGCACCTTTGAGTGGCCACAAGAGCAGAAACCCATGCACAATATGGGACGTCTTTAAAATTGGCCTTTCTGTTATATATTTCCTTTTTAAATTTTTATTTGTTATTTAGACAAGGGACACCCTGGCATTTCTATTATCAGTCTTGTAGCCAGAGTGGCATAACCTCTTTGTATTTGGGAAAATGCAAACAGCTATTGGATTCAGGAGGAGTTAAAAGAATTAGGAGCAGAAGGAGATGAGTAGGGCAGGACACTGTTCGTTCTTATCTACCATACTCCTGGTTAGCCAAATTCCATTGGGATGGAATAAGAGGTGGGACAGGAATGGCTAGGAATCGCTCACCCCATCTCCTTCCAGTGAGTCAATTCCTCCCCTGTTACAATTACAGCCTGTTGAATGGCAAGTAAAACTACTATCTCTTTATTATAC
>NC_034593.1:135875099-135886862 GCF_900095145.1 Mus pahari
ATACGATCTTGTAATCCTACTCTTGACCACAGGAATATGGTGGAAGGAAAAGGGAAGAAAGGAAAGAGAACTGTTAAAGCTCAGCCAAAGCTATTACAGACAGGAAAAAAACATAAAGGTAACTTTGAAACAAAATGTGTGCCTTTAGTCCACAGAGAAATTAAGTGCTTGTCCATGCCCTTGATACCCTAACAGTAAAAACTAAAAATGGTAAATCACCCTGCCTGGATGCGTGGTCAGGGACAGAAACATGAACCTCTGTGAGATATCGAGGCATTTTGGACATCCCACACTTCTTAGTTGGAAGGACTCTACCACTAAAACCATGTGGAAATGCAAGTTTTAAAAATGAATAGCAATGGCTGGACATCGGATTGAATGGTGTGAATTACCTGAAGCATTAAGAATATTCATCTTCTGCCTTGTTAGAGCCAGCTGCTGCCCAACACTTTAAGGCAAACTGTGAGCTCAGCGACTTCTCTGAATCACTTTTTAGTTCTTTTGATTTTTAGCTCTTTGATTTTTCTATTTATGATTTTCCAAGATAGTGAACCAAGCTGATTTATTCACATTTCGGCCCTTGATATGATTTGAATAAGCTATGGAAGAGGGTCTTCAGTGGCTCCTTATTCATCTGAGGGTCTGTGGCCTCTGAACTGCCTCAAGGCTTTCTCTTCAACCTCTCTTTGGGGGTTTTCTCAACCACTTAAAGTTCTCAGAATCTCTCTTCTTCAGATGAAGATTTCAATTTTAGCATTTGTAGGGAGAGTCTCTATGCTGCTGAAAACGTGACTGCTTCCCTGATAACAGGTGGTGCTGATGGAAGAGCAAGCATGGTGACAAGAAAGGAGCTTTGTCACAAGTAGCCCAGGGCTCACGGAGCACCTGTGATGTCCATGTGCAAAGTACATGGCCCCTGGTAACACCAGTGTTTAAACGAGTTTGCTCTCATTCTCTCAGAGCTCCTCTGTGCTTGTCAAGCAAGAGCTCCCTTCAACTCTGTGCTGTCAGGAAAGGGTTTTCTTCTACACCTGAGTGACCGCTCCATGGCTCTAGCTCCAAATATCAGACTCCTACGTACCCTCATGTCTTCACTTTTTCCCCTTCATTTTTTCAGTAAACAGTGATTTCCCTAAGATTGCAGTAATTTCTTTAGAAAGGCATTTTTTTTTTTTTAAAAAAAAGGAGTCTCTTTTCCCTTCTGATCTGAGAAAAGAACTGACTTTGGGGTCTGTGTATATGTCAGGTGAAAGGTGGAAACAGTCACTAGAAGAGGATCAATTGAGCTCCCACAAAAGGATTATCCCGGTGACCAATTTTAACAATTGCTCGTTATTTGAACTACAGGATGAAACAGCTATATTCCTTCTGTACTCATGGAGTCAAACTTGTTTTAGTAAAAACCTGTAAAGAAATATCATGGCTTAATGCTTTCTTCAGAAATAACTAGAAACTAAAATGAAATACTACTATCCGCAGACACAGTCCTTTTACAAGAAGATTGTGCAAGTAAGAATACTTTGTTTTATAATTTGCTTTGGAAAACATAATGTAGATGGTATAATGGAATTTTCATCAGATGTATAATCTGAAGTTTGAATAAGATTTCTGTAAGTAATTACAAATCCTTGTGCAAGCTCTATTTCAATAGAAATTCTTTTTCCAACCATGACGTTCTTTGATTTTTATTCTTAAAGGTATGAGAGAAAGCTAATAGAAGGTATTAGAGGAAGCTAGAGAAGGCTATTTTGTCAAAACTCTAAATTCACATTTTTATTTTATCATAAATAAATCCTAATTAAAAGAACCATACATATTTTATTTTGTAGTTGTGGTTTTAAAAAAAAAAAGTCTGAAAATTTGAAAAACACTAATTAAATGCCTATTGTACATCAGACATAGGATTCATACGTGCTAAAACTTCAGAGATAAAATATTATCCAGGGCTAGAGAGATGGCTCAGCAGTTAAGAGCACTGACTGCTCTTCCAAAGGTCCTGAGTTCAAATCCCAGCACACAGTGGCTCACAACCATCTGTAATGGGATCTGACACTCTCTTCTGGTGTATGGAAAGACAGCTACAGTGTACTTAGGTATAATAATAAATAAAATCCGGAGTGAGTGGGGTCGACCGGAGTGAGCAGCCTTCATTCTCAACAAACACATGATGGTTCACAACCATCAGTACAGCCACAGCGTGCCCATATATTCCACATATGGCACACATATATACATGTGTATATATGCGCACATATATACATGCATATTTGTACATATCCAGTAGAAGACATTGCCATCAAGGATTATTTTATTACCACCATTGCTTAAATCAAATTAGCAATGAATATTATCTGTTGAGATATGCCCACCTTAGCATATGGATTCTTTGTCATCATCATATGGCTTATCCTAAAAAAATTTAACTCATGGTTGTATAGCTGTCTGGGTCCTTTATCCCTGGATAGCAAGCAGTTTTTTGACAGCCTTCTGCTTGTAGACAGAAGCAGATCTCATTTGTGACTCTGTGCCTTTCCATGGGTCTCATAGGAACCCTTGCTCACCTGAGCAGTATGCAAATGAAAGGAGTGCCATGTGGAAGGAAAAAGGGTTAAGCCTAGAGAGAAGGCAAAACATTGTGCTCGAATGCCATTGGCTAGAACTCAGTCACATGGCTTCATCTAACCACAAGGTTTGACATGGCATGTGTTCTAGTGGTTTACCCAGCAAAAAAGGCAGGGGAGGAAAACAATTTTAATGTGTTGATGATTCCCCAATGAGATATTGGAAAATAACACTCAATGGATTTAAAAAGTCCAACCAATTTGAGGTATGCTGTTCTAGCGTAAGTGAAATTAGGCATTAAGAAATGAAAAGGAAAGTTTGAGAGAGAAACACTAGAGTGGTCAAGATATGAAATGAATAATAATTTAAAACTAAAATGTGCTGTAATATGTCCTCCTTGAACACATGCAATCAACTGAGATATAAATGATGCATGACAAGCTTCAGGTGTTCAAGCGCTACATCTTATAATTTGATAATGTAATACATACATAAAATCTTAGACTACATATATGTAGATATGCACACTAATTCTCCTGGAAGCATCACACCAAGATAAACAATCCTCATTATTTTCTCCTGCTACAATGTGATGCACACATATTCCTCACCCTTGTCCCTGTCTCTAGGCAACATGCGTCTACTTTGTATTACTCTACACTCATGTTCCTGTCCTTGGATTTTATCCAAATAAAGACGATGCTCCTCTATGATGCACTCTTTCATTTAAAACCATCATCTTTGGATTTTTCTGTACCTTTGGATATATCCCCAGCCCCTCTTTTCAACTGAGAACTTTGCACTATCCAAATATATATAATTTTCTTCCCTATTTGTCTCTTGGTAGTCATTCAAGTCCTGCTTAGAGTTTTCTGCTCACACAAAAGCCAGCTGTGAATATTTACATACAACTCTTTCTGTGAGCATATGTTTCTATTTTGCTTGGATAAATATAATACCTAGGAATTGAATAGGCATATCAAAGCTTTGATTTGTTTTTGTCATTTTGGGTGCTTCATTTTGGCTAAATTTTCAAATGTGTTATATCTTACTTGTATTATCATACTTTTTTAAACAATAGATAATAGTTGTTAAGAGATCTTTGACGTTTAGTTTTTGGGGTTTGGGTTTTTTGTGTTGGTTGGTTTGGTTGGGGGGGCCTTGTTTTCTTTGGTTTGGTTGGGGGGGCATGGTTTTTTGTTTTGGTTGGTTTGGTTGGGGTGGCATTGTTTTCTTTGGTTTGGTTTGGTTTGGTTTGGTTTCTTCTCTACCCTGAGGTCATATATCAAACCCAATGCTTTGTACTTTTTACCAAGCACCCAAGTATTGCAATATTTATCATTAAAGAATTTGGGCCAAAGCTTCAAATAACATACTACTTCACCTGTAGTGTTAGGATCTTTAAAAAGTACATTCCCAATTCCTTACTGTAATCTTTTCATCATTATCATACATTTTAATGCACTTCATAAACACACATTAAGTCATTGCTATTTTTACTTAACAATAGTGTATGAAGCAATTAAATTATGAAAGAAAAATTTCATTTTCCTTTCATTTGTTCAGTCTTTAACTCTTCTTGTCGTCTCTTCTAACATCCTAATATTCTACTGAAAAACATTTCTCTAACTGTTCTTTAGAGAGTCGCTCCAAGAGAAGACTTTCTCTCAATTTCTTGCAATTTCTTCTTTTTGTGTCTGAGACGGTATTGATTTTTTCCTCCACATTTAGAAGTTACTTAATCTAGACTCAAAATTCTGGGATGGCAGACATTTCTCTCTCTCTTCCCCTCCTCCCTTCCGTTTGGCTTCTCTCTCTTTGACTTTCAGTCCTCACTCCTTCGTTTGACTGTTTGCTTGCAAGCTTCTGATGAGAAGTTGGCCACCATTGGCCGACTTTGTAGACAATACCTCATCTCTCCTCTCTTTGCCTTCAAAGTTATCCAATGCTATTTCACATCTAGAAATCTTAGTATGAAATTTCTGAGTGTAGATTTCATGGTGATTGTCATGTTTTGATGTTTTCTAATCTTGATTGGTTCATTTGCTTTGAGGTTTTAGACAATTTTGATAGCAGCCAGCTCTTCTCTCTACTTCTCTGTCTTTTCATGAGACCAGGCATGGCAGCACCACTATTGACTATTGTCTTAGAACTTGGAGGAATCTTGACTTCTTCTCTTGAGACCACCCCAGCCTTCTGCCTCTGTGATTTAGTCTGCATGGTCTGGTCTGATGGTCTCTCTTAAAGGCTGCCTATGCTTTATTTTTCTATGTCAAGTCTACGGAAAGGCCCACACCCCCAACCATTAAAGGCTGTCTTTATCTATGCTTTTTATGTTATGGTTTTGATTTTTTGCAATTACACTTAGTTCTGGGTAGTCTCTCTATGTCAATGACATGTCTGATGTTACACATAGTCACATGTTTTCATTATAGATTTTAATATATAGTCATAATTAATTAATTTTTGGTCAAATAATTCTGACATCAGGGTCATAACTGTATCCAATTCCTGTGGTTATTTTATCTCTTCAGAGCATTTTCCATGCTTAAAACAGCAACAACGAGAACAAACACACACAGAGAGAGAAGGGGGGGAGAGAGACAGAGATACAGAGAGAGAGAGACAGAGAGAGAGAGAGAGAGAGAGAGAGAGAGAGAGAGANAGAGAGAGAGAGAGAGAGAGAGAGAGAGAGAGAGAGAGAGAGAGGTGTCACAGATTCTTGTTGAGATCCAGCCCTCACATAGGATAGCAGTTACTATTGTAAATATTTCTGTATTTGAAGATGAGTGTGTCTTTATTGACAGCCTATTAGTGAGGGGCTTGCATTAACTAAGCTAATCAGAAGCTGGGCGGTTTGAGATTTGTTGCAGTGGCTAGCCCCAGCTCACCACAGGTTTCAGAGTCCTCTAGTGATGTTTTGGGTGTTGAGTATGAGATTGCTGCCTGAGGTGATGGTGAACACTTGCTCTCCCCTGGTGAAGTATTTTCCCTGCACCACTCCTCAAAGATTCTCTGCTTCTTACAGCAATCCCAGCTGTGCTCCACTTTCTTTGTTATTCACCAGCTGTTAGTTTAGTGGTAGGGGAGAGAGGGGGGACACTTGCTAAGATTTTAATTAAGCCTCAAACTTAGGTTAATATAGATTCTGCGGTTCCAAAGGGGGTCTATTCATTCTTCATAACTTATTTCTCTCCCTGCTGTAATGTTGAGCCTGGAAGTTATCCTTACTCTTTCCTATGGTGAGTATGGTTCCCAATACTAGAGGGGATTCCACCAGTGCTGTGCAACTGCCCTGCTAATGTTGTCAGTGTTGCTATTCACTACCATAGCTACATACCGTGAAAGACCCAGGCTCTTGATTCAAAACAAAACCAAGGAAGATGTCTGGGGAGAGAGTTCCTAGTTCCCCAACATCACTGAGTACCATGAGGAAACACAGTTGAGGGCTAAAAGATGCTACTTGGAATAATTTGAGAAGATTATCATATCTGAAATTCCCAAATACCTCTTTCTCATGGCAGTCTCCATTCTGCCTTCAGTAGCTTGTTGTAGCTACATTTTTCTCAATGGCCTTGTTTTCAATATATGTCACAACAGGGAATGTTTGTGCAAGCATGTAATGTTCTTGGAGCATCCTTCCCACCATGCCCCACTCCCCTCCCGTTCCACCCCGTCCCTCATCCCCTTGTTCCACAGACTGTTTCTTCTCTGCTTTCATGTAATCTGTGCATCTCTGATCTTGTATATCCATAAAGTTTAGGACATGTGCATAGGAGACTTTCTGAGGATGATTTAATTCCTTTAAGATCTCTACTTCTATCCACTTTTCCTACAAACGACAAACTTTGTTCTCTATGATCTTAGAAATTTCTATTGTATATATACACATTCCCTGTATCCACTACTCCACTGATGGACACTTGGGTTGGTTCACTGCTACAAACAGTGCTGCGAGGGACCTTGGTGGTCATGGATCTGCAGCATCTGACTTGGATGTTTCAGCCAGGAGTATCCTACCTGTGTCATAGTGACATTACATGGACATTCATAGTAGCCAGCTATTTTCCTGTCCCACCAACAGTGTGCAAGAGTTTCTGTAATCTCATCTTCATTGACACCTGTTATCTTACTTAATGTATATGATATACTTTTGCCTTGCATTTCTTTCATAACTAAGTTAAGTTAGCTTTCATGACTCTCAATGGCATCTTCCTACTGATCAGCAAAGCCAGCCACTGTTTCTCTCTCAGCTGACTTATTATCCCATCTCCTATCGAAAGTCTGTCATAATTCATCAACAGGCATTAACTGGCAATTTGCCCTGCTTATTTTTGGTGATTGTGGTGGTTTGTCTATGCTTGGCCCAGGGAGTGATGCTGTTGAGGGGTGTGGCCCTGTTGGAGTAGGTGTGGCCTTGTGGGTGTGGGCTTTAAAGCCCTTGCCTGGGAGCCAGTATTCTGTTAGCAGCCTTTTGATGAAGATGTACAACTCTCAGCTCCCCGTGCACCATGCCTGCCTGGATGTTGCCCTGCTTCCCCCTTGATGATGATGGACTGAACCTCTGAACCTGTAAGCTAGCTCAATAAAATGTTGTCATTGATCATGGTGTCTGTTCAGAGCAGTCAAACCCTAAGACAGTGATGTTAAATCCAGGTTTCTCCATTTCTAAGCTAAAATAGAATCAACTTGGTTCTATTTCACACAGTGCCATTCTTGCTATGAACTCCCTATGAACAACATGTCTTATGTCTTTCTACATGCCTTCTTTTATAAATAAGTATATACTATATTAGGTATATGGTATAATGAATATTATATATTATATATTCATATATACAGTATACTTCTATATAATATATGTTATACCTACATATAAATATAATACTTATATATTTCATATATATTATATATTATTTTTTACTTTTTCATACATTATGAGATTATTCATGCTTTTGCAAATGGCTTTCTGTATAAAAAATAATTCTCTGATTTTGTAGGTTTCTTTCTTTTTTTATCAAATCTTGATATTTTTCCTTGAATGCATTTTGTCCTTTCCCCTCTAGTCTGTCCTATCCTTTAGGACTCTAACTGTGACTGTTTGGATGCTCAGAGTGATGCCACAGCTCTCTAATTATCCGTTTCCATCCTTCAGTGTGGATTTTCTTTAGTTTCTGCCTCTTTGCTCTTCATGTTGGGTAGTTTCTGCTCTACATTTTAAAATTCAGGGCTCTTTTCCCTACAGTGTTCAATCTGCCATTAATCCCCACCTAGTACACATTTCATTTTGGGTATAATACTTTCTACCTCTACGGACAGTTTGACATGATTTATAAAAAACATTTTCCAGATTTGAGTAAATATTGTGTCTTCTCTAGCTTTTAAAATCTATGGGCTACCGTTATAATGACCACTTTAATGTCTAAGTCTGTTCATTCTAACGTGTTTCATAGCTTGATTGGTAGCAATTGACGAATTTTTCCCTAATTATAGATTCCATTTTTTCCTGTTCATGAGTAGTGATTGTTCATTGCACATCAGAAAACACAAATCATACCTTTTAGGGTTCAGGGCATTTTAAGAGTCCTTTAAAGTCCTTCAGCTCTGTTTAGGACTTTGTTAAGTGACATGGAAACAATTTGATCCTTTTGGATCTTGCTTTCCAGATCCATTAAGCTGAAGTAAAATAGTAGTTTATGTCCACTTCCTCTCTTCTTCTGAGAAAATATCATTCGGAGTGTTTACCCTATATTCTGAAAACTGCATGCATTTCCATTCTCAGTAAAGTAATGTAAGTACTCAGTGCCTTGTTAGCTCAAGGTGCTGTGGCTACCAGTACTGTCACTGAGTCCCCTTCCTGGCTTCCAGCAGTCTCCTCAAACTCAAAAGCTCAAAGAGTTTGACTGACTATTCTAGGGGATCCCCCTGCAGCGACTGGGGGGATTTGTGTTTGTTTTGGTTGACCCCCCTCTTTCCATTTTAGTAATATGTCATGTGAACTCAAGCTTGGAAGATGTCCCTAGATTCTCGGTAACACCTTGACTCCAGAAGTCTCTTCATTACTGCCTGGGCTCTTCTGTTGCAGGAACTATTAAAAATGAACCAGCAGGCTTCCTTCACTACTGCCGGGCACCAGCAACTCTCTGCCCCTGCAGGCAATAGCCAACCTGTCATTATCTCATGGAGACTTTCTGGCCCAGAGATCTTGAAACACCTCCACCCAGCTCCCTAAGTTTCTACTAGTAAGTCGCTACCATGCCAGCTCCAGGCTTCAAATCCCCCATGGTCTTTGTGGTACACATCTGGCAAACCCATGCTGTGCCACCATATCTTTCTCTCTTAAACCCAGAAGAGCCGCCAGAAATGACGGTAACTCAATTGTTTGGCACAGCAACTCTCATAAGCCTTATTTAATCTAAAGCCTCTGGTGACAAATCCTGATGGACCCGCCGCTGAAACTGGGAAATACTCATAGTAGCTACATCTTGTCCTCATGCTGTCCCCATCCAAAAAGGGCCTCTCTCCTGCTTCCTCTCTTCCTCCATTGAACCCGGAAGTCCTGCCTACTCGCCCAGTGATTGGCTCTTTTATTCATTAGGGGATTGGTTCACATGAAGTCACCTGAGTATGACTCACTCCTTGTCCTCAACTCCTCCCAGGTGAGAGGAATTAGCATCAACATACAAATAGTACCAGGGCCATCCACAACACTCTTCCCTTAGGGTCCTGCAGCCTAGAATCATCAGGCTGTAAACTGAAGCCATGTTATAACTCACATGGTTCCTGACTTAAATATCACTGCCTTTCATTGTCCAATGCCCAATTAATTTTGAAAAAGAATTCATTATATTTTATCAAATGGTTGTTCCAAACATAAAGATAATTTTCTTGCTTTGTTACTCTATTTTGGAAACTAATAATTAAGACATTTTTGAGCATACATAATGAACTGCAACAAAACACTGCGTAATAGTGGCACAAAGGTTATGGAGGAAACCAACTGCTTTCTAATTGGCTTTAAGGTTCATTTTGAAGGAGGAAGCACATGCTTGGTCCTAAAAATCTGGCAAAGAACCCATGATTGGGGTGCTCCCAGGCCCCAGAGGTGAACCTAAAATTATTATTTTGCTAATGGAAGTGATATAAAACTCTCCTCTCAGGTCCTAGTTCTCTCTAACCAAAGATTCATGCAGTTCTTTGACCTCATCAGAGAAATTTCTTTATGTACTGGTAAGTGGTCAATTTAGAAACTCACAATTGTTCAAAATTAACAGAATAATTTACTGTGGAATTACTACCCAGAAATAGGATATCTACATCACACTCTCTCCCCAAGTTTTAGGAACTATCACAAACAAGGATTAGAAAGATTGTCATGGCAGACTGGAGTAAAACAGTGTATTCTGAACATGGCAAGACCATTGCACTCAAGAACTCACAGCAACTATAGCTCAGGACAAGGTCAGACAAGTCAACATTCTAGCATGGAGTAGAAAAGGGTTCATAAGTGCCCTGCAATTAACTGAGGAGCTATTGACAGTTAATGGCTTCTGGGGAAGGAAAGGTCAGTGTATTTTTAAGGGTGTGACTGGTAGTCGATCAGTCATGCTCCAATCTATGGCCTCACACCTAGGAATGCATAATCTGACATTGGAGTTAATGACTTATTTAATTTTTAAAAAGTCAGTAACAGGAAATGATGGCATAAAATAGGGGTGAGTATGGAGGAGGAGGTGGACCTGGAAGGAGATACTGGGAGATTGTAAATATTATTGAAATGTATCATGGAAAATTCTCAGAGAATTAAAAATATTTAGAATCATTTCCAGAACAATTAAGCCTGCCTTAGAAATATTCCTGACAAGATAACGTAATAAGATGAGTTAGTTTTAACACTCAAACTATTAATCATTTGTTGTTATTGTTTGCCACTGGGCATCTCTGCTTTCTTTTTAAATGGCATTAAATCAGAATTCCTTTGAGGCACAGGTTTTTCTGGGTAGTTCATATTGTTCACTTGGGACTTTACTCCTGGGTCAGATCATTGAAAAGTGACATCTCAGTGTAGTTTGTGTTTGTCTTATTATGAATGAGATTAGTCAAATCTTCATATGCTTAAGAACTATTTGTATTTTGCTTTCAGTGGGCTATCAGTTCATATCTTCGGTCCATTTCTCTTTGAGAACCTTTGTCCCTTTCTTAATCCCTCTGTCTCTTTATGCCATTAGGAGATTGATCTGTGTGTTTGGTGTGCTAGTTGGATTTTTATTTGTTTGCCAATTGTGTTTTCCCCTTGATTCAAGTTTTTTTTTTTTAATTTTTTTTTCTCAGTGTAAAGTATTTAACTGTAGGTTAAAAACATCTTCCTGTTAGACAGTAGATTTTTAATCAGAGTTGGAATTTGGCTAATGACTAGTACATAAAGAATTTCCCCAACGTTTTCTTTAAGTACTTTCATTGTTTGATTCATATGACTTCTGACAATGAATGTCTTGTGTTTATTTATGATCTTTCCCAGTCACCCCAGTCATGGTTCATTATTTCTGATTCCTCTCAGGCTGGATAGGGATACATCGTTTATTCTAACTACATACTTGGCTACTTTTATGTGATGTTGTTGCATGTATTTTGTGATCTCTACCTACACTACAGATATAGACTTCCTTTACTTCCATGAGGCTGTTTAGAGTGCTCCAGGGATCTGCTTCCAAAGTGCTGGGAGTATAAGCATTGCCCACTACACTTGGCTTTTTATGTGGATACTAAGAAACAGACTCAGGTACGCTTGCTTATCCAACTCTCAATTTTCCAACTGAGCCATCTTCCAGTCCTTATTGAAGAATTTTGCTAAAGTTCTTTAACATGATATGATCTGTTTTACAAGAAATGTGCTACATATTTTTCTAACCTCTTTTTTTGTTAAATACTAAAGGCATCTTGTCAAGTAACATACTTTTAAATATGTTTTAAATGTGTACATCCTTATCTATGAGATAGAAATAAATTTTGTTCTAAAATCAAGAATACACACAAATATTCACACACGTGCAAGCATTCATGGACTCTCTCACAAACATATATGCATGCACTCCCCATAACTAAAAATGGGTTGTACAAAGTTGACATTTGATGTGATTGGATTTGGTAACATAATATTATCTTCTTCCTCTCCTCCTCCTCCTCCTCCTCCTCCTCCTCCTC
>NC_034593.1:135886914-135909030 GCF_900095145.1 Mus pahari
TTCTTCTTCTTCTTCTTCTTCTTCTTCTTCTTCTTCTTCTTCTTCTTCTTCTTCTTCTTCTTCTTCTTATTCTTCCCTCTTTCTTCTTCATCTTTGTACTTAACTATGAACTAGCTACTTTAGCACCTCTTATATAGATAATTTATCTCTCCTTTCCTTCCTTCCCTTCTTGCTTCCTTTTAGTATTTTATGAATTTTTGGCTTTTGAATAAACATGTTACTTGCTTCAACATTATGCCTCATGTACAGTTTTTCTTACATCAAATATTTTGCATTTTACTGAAATGTTCAGCTTTGTTCATTAGGTATGTGGGTATCACCTCAATGTAGCATGATATATTAAAGAAAAAAATATGATCTCTCTTCTGAACCCCAGCGGAGGCAGCTGAGCACTCAGGAGGACTCTCCACACTACAGATCCTCGGTATCAAGGTCCTCGGGATCACGGGTGAGTGGAACACAATCAACTCCAGAGAATCCAGCAGTGGCTTGTGTCAGCAGGAACAGGGACAAAGGAATACTGCCTGCCCAGATGCAGGGTTCCAGTCTGGTCTGGGCCACTCCCGCCATATGTAATTATGGATGTGAGCACTACTCCCTAGACACAAGAAATATAACCTCTCTTACCCTTCTGTAGCCATTCCCCTTCAGTTAAACACATGATTGTTCTGTGTGGAGTAACTCTTCCCAAGAGAATGAGCCAAGGGCCAGCCTCTGCTTAGAGAGAGTTCTGAGAAAGGGGTGTTTGGGACCAGCGAAACAAACATGGGTCCAAAGTGACAATCTATGTTCTATCTAAGACGGCTTTCCAGGTTGCCTTCTCTAAGTTCTGCTGCTCTCTCTGGAGATTTCCAGACAGTTCACTCATGCTCACTCATGCACTCTCTGTCTCTGTCTGTCGGTCTCTCTCCTTCTCTCTCTCTCTCTCTCTCTCTCTCTCTCTCTCTCTCTCTCTCTCTCTGTGTGTATGTGTGTGTGTGTGTGTGTGTGTGTGTTTGTATGTTCTGCCCATGCACACTCTTTTTATTCTAAAAAAAATACCCTGGGTATCTCATTTCTTTCAGATCATAAGCCAAGTCTTTTATTTTACATGTTAGTCTAGTCATTTACTCCAGGTTTTCTTTTGATTATCCTGTGAATCAGCATTCCATGAACCCAGCCCTGGGATTCTTAGGAGACAGCAAGCACATATTTGGTTTTAACATTACAAAAGAAGTCAGAGTTCTGCCTGCCTCTGTTAAGCACAGGAGATAAACTAGCTGGGTGGGACCTTGCCCTGAAATTATCATTTCCACCATGCTTGGGACTAACCTTGCTCTGTCCTAACCCAACCCTGAACTCAGGAGTCTGCCTGCCTTTGTAAGCATAAACAAATAAACAAACAAAATTAGCTGGGTAGTATCTCCTATGATCTCCACTCCCTAAATCGCTTTATCTGCTTCCTTAGTGTCTTTCTGACAAGCTGGCTCACAGCACAGCTGCTTTTGTTCCTTTAGATTTGTGAAGCCCCTCTATAATTCATACCGCAACTTTATTTTTTGCATAGTTGAGAAATTATATATTTTTGAACTCATGTACTTAGAGCTCTTTCCCACAGTCTTAAGGGCTGTCCTGAAGGTCCCAGTGTTTACCATTTTGCTAAGTCATTAGCTACACCTTTGCCTCCAGGATTCCTGTTCTCTCTGATTATCATAGAATCATTAACATTAACAGGGAGGACATTCCTTGAAGGAGGAACATAAAATACGTACATTTTTATAGAAACAAGCCTTATGCCCATGGCAGCCATTGATGCTCATGGAGGCCCATGCCTTCTGGCCCTGTCTCAGCAGCACAAACCATGTCATCCTGTTTCTACCAAGGCCAGGCCAGACCTGGCAAGAAAGATGTCTTAAAGTGCCTCTGTGTCTATCATGTCTCCACACTCCCATGGTGTTCCTCTTGTGGGTCTGTGCCTGGCCTCTCTGAAATTTTCTCCTGAGATATATCACCACTCCAAAGCTACAGATAGTGGCTGTTTGTTGTATTACCAGGACAATGATGACGGTTTTGTGTGTTTTCCCTCCTAAAATCTTTGACAACACATTGAGCTAAAGCAGACATGTTTACAGACATGGAAGGTAAAACACAGAGGTGAACAGCTCATGTTCAACGAATTGCCAACATTCTGAGTGCAGCCTGTGTGAGTTCAAAAGAAGGCTATATGCCTACTGAGCTGATGTGGGTACTGAAGTAGGCAACCACACCACAGGACAGACACATTTGGGCAAAACCAAACCAAAGCAGAACGAAAGAATGACTAGAGAAACAGCTCGTCATCAAAAGACAAGCAAACACCCCAGGGTAAGTTAGAGCAAATACTCCAAAGAGTATTCCAGTAGTAATTGAAAATGCCCTCTGGATCTGTCATGTAACTTACAAGGGCTACATTTCCCTTTAAGTTTTGAAATGTATTTCCCTTTAAGTTTTGAAATGCAGAAAATGTCAGCTTTGTTTTTTATATTTTTTTTTTCCAGTAAAAGATTGGCAAATGTTGAACCTTAGACCATCTCCACTGATAGGGCTGTGATATCCCCTTGAACTCTTTTTTATGATATGAACAAAATGAATTTCTATTGTCTCTTGTTTGTTCTAACTCCTGCCCTTAAAAAAAGAATAAAAAAAAAAAAAACTTTTTAAATTAGTAATTTTCACTACCTCATACAATCTTCTAAATTACTTTTTAGAGTGCTGGCTATTAATATTTTAGGTAGCTTTGATGTTTTACTTTATAGTCTTCAATTTTATTTTACATTTCACAGGTTCCTAGTTGCAAATAATCCTACAGGCAATTTTCTCACGCTGCAGCTATTCCTTGAAAGATATGCTAATATGGCGAGGCACTCAAGATACTGGGGGTTAAGTTAATCACCCAAAATGAGTTGTATTACTGTCAGTGGTGTATAAAGACATCCCATAGTGAGTTACAAGGAAGGCTAGCTTTAAAGCTGCTTTTCAAAAAAAAAATCCAAAGCTGGAGATGAACAAAACTAAGCGCCTATTTCAAAGTCTACTGAGCTCAAGAATCAAACATTTGTTATTTCTGGTCTCAGAGTTACCCAGGCTAAATAAAAGGATTCATATTCTTTACAACAGTTAATTACCAGGAAAACTCACACCGATCTCACACTCTGGGTCTCGGTAAGACAAACACTGCATAGCAGCATCTGTCTTCATAGTTCTGTTCCACAGAAGGAGGAAATCACTATTTTGTTCCCTGTTTGGCTGAACCCCATGCTGAATTTGAAAACTTAGAGAGAAAATTGCCTTTGCTCTGCCTGTTCAAGGAAAGCAACATTTGCTCTCTGAAAGTGTCTTTGCAGGGATTCAAGAGGGGTGCAAGGACTGTGAATAAGATTGTCTTTCTCAACTCTGTTCCCCCATTTAAATAGCAGATTCTGTAAGGAAATTTGGGATCTGCCCATTGTATTTTTCACTATCTCAGAAATCTAAGTCACTTCCAGATTATTTTAACCAACCTCAGGGACAATGAAGATACGCACTGGTATACCCAAGTATGATTTGTGACAGTACCTATCCTTTATTTACCAGAAAGGGATTAATTAGCATAGCTGACCTCTATGCTAAGATACATAGCCTCATGGAAGCTCCAGATTGGAGACAGTCTTCTACAGCTAAGCATACCATGGCAATCCCTGATTCTCATTACTGGTATCATATGTGTTGCCTTAATCTTTTTTCTGAATGGGCAGCAGATTAAAGACTTCTGAGACTTAATACTCAACAGACTTCTCAACAGACTGGCTGTTCAGAGGCAAACTGAGGTAGAGTTTGAAACTGCATTTTAAATAGCTGCACATCTGCATTTTAAATAGCTGCACATCTGCACTTGGGATGATGGAGATTTCTATTTTCCATCTTGCAAAAATATTGAAATAAGATTTAGCTACAGTGCTCGGGATATGCATTTTTATGAGAGAAGAAATATATTGTGAAAAGTGTATTACTTCACTTGAGCAGATCAAGAGAGCAAGAAAGAAGAAAGGTTTACCAGGAACATAGTATTTATTTGCCATGCATATTTGATGTGAGTTCATTAAATACGCAATAGAAGTGTCAACATAAAGTGTTGTTTAGATCAAGCTATGAAAACAAACTGCCCTGATACTAACACTAGAACATGCTAAGCTGCGGCTAAACATAAGCCTTATTTACTATATGATGAAGAAATACTTTATGGAGTATTTTTAAATAACCATCTACTTAGCCTAATTGAATTTGCCCTTTGTTTGTAAAGGCTGATGAATTGGATACAATGACAATGTGCCTGGCACTTTCACTTTCTGTCTGTTCACAATTTCATGGATTTTTCTTCTCTCACCTTTTAACACACAGGTGACTATCAATAGTCCATGCTTAACTTGAGAGCAGTTTCTCACTCTCCCTGAGTCATTGCCCAACACAAAGCCAGATAGGAAACAGAACACATGGGTGTTCTTTAAGGAACACACATACTAGATGTGGAGTGGATGTGAGGGTAGCATAACATGAAGACCTGTTCACAGGCCAGAGAGGGGCGTTCAACAGAGAAAGCACACTCATTGGAGTCAAGAAATTTAAACAGGTATTTCGGATTAAGCAAGTTCCTCCAGCAACCATGGATGGCTGTGTAGTCTTCCTGGCACAATGTCCATAACTCTCCTTAACACAATGCAAAGGTATAAAGGAAGGGAACTATCACTGTCCTTGTGTCTCATGCAATATGCAAGAAAGCTAAACCTACAGTAATTAGGACAAACCTACGGCAATTAGGACTGACCCCCTCCTTTACTGGCAGCCTTTGAGAAACAATATTGGCAGAACAAGTGTAACATCAGAATTTTCAAGACCTAAGCATTTGCTTTCTCAATGATTTCTGCCACTGTACTGATCTTAGTCCTTCAGAGTAGAAGAAATAAAAGCCATATTGTCATCAGGGTATATAAAAACTCTGCCAACATAAGGAAAACATTAGGATTTATTCAACTCATTTTGAAAACCATACAGTCAAAGGCCACTCCCATGATTCATGAAAAGTAGATTTCTCAGCTATTTTAATCTTAATGTTCTACCTTTGAATACTGTTTTATGATTTCTAAAGCACCTGCTGATTGTATTGTTGACATATAGTCCAAGACGCTGATATCATTAGTTATCTAATGCTAGTATGTATTCTTCTTGTATATTGATCTGCTCTTTTAAGTTGAAAAGTTCAAATGAATATACATGTTAAAAGTCTCAAGATTTGAAAGAAATGGGTATAAACTCTAAAGTTAATTCCCTATGTACAAGAGCAAAGCTAATTACTCTGGATGTAATACTTACATGTTCTTTAGTGATAGCACTCAAGGCAATTTTTAGGGATTAATATCAGAGAATAGATTCTGGGTTTTAAATGTGTGGATAAGGAATAGAATCATGAAAGTATATCATATGGATTCATTACTTTCCACTGTACTTTAAACATTTTCCATAAACTTCTAATCATTGTCTAAACTAAGGTAAGAGCTTCCTGCTAGCTTTGGACTCTAACAAACAAAGATTAAAATGTGAATATTCTTTCTCTAGAACAAGCACCCCCCCACACATACACACACCATCACTGACAAATGACAGAGCATCAGAGAGAATTTCCTGATGTTTTCAACTGAGCCATGAATTGCTAGCAAATAAGTATGCTATGTACATAAAATAAACATGAAAAATTATTCACATACATCTTCATTAGGACAATCTACTGCTCACACTGAGAACTAGCTAGTAATACTCACAACTGGCTACACTGTTCCTAGATTAAATAGTTTCTGGTAAAATTGCTTTTCCTTCATAGTTAGTCTATTAGCAATATTGAATCTCTTTTCAATAAGAATTTCAATTTCAAAAGGAAATTGATCAAATACTATAGAATTTCCATGCTACGTCAAGATTGACAGACCCAGGTATGTACCCATGTTTCACCATGATCTCCATCTGTGATGTAACTACTTCTTCTGATCTGAAACATTTCCTCTGGGTGACCACTGAGTGGCTCAGAACACGCCAGAAACTAATGAACTCAGGAAAGTTCATTAGGCTCGGGAAACTCATGAAAGATACAAGACTCATAGAATTCCTTACCTAGGTTATATATACACTAAAACAATTGCTGTGGAGAGCAGATTCCCTGGAGGAACTCTCCTCAGGTTGTGTAGAAGCTCAAGAGATAGATACATATCTTGTGAGTCACCAGCTATTCTGGGGTGAACCTTTCAGTGATGCAGCTGCTTTTGAGTCACTTATGTCTCTAGAACTGCTCACTCACACTCTTGTACACTACTTGAGTAAGACAAACTCACTGCTTCACCGAGCTAGTGTAATGTTCTCTCTGGTCTATTGTCAATGTCTTACTTGGCTTGAATAGACATTTGTTGCATGTCTCTATCTCACTCACTGGTCCTTTTCTCCCCAATGCACAGATCTCTATCTACAGCTGCCTCTTTTGGACAGTGATACAGTCAGGTCAGCCAGCCAATCTACAAGCCCTTAAATTGTGGTCCACAGCTCTTCCTCCCTTTCTTCCAACATGGCCTGCCAATAAACCCAGCCTCTTCCAAAACAAGGTCCAACTGCAGCTGCCACCAAATGGGGCATGTGCAAAAGCTGAACTGCTAACTAGAAAGATGGTGGTGTGAACCCTGTCCTTGCTTGTCATTGATGCTAGACCCTATTTGGTTTTAAAGCAAAAATCAGTTTACGAGTAAAAAAGATTAAGACTGAGTGTAACACCATGAGTATCCTTGGAAATACTGCTCAAACCTCATGAAGCCTTGGGATCTCTGGGCTTCCTTTTGATCTCCTATTTCCCTTTGAGAAGCTCAGTATGCAAGTCACTCTGCCAAGCTATAGTTCCAGTAATTTCTTTTTAATCAGGCTCATTGATGGGTGGTTAGCAGTACTTCTCTGTGCTGTTTCCTGACAGGAGCCTGCTACCACACAATGTCTGTTGCTACGTCCACAGTGGGAGATCACTCTAGCCAGTCTCCCGTACACCCTTAGCTTGCATTCGACACAGTGTACCTTATATTTTAGGGAATCTACTCATGGGATTCAGATTTCCTTTTTTTCTAAGTGAGTAATTCGATGTTTGATTGGTTCTTCCTGGTTTTCCTTATCAACTTGATAAATGCTTAGCTTGTGTGCTGTTGAATCCAGATTTTTCTCAAGATTCTGTTCTTAATATTTACTCCTTATTTCTTCACTCCCCTTTGCCTCTCTTTTTCCCTCCCTTTCTTCAGACAGAGCCTCACTTTGTAAGGTCAACCTAAAACTCCCTAAGATCAGGATGACCTTGACCTCTTAGAGCGCTCCCTGCTTCACTGAGAGCTGGGATTAAAGACATAGGCCACTATGACTTGCTCTTCCTGGTTTCCTTTCGGGTAGACAACTCTTGTGACTTTGAAGAACTCTTGTATCCTGCTTATTTTCATTGAGAAGTCTTCACTTTATGTTGAAGTTTCAGGTTGTCTTATTTACTTGACTGTTGTATCTACAAGCCTGGCTCTCTCCTAATCAGTTGTTAAATAAATGCATCTTAAACAGGGTTCATATGATCTCTTAAAAAATAAAATATAAAAATAATAAAAATGCATATTTCCTCTTGGATATTAATAATAGTCTCCAAAACACAAAAAGTTTCTTTCCCCCTCCTTTACTGTAGTTCGACAGAAAATTAATCACTTGACATATCTCCTTTTGGGACTGAAGAGATGGCTCAGGGTCCTCTAAAAGGACTCACTTGTCACTTGCTGTTCTTTTTGGTGGTGGTGGTGGTGCTAATGGTGGTGGCAGTGATTTTGGTTTTTTGAGACAGGGTTTCTCTGTGTAACACTGGATGTCCTGGAACTCACTCTGTAGATCAGGCACAGATACCTCTCTGCCCCTGCCTCCTGAGTGCTGGGATTAAAGGTGTGCACCACCACCTCCTAGCCCACTTGCTGTTCTTGCACAGGACTTGAGTTTGATTCCCTGCACAAACTTTTTGGTCTACAAATGCCTAGACCCAGTGGGTCTGACATCTTCTTCTGGTTCTGCAGTTACTCCAAGCATGTGGTGAACATAGGTACATGCTGGCAAAACACCTCATGCATAAAATAAAAGTAAATCAAGCTCCTAAAACAAAAATAAAATTTTCTATCTATATTCTCTGTATCACCTGCTTCCTCTTCTATGGCTTTAAGTTAGGGGTCCCCTTTTTGCCTAAATGAAAGCAATGTCTTTCTGTTCCAGCTCACTCGGCCTTTCCCACTTCCTGCTACATCCTTCCAACAAGAAAACAAAAAACAAAAAACAAAAAAGCTAATGTGATGGATCTTAAATCAAGTCTGACCATGTATGCTTCCACTTACAATTTTCCCAGAGTTCATTATTACCCACTGCTTCTTAGCATGGTGCACAGGAGCATTATGTACTTCTCTATATCTACCAACAACTCCAGTGTTTATCCCTACTGCCTGATATTGATTGTGTTTTACAATATCATTATAGAAATGGCTCAAACCACACTTCAATCTCTAAGCTTTGTGACTCATCTGTGCTATTTCTGTGATTGCTCTCTCTGCTTGATATATTCTTCCTGATTTACAGCATCAAGATTCATCCTTCATATCATAACATTCTTACCAATAACCACAGTAAAATGAAATTATGATTTTGTCTCAATCCCTTCTTAGATATCACTAACTCAAGGATATAATCTTTATTTTAATCAACTGTGCACACTCAACATCTTTAGTACAATATATTTAGATATGGTTTCCTCATAACATCCAGGTTATGCTTAGATCTACTGTGTATGTGGTGACATTGTTCACTGACACAAAACATAAAGGAATCTGGAAGTATCTGGTGCCAGATCATGCATCTGAAGATGCCAAGTTACAACTGGAAGGAAATATCTGGTAGATAGATCTGTAGCAGGAGTTGAGTTGGGCATTTAGGAAAGATCTGGGCTTCAGATCAAGATTGAGAAGTCATAATTATCTAAATGGTAAAAGGCCAATAAGGAACTTCCAATTGTTTCCTCCTTAAACTTCTAGGCCGAAAACTAATTATTTATACCTTCTACTTTAATCAAAGTTGCTGCTACAGAAAAATAATTTTAATTAACTCAAATACTTAAGAATCTGGATGCTTCCAACATGCCTTGGTCTCGATTAAGTAATAGAGTTTTGATTTCAACTCCTAGACTGTGGGTTTATTGTGTTTCTAATGAGAATTACTCACATAAAGCTCTTACACAATCATGAAAAAACACATGAACAAAAGGTCAAATTAAAAACTACTGAGCTCTGAAAGACAGACTCCTGAAAGACAAGTGTTGCTCTGTGGTAGACCTGGACAACGCCAGTGGTAATGATACAATATCACGAGAAAGTGCAGGGCCTGATGGGGTAATCAAAAATTTCAGGATTTAAAGTAGCTGTGTGTTTCTTTCTTGGTCTGTAAAGCCATAAAAACAATGTAGTTTATAGATAATAGACTCTCACTTCGCTTATTCTTTAATATTCATCATGTGGTTGTAAAAGTGTACTGGGTCATCACCATTTGTTTGTGGCAATTATAGAAGTGAAGAAAACAGGTAAAACCTGTTCTTACAGAGTTTCTAGACCAGTGAGAAAGACAAATAATATAATAAATAAAACAATGTATGTTCAATCACAGTAAGTATTGTGACTCAGACTTAAGTACCAGCATGGTATAAGACAAACTTCAACAGTAATGGAATGAAGCTCAGGCGTGAGCATTATGAATAACTGTAAAAAAATCTAGGCAAAAGCCAAGAGGACAAAGTGAGGAAATGCCTCCAGTGCTCAAGGAACAGCCAAGTGAATGAGTAAAGAAAAGGAGATGAATGTGTGCAGCCCATGAGAGCTGCTGCTTCCACTGCCAGACTCTGAGACCATTTGGAGAGGTCGCTCTGAGTGGCAGCCATTGAAAGGATTTGAGCAGAAGAGCCTTGTGATAGAGTTCACCTTTGTACTTCTGGAATGGAGAAATGGCTTCCACGCTGAGAGGAGAGTTCTGGGAGCACACAGACAGAGGCAGGGATCAGGGAGGAGACACACACAGCAGTCAAGGCCAGAGCAGAGGTGACTTAGCCTAGATGGAAGCAAAAGGCATATTAAGAGATAGGCTGAGTTGTAGAAGTTAAAGTCACAGCATTTTCTAATAGCACAAATACTAATTATAAGCATAAGTACAGCTACAGGACAAACAGTAATTTTTTTTAAACAATTAGAATAATGGAGCTGTTAATAACCATGTTGAGCAATAAGTAAGAGGTTGTCACTGAGACAGAGGGGATTCCATCCCAGCTGAGCCTACTTGAGTTGCCTGTTAAACATTCCAGTAGAGAAGGTAGGTGAAAAAGTCGATAAAAGTGTCTGGGTTGGAAGAAGTTATTAATATATGGGTGCTATTTAGTTATTCTTCTGTTGCTATGGCAAAAATAGTGTAGAAAAGCAAAGTTTTATTTTGGCTCACAGTCTGTTGGAGAGTCTATTACAGCCGGTCCCATCACCTCTTCAGTCAGGAAGAAGAGAACAATAAATGTCTGTGTTCATTATGCAACAGCATTGCTGTTTCACACCTCAGTTGTGGCTGTGTGCTATGGCTACTTTCACTTGCTTGTGTGTCCATACTTCACAGGCAGTCGCTACACAATACCATTTCTCAGAACAATGGTCATGTATTGCTAAGTTCTTTGTCTCAACCACAGAATTAACTGCTCGGACAACCATTCCTTCAACCAAGCCCTTACCATCTCTATAAAAAGGACACCATTCTGGCCTCAACAGCTATCATTCAGGGGTGTCCTCACTGGAGTGCTTTTGATGCACATTTCCCCGAAAATGATAGCTAAATTTTTGAAGTATAATATTACACATAATTTACTCTGTGTGTGTATGTGTGTGTGTGTGTGTATGAACATATTTTACATGGTTCTATATTAATCTAAAATAATCACTTAATATGTTAACATGTTAGTTAGTTATTAGTTAGTTAGTTAGTTAGTTAGTTAGCTAATATGAATCTGTATGCATTTGTCCTCCAGACTAAACTCAATATGTCAGGTCACTGGCCACCTAAAGACTTGGAGCAGTGAAGCTGGAATTACAGAGTTTGGAAGGACAGATCACTCTCAGCCTAGATTTCCAGTAGATTCAAAGAATTCCACCCAAAAAGAACGCCAGATCTGGAAATAAAAAGCAGTAGAAATCCAAAGACCCAGATTTTTCATAAGACATGTATTTCCTCCATAGCAAACCTGTCATACACATACACACACACATACACACACGTGTATATATGATCATATATATATATATATATATATATATATATACACATATATATATATGGATAAAAGACAACATATGATAAATTATGTCTTAGATGTGTCATTGAAATTATAACAAACAATGTAATTTAATAGAAATATAACAGCTAACAGTCCAAATAAGTGAAAGACAAATGATTCACTATGGTGGGAAAATTTTTAACTATAAGCAGTACGTCCATTTTTATAAAATGCATTAATATCCATTTCGATAAGCTCCATCCTCTGACACAATAAAGGAATTCATTCAGTTATGTTTAATAATATATCATTATAGCATTCTATCTTTAAAAATAGTGATATTTATGTAGCCTTAAAATAGCTGCCACAGAAGACATGAGTTGATTTGGCTTGGCCAAGGAAGGCATGAGAAAATATTTGTCAGAGCTCATTTCCTAGACCCACTTATCCTTGTATCTGCCAATCATTTCATTATGCTAAAGATTAGAAACTGGGAATTTGAAGAGCAAACCATGTTCAGGCCCCCACAAGAACCAGCCTTTGAAGACTTCTAGCTACGGCCTCTGTATCTTCTGGTGTTTAAGAAGCACATTTTCAGAAATATGGATGTCTTTTCTTAATTAAAATGATCATGGATCTAATAAAATGTGTTGAATTCCATTAAGTGAATTCTAATGTCTGGCAGCACAATGCGATCCTTCCCCGTCCTCCAGGTGGGTCTATTTGGACTGACAACAGCAGTCTGGGCAGCAGAGAATGCCAACACATAAAGATGCTCTGAACGTGAATATCTTTATTCAAAGGAGGTTGCTGACCCCAGAAAGGACCAAGCAAAATCTGGGTGATCACAAAAAAGGAGAGTTAAAAAGCATTTGGCCAAATTCAACACCCAAGGGGTCACCACTAGTGAAATTTTACATAGTCAAGTCACAAAAACACAACACAAAACAAAACAAAACAAAGAAAACTATGATTTTCAAACTTAGTCAGTCCTAGTTACTATTGTCAAATATGGTTCTGAATAACTTAATATGTATGGTATCTAAACAAATCAGATGCATTATGTATGTATTTTGAATAGTATCTCTGGCCACCGCCCCAGAAGCAGAGTGAATACTAGGAGTTTAAATCTAATCTCAAGATACTTTTACTACCCCAGAAATCTTCCCCATTGCCAGCAGGGTGGCTGGGCACTCCTTGGCCAACAACCTCAGAACTATTTGGTTCTCCTGTCCAGGAAGTGAGAAATACTCATCGAAGATGTTAAAACTTAGAATCTACCATGAAGACACGGAGATCCATACCAAACACATCAGTGTGTGTTCCCTCAATGATCTTGTATTTCTTTTAGTCCCCAGCAAGAACCAGCCTTTGAAGACTGCTAGCTACTGCCTCTGTTTCTTCTGGTATTTAAGAAACACATTTTCATAAATACGTATCTTCATGTACATACTGCGACCAGTTGTGATTGCCACATTACAACCCCTAAACGTGGACATCAGAAATGAAGAATGTTGAAGGCCAGCTTTGACACCACAGGGTTAACTCAGGAGGGCCGAGTGTGGAGTCAGCAGAAAGTCACACAGCAGACTTCTAAGGGAACAAAGCAGACTTAATTCTCTGAGGCCAGCAAGAAAGAGGAAAAAACATAAGCAGACACACACACTTGGTGGATGAAGCAAGTTCCTACAAGCACCAACAGCTTCACACACACACGCAGGCAGGCAGGCAGGCAGANAGACAGACAGACAGACAGAAAGACAGATAGACAGACAGACAGACAGACAGACATATTGGATGGATGGAATAAAGCTCTAATGAGCAGCTTCCAAAATGCTTCCAACATAGAAGCACGTCTTTCCAACATAGAGCAGTTCTTACGGAAAAAAGATTACCTCATACCAACAAGTTACATATTCTCTAAAAAACAATCACCACAAAACCCACATTCCTCAGAAACTGATTAAAATCACTGCACAAAAGGAAATTACAACACGATTATTGCTTATGTATTCTTCTCTTGAAACTCATACCTAACTAAACATTTCCCATCAACTCAAATCAATAATTCTTTTCTCATAGATTAAGAAAATGTACGCATGCCAGTCAGTCAATAGTCACAAGTTCTTTCCGATGCTTAGCTGACAACAATTTGTATTTACCAAGAAACAGATCATCATCAATCTTAGGTCTTAATTTTGAAGTCTTGATAAGCTAAATTGTGCTCTGTTCTTACATTCACAATGAAACCCCTTACTCTTTGTTCATGAACACACCAAAAAACTGTGGCTGCATTCCTGGATACAAGATCCAGGAACTCAGACCCAACCTAGAATATGTGTTTTCTTTGATCATTAACTTGCCCCAAGACTATTTTTCATGAAAACTACACCTTTGTAATGCATGAAGGCTTACTAGACCCATTTTCTCACCTATGCAACTCTTGCTATTCTATGAGGAAGGGGCACATTCTTTAACTTTAAACTTTCTATTAACTCCCCTAGCTTCCCAAGAATATTGAAATTAAGCTAATGTCCTAAACTACTTAAATCAAATCAGGAACTCCACAAAATCATTTAGTCATCTAAACAGAATTAACTTGAGAACGGTCTTCTTCATGTTGATCTGCGGAAAACTTACCCAACATAGTGGGATACCAGCCGGGAAGTAATTGACCCAGACTATAGACAGTGAAGATCTCCTCATACTCAATCACACCAGGTCAGGTAAATGAGGAATATAGCAATAACAAACATGAGATGGCACATCAGTAGCAAGAAGCAATCCTGGGACAAAGCCTCTGAGGACATGCCTCTCCAGGTGACACCCATCACAGCTAAACAAAATGGTGCGCCATCTTCAGGAAGCTCCCCTGCCCACTGCAGATCTTCCTGCATGTCCTCCACCAGAAGAATAACATATTTATGAACTGGTGTCAACAGTTGTTCCAAAATGATAAATGCTATCAAAAAAGTAAAGTCATATGCTCCTCTCAAATGGCAGGGTCTAAGAGACAAGTCAACATTACATTAATATCTTTTAAATAGTAAACACTTACATATGACACTTCTTCTTTACAATATCTGACTTACCTCTCATGGCAATGAAATTGATTTTGCTGTTATCTACCATTTTATGGATAACAAGAGGAAAGAAGAGAGGCATTCATTTGCCTCAAGTGAACAGAGCAGCATTTCCAAAGCTGGATTCTCACAACACAAAAAGAGTTTCCCTAACCAAAGTCCTGTGTTCCCTGTGGGCCCTGTGAGTAGTCATGATGTAATCTTGTTGTTATAATTAATCTGGATAGTAACATATGATTCTTAAGAACCATATTTGGCAATAGTAATTATATAATATGGTATAAAGAAAGAATGGGTGTGGCAATGTTAGACATGGTGACATCTCTTATGACTGGTATAAACTTACCCAATGTTATGTCATATACTCAAAAGGGAGGAATTAGTCCACTATAAGCAAGGGTGTTATGGGAAAGAAGAGGTATTCATTTGGCAAAATGAGATTTTTAAAAATGGCTTAGGCAACTTAATTTTTCAATTCCTTGAGTTTTATAGTGAAGATTTAAGTAAGTTGCAATATCCAGTGTTCTGAAGTTTTGAAGAACCCAAATTACTTTTAAATTCTTTTGCTAGACAAAAAAGATTGAAAGATTGTCATAAATTAATTCCTTCCCTTTTTTCCAGTATTGGAGATTGAACTCAAAGCACTGCCGTGCTAGACAAGTAGTCCATTATGGAACTATGTCCCCAGCCTGGATTAAAAATTTTAATGACATTGAACCAACCTTACCAGTAAATTTAATACCTCTGAAACTGAAATTTCCTACTACTGAATACGTGACCAAATTTTAAACTTTTCTTTCTTTGATAGAAATGATAAATTTTAGTAATAAAATGTTTTGCCTGGTAGGGGGCAAGGAGGAAAAACATTTTCCTGCTACTGGCCCGTGAGAAAAGCATTAGAGTTGTGAGTAGCCATGAGATGCTGGGGCGGGTTGGGTGCCTGATCACACAGGACAGATATGTGGGAATGACTCCTTTATGGTCAGGTCCCTGGGTGCATAGCCAGTTTCCTGAGTTTTGTCAAAATCTCAAGCATCTGCATACAGAGTTCAGTAAAAGAACACTATCAGAATAAATGTACTTTTAACAACAGTTTGTATACATCGAAAGATCCTAGAACACTACTTAGACTGAAAAAGTAAAATAGTAATTTTCTTTAGAATATGGGTATCCAAACTGGGCAAATCATTACCCTGCAAGTCTTAAATTCAGGCCTATAGAATCCAGGGCAAGGCCATCATCTTTGAAACAGATTTGATTTTATGTCATTTCAGCAATCAAAATATAAGTAAATAAACCACGAGAGCTCAAGAAAGCCTGGTGGTTTGTTTTATCTGTTGTACTTATTTCTAACAAATGTAAGGAAAAAATAATAAAATTGAATTTAAAAATATGATAGGTGTCATGTATCTCAGGCTGGCCTAAGACTTTCTCTGTAGCTGAACATGACCTTGAACTGACTCTTCTGCTTCTATCTCCCAAGAGTTAGGACAAGGTTTATGTCACTGTGTCACAGTTTATGTGGCCCTGGGAATAAGCCTAGGGTTTTCTGACATGTCAGACACACTATCACCGGAGCTCCAGAGACTGAAATAAAAATAGTTTTCCCAACCCAAACACAAGCAATTCTTGGAGAAGCAGAAGTACCTTGCCAGGAACACATCCTTAACACTAAGTCCCAGTCACTGTGAGTTGCTTCTCGTGGAGAACCCTGATAGTGTTTCATGAGATAAAAATGAACATTCATTTCCCAATTTACTTCTCTGAATTTCAATAATTGTAAATTGTCAGAAGCAATCAGAAGATAATGACACAAATGAGTTCCAGAAGAATCCAAACACATACGTAAAGGAAAAGGTTCTGGCAAAGCGAAACAGCAGGCGCTTCCCAGGCAAACTGTTGCGGGGAGTCTCCACCTGGCAGCGAATCTCAGCCCTCTATGTCACCTTGCTGGAATCATTCCCCATGTACATAGCTGAAGACAAGCATGCTGTTGGGGCTGCTTTGTAATGATTTGAACCTCACTTTCATTTAAGTGCACTCTGACCCAAGACAGCGGATGTGAGAAAGTTCATCATAATTCTAGGAAATGTCCCAAATCATTGGGCAAGAAAGCAATTGAAAACAAGCAGGTTTATGGTGCACATTTTCCCCTAATTACGATGAAAAAAAAAATAACACCTGACTATTAAGAGGTCTTTTCCAACGTGTGGCAAATCTATCCCTTACTTGTAACAACTAACTACCTGTCTCTACAAAATTGCAGTGTATAAGGGAGGAGATGGTAAAAATGAGGGGCAAGCTGAGAACTGCCTTAACTCATCAGTACTTGCTCTCTGTAAGTGCATACAGAATGGAAGGTGGGTGGGAGGCAGTTGAACACCCCAGACCAAGGGAGTTGCAGAACCAGAGCTGCCAGCAGTCCTCTGTGCCCAGGCCACTACGCTTTTGAGCATGGTGTACTCCTCATGGCTCCCTTCCCAGAGAAAGACTGGAATGAGCAAGGGGACAAGACCCAAATGTGCTAGACAGTTTATCTCTAGGACTTTTACTAGCTTAGCCAAGAATTTAAAATTGGCATTAGAAAAGAAACTGGATCCAATGTGTCTTAACCTACCGGGGGAAAAAATATGCCTCTGCAACTTCCTGCACAGTAGAAAACATCTATGGCATCTTTTTATGAAGACATCAGTCTATCCACAGCAGGAGAGCTGCAGGTGACTGATAATAATTAATACATCCTTTCAATTACAGCCTCTGACAATATTACTGATAGACATGTCATGGATAACATTTATCTAACAAAAGGTATGTTGAAAGAGTTTTATGCTATGAGTGGTTTCCCACTTGGATTCTTTCATCTGAACTAGTCATGCTCCATCCTCCAACTCAGATTCATGAGATTGTTTCTGGTGACACTTTAATTTTCTTTTATAAGATGTATTTTATTTTGAAGTGTGTGTGGGGGGGCAGACAGACAGACAGACAGACAGACAGAGACAGTGTGTTGTGGATGTCTGTGTGCTGCTTGCTTTCCTAGGAGAGGCTGTCCAGAATGAGGAATGGGTCACGTACTCAAGTAGCTTCTTGTGAACCAATCCCCTAATGAAGAAAGGAGCCAATCACTGGGCAAGTAGGCGGGACTTCTGGATTGGACAGAGGAACAGAGGAAGCAGGCGAGAATTAGGTCCATTTTTGGAATGGGGACTACAGAGAGGTAAGATGTAGCTACTAGAGTTTCCTGGTATCATGATGGACCCGCAAGGATCCTTCACATGATGGGTCATCCGGGTTCAAGAGAGAAAGGTAGGGATTGCCAGACATGCACCACAAAAGCCGTGGGTATTTAAAGCATGGGGTTGGTGTGGTAGCGACTGTTAGTGGGAACCTAGAGAGCTGCGTGGAAAGGTTGAGGAGTTCAGAGTCAGAATCTCCCAGAGATAAAAACAGGCCAGAAATTGCCCGCCAGTACATGGCTGGCCAGACTGCTGGGCAGAGGCACAAGTGCAGGAGCTTCCCAGTTCTACATTTGTTTTTGTTTTGTTTTGTTTTGTTTTGTTTTTCATTTCCTGAAACAACAGAGAGACAGGCAGACAGAGACAGGCAAACAGATAGACAGTGTGAGACAAGTGAGAAAAGTGACTATAGGTGGCAGAAGAGGCCGGAAAATGGCCGTAAATCCCCTAGAACTGGAATAACGGAGGTTGGGAGCAGTCTGATGCTGGCAACTGAACTTGGGCCCTCTGCAAGAACAGTTCATGCTCTGAACTGCTGCGTCATTTCTTTAACCCCAAGAAGAAGGATCTAATTTTTCTTATGTTGGTTTGAGGTAGAGTATGATGTAGCTATGGGCCTTCTCTCTGTGTTTTCAAATGTCACTTGTACAGTTCTGGTCACATTCACTCATTCAGTAGGCTGTTTTCTTTGAGATGGGTTCTCATGTCAATCAGGCTGCTCTCAAACTTGCTATATAACCAAGGATTGCCTGAACTCCCCTGTTCTGGGATTATAGGCATGTACACAGTACCAGGACAGAGAAGTACATTTTTATAGAGAAATACCATGCTTGTCTGCAGATACTGACATTCAGGATTTTGAGACAAGACAGCAGTGACCTAAGTAAAATCATCACTCTCTACCAGTGCATAGATGTTGCACACTGACGTCAGCAGAGCCAGGGATTAAAGGAGTCTGAATTATGAATCCACGTATTTTATGAGGGAATATCAACTTCGTACTTTTTGAAAATTTAGCTTCTCATGTGCATCTGGTTCTCAGGGGAAAGCTCACATATCACAGTGTATTTCCTATGTTAATCCAATTATAATGATTTCTATAGTTAAGGATGAGCCAGCCACAAATGTTTTTAATCACACTGGGTTTCCCTTGGTATGGCTTGCACAGTACCATTGCTTGCCTGCAGAAGAGCAGCACAGAGATGTCCCTGTACTCTAATGGGATGATGGACAAGCCGAGAGTTCATCCTCAAAGCTCAAGACACTGTCTGAAAGAGACAGAGCCACAGATTTGGAACCAAGAAACTCTGATTCACCCATGTTGTCGTTGGCTTTCACTGTGCAGTCAAACTGGATAATTCCAATAAAAGTATTCACCTTGGGGCTTAAAATTATACCCTTAAAATTAACAGGATAATTACCTGTTCTGCGTTTTTTTCTCTCCCTCTGAAGACACAGCTTTCTCCTTATGGCTTCAGGGAAGAAACACTAGGAATTAAATAGATGAAGAGAAAAGAAAGAATGTCAAGGTTGGGGTCTCCCTTTGTTCAGGTAGTCTAGTCTCAAAGCTTTAGAGATCCTGGGATTGAAAAGCTCTACACAATAGCAGAGTCTTTTCCTAAAAAGGCATGGCGTTACCTTCCACTGTCATTTATACTTGGGCATGGGTTCAATTTGAAACAGATTTTCATCCAGAAGAAGATGGAAATACATAATGCTAGGTCGGGGTGAGACAATTAGCCAGGGAATTATACTAATGACAGAGGTGAGTTGGGGTGAGCTGGGCATGAACAGAGGACAGTTTGCCTCATAAACTCCCACTGTTGGAGGAGAATCATTAGCTGTGTGTATGTCTGTCATATCGCTGTACTGTGAAGTGAGCTTAATACACAGAAATGTAGTGTTGTCCATCAGTGGAGTCTAACCTCACATTGTCAGAGAGTTGGCTCCTGTAAACAGCTGTGAGAGGAACTGTGCTCTATGCCTCTCCCTCCGGCTTCTGATAGCTGGGAGTCTCGAGTTTTCCTCGGCTTATATGGGCTGCTTGCTCACTCTGACACATTTCCCAATAGTTCCCTTTCTTACAAAGATGCCAGACACAATAAATTAAGGTACACTTTAATGATCTCAACTTGACCATTTACAAGGACAATTTTTACAAATCTGATCGTAAGCAGAGATACTTCTAGTTGGTATTTTAACACCTTATTGCGGAAGAGTCCCTCAGTTAAACCCGTAAAAGTGACTATTTTTAACAATAACTAATCCTTTTTAAGCAGAAACATTTTTATTAATAACAAAAACCCTTCTACTATGCAACTCTTAGTGGTCCTTGAGTGAGCACCATGGGATTAAATTAGTAATTTTCAACCTGTTAAGCATTGAGGCAGTGAGGTAAGTAGGTTAGAAACAAGAAGAGACAGAAGAACCACTAACTATCTCCAAACTGTGAGCAACAAAACCAGAATTAATGGAGGCCATGCTTTTCAAGTTGTGCTGAATGTTTTTAATTAAAATATGAAAAATTAATTATTTTTCATATTAAATATAAAAAGTAAAAGCTTCTAAACTTTTGTTGGCTAGTAGAAATGATGAAGATAACTCTGGAACTGTCTTCTCTTTCCTACCCTTCTTCCTGTATGGGTTAAAGGACTCTGTCAGATCAAGGTCATGTCTGTTCTCATGATGGCCAATACTACATAATCTCTGTTGAGTACCCCTGCTTGGGGACAGTGGAAAGAGACTAAATATGATGCAGCGCAGTGACATCATTCTGATCTTAGAATAGCTCAGTCTGTTTCCTAAATCAGCTTCCATCTCTCCTTCTGCTACTCTCTAGGGTGATACACGAGAATACAGGAGCCAAGGAAGTTTTTATCAGCTGAATGTAAGCACCAAAATATGCCCATGAAAACTTAATTGCCAACATACTAGTGTATTACCCAGAGTTCACTAGAAGAACAAAACTGGCGTAATGAATGTATTTCCTCAGATTACAAAATATGGATTGGTAGCTCAACATCAGCTGGAGTCTAGTAGCTGCTCAGTCCCTAGGCTGCATGCCTCGTAAGTCTCGATCTGGTATTTAAGGGCAGGAGGACACCCAGAGAGCCACTGATCTTCAGATCATGTTCAAAGCACAAAGAGGCTGGGTTCTGACAAAAGTGAAGGAAGGCAGTACTATGGGAGATGAACTCACCACCTGGACATGAAGGCAATCTGCCAAAAGACTTCCCTTAGACCTCCTTTCATCTGGAATGCCACTGGAAAAGCCCACTCATATCTAGGGTGAACCTTCCCACTTTAAGAAACCTATAAAAGAAAAACCATCAGAGATGTGTGATGAAGCTTGTCTCTTAGTTTATTTCAGATCCAACTGATACTCAAGACTAACTACCACAGATACAGTAAATATTGGCAGCTTTGGAAGTGATTAAGTCATGAGAGTTCTGTTCAATGCAGAAAGATATAGAATTTTTGCATCTTCTTTGCGTATGTTGTATTTCATATCTACCCTAACTACTTAAAAAAATAATAACCATTCTGCAATACTGTAATCCCATTGTGACTCTCACCACCACCACCACCACCACCACCACCACCACCACCACCACCACCACCATTACCTCCACTTTTATTGAAAATATCCCAGTCCGGATCTTGTGAGATCCAAAGGAATTTGGAATGGCCTTTTTCCTGTCGAAATTGCCTGGATTTCACACTTCTCATCTTGTGCTGAAAGCAAACTTTGAGCTTCACAGCACCCCAGTGACCCGTGGAGTCAGGGAAGGAACCACTCTCCATTTCTCTAAGACAATAAATATTGGTGTTCAACACTGGAAATGGGTCCCTAAAAACAATAGATATCAGAGGTTGACACACATGTAGGCTCACAAACCCAAATGACATCCCTCTACATAAATACATACATTTATATTTATAATATATATTATATTTATACCAGGACATTCCTGGTCCTTCAAGTATGATTCTAGATTGTAGGGTGCAGGACATTCTTAGATTCCAAGACTAATACAGAAGCAGGTATAGAGATCTGACTCTATAGGAAAGCAGGAACCACAGCACCGCTATGCTCAATGTAATCCTTGGTACTGTTATTTTATCAGTTTGGCCCAATTTCAAATCCAAACTTGGAGTAATCCTTTTAAGAATTACCCACCCCCCAAACCACTTTACAATCATTTCTCAGGTAAAAAGAGTCAACCTGTCCTGTATGGACATCTCTGTACTCCCGAGAATGGCCCTACTGCTCAAAATACCTATGGAAAAAATTAGAATTATATCTTACAATTTATAACAGAAGTTGACTGTGTGTGGTCTCTCTCTCTCTCTCTCTCTCTCTCTCTCTCTCTCTCTCTCTCTCTCTCTCTCTGTGTGTGTGTGTGTGTGTGTATGTGTG
>NC_034593.1:135909705-135924577 GCF_900095145.1 Mus pahari
CTCTCTCTCACACACACACACACACACACACACACACACACACACACACACACACACTCATTGCTTTATTTGATGTCTCATTCACTGCACTTAGCAAATGAAGAAACTATGGACAGTCACCTCAGTAAATTGCCCACCATTACAAATCCAAAACTGCCAGCATTTGAACCAGAAACACAGAAACAACTGGACTCTTGACTGTAAGATACATGCTTGTCTTTCTAGTTTCTGATGTTTTCCCACTGATCATCTTTTTGAGAGACACAGCAAACTACAAGGGTGATAGTGTCTAATATTTAGTAACTGGAATGAGAATACATTCCATTTATTAATTACTACTATCAAATAAAAATCTCCTCAGATTACTACTTCCAAGTTTATTCCGATTTATTTAAAGCTTGGATTTTGGTAACTAGAGAGTACAAAGGCTTCTATAATAAGTAAAATTGGGAGAAATTCAAATAAATATTTTACTCGACTAGCTGGCTTATTGACTACAATGATATGAAACTGTAGTGACCATTTGGGTCCAACACAGAACCAGGTGGAATCTGTATTTAAACTGCTATATGATTTGTAGTTCCCATCAGGTAATATGCCATCACAAAAGCACTCTCCTTGCTTGTTCTTGTTTTTCTGGATTGTTATTTTTTTAACTATTTCAGTCAAACCAAATCCTCCATTTGAGTCAAATTTGAAGAATATTTGTAGAATTTTCACTGACACATATTTCCCCTGTTGACTCAGCTGAAGGTGTCTGCTGCTAACTAAAATCACTAGCAATGGCCTACTATGTGATCTAAGGGAATACTGGTTCATGTTCAACAGGTGCTATTTTCAGCAGACAACAGTGATGAATAGATATACCATAAGGTTTAGGAAATTGAACTTAACTCTTCTTAGCTTAGCAACAGGAAAGCCTTGTGCTATGCAATTCATGTCGATGAATATTATCCCAGTAAACATTTATTAGTCAGTTCTCCAGAAAAACAGAAATACAAGCAAAGTCCTGATATTCAATGCAGACAGATTTCCACATTTTAGGTGCATCTATCTTGACTACTACTCAGCTACCAAGCACGTTAGGGATTTCAGGACACTGGATCTGGCTGCAGCATTCCATTGGCCAAACATTGTTCTCCCACCATGGAAGTTTCCTCCAACTATATTATTATACCTTGGTACTTACAGTTGTTGGCACACCACTTAAAAATCTTTCTTTTTAGTCCTAAAACATCCCAGGTTGTATTATAGTCATCTCTACTATAACAATCTTTAGTATAGTGAACATCTGATCCACCTTCAGATTCTACACTCAACTTTACGCATTGTGTCTGTTTCTTTCTGTTATGCTCATGAATAGTTTTGTTTCAAAGTGTAGGACTAAATAGGTGGTCAAGGCCTAAATAGAAGTATTCTGTGTTGTGAGTTCTGCAGACAATCAGGAAAGATAGATAACATGGCTTCTTTCATTTAGTTTTGTTGCTTGATCTTTTCTTTGTCTATGAAAAATAACTTAGCTATGAAAGTGAAAAGAAATGTAAAATTAAATAAAACTAATGAATCACGAAGAGAAATTACTGTAAAGATAATAAAAATCTATATACATGGCTATGTATCTTGAATCCCAGGACTCTGGAGGCTGAAATGGGAGCAGTCCAAGAAATTTGAGGCCAGCATGTTATAGATAACAAGTAACAGGACAACCTGGGCTACATATTGACAGCCTGTATCAAGAAATATAATAAGTATACTTATTTATGTTTTCTGGAAAGTTAAAACACTTAAGTTTAAATGTCAATATATCCTTCAAATATCAATGAGAAAACAGATTATTCAATTGTACACGTGAATCTCAAACCACATGCTGTCACTGGCAGTAGTAATAAGATTTCAACATAAAGACCTCGTTTATGTCTCTGTTTGTTCGGGTTGGTAAGAGCAGATGAAATCCTGGTTTGAACAGACAACAGTTTCATTTTTAACCTTTTTGTTTTCAACCCTACACATCTCCAATTACATCCTGACATTCAGAGGAGTACAATATGCTTATTGTTTGCAAGTTGCATGGTTAGCAATATTACAGAGTCACACATTGGTAACATTTTCACCATGAGACTTTCTCGAGTGTGTGAACATGCAGGATTGTGTCAGACACATGTTAATGGAACATGAGACATTAAATAATGTCATGGAAGCATCCCACATCTCTCAATGCCTGCATCCATATCACAGTCTCTCAGCTTCGTCGGAATCAAATTGACTTTACTTTCCATTTTGAATTCAAACCTTAGGTTTGGTTTTCTTGCTAACGCTTTATATGCAGTTGTAAATGAGATTAACATCACAGGCCAGCATTGCATATCGAGTTCTTTCGGCTTATTAAAAATGTCAGCAAGAGACGAAAGCAAGCACAACCACGCTTTCAGTGAGATTTCGTTAATGGTGCTATTACCATAAGGGAACTTTTTTTCCTCGTCTCCTTTGAAAGATTTGTAGCAAGATTTGGTCTTGGCAGAACCAACTAACCTCAACTAAAAAGGGAATTCTGGAACCCCAGTATGAAACCACAAACCCTACTAAAAATTCTTCATTGTAAAGAATACACCTTAAAAATTGGCAATACTCATCATAAAAGCTGAACACTGTTTTGAGAGATGCTCATTAATCTGCTTTATAGTCAATGGTTGTCTACACAACACACCACAATTGTCTGAACTTATTTTGGCAACTGCTCTTCCATGAATCAAAATGCCTGCGTATTTTTATAGTCATTATTTCCTCAATGCTAATTTCAACTCTGCACATCTTTGGAAACTCGTTTGCTGGCTTGTTCTGAGAAATTAACACAAAGCTTAAACACTTGTTTGTTCATTCCATGTATTTAAATGTTTTTTTCCCAGCATGCTGGTTTGTTTTAATTGTTAACATGAAACAGCCTAGCATCACGTGGAAAGAAAGTCTAAGTAAGGAACTGTCAGGATAGGACTGGCCATACTGCTAAAAAGCTCTGGATGATAACAAATGCACCTTTTTATTTATTACCTAGATTATAAAAGGCAGGTCTATGGAGAATTATCTTAATTATGAAGCCAAATAGACATATCCAATCCATTGTGGATGGCACTGTTGTATGTGCTGGGTACTGCCACATATAAACGGACAGTAAGTAAGCAGACTGCATTCCTGGGAGCACTCCCTTGTCTCTATCCTTCCCTGTAGATGCTATGTGACTAGTTTTTCTGTTTGAGTCACTTCTCCAACATAATGGTCTATAACACAAGAATAAACCCTTTCTTTCCTGACATGTATTGTATTTGCTCAGGGTGCTTTATCATAGCAAAAGAAGTGATACCTGAATACGCAGTAATTGTGTGTGTGTGTGTGTGTGTGTGTGTGTGTGTGTGTGTAGTTATGTGAGCATGTGAGTCTGTGTGTATTTATGTCTGTCTTTCTATGTGTATGTATGTGAGTTTATGTGTCCTTGTATACTTCTATGTGTGTATGTTTATCTATGTAGCCATTTCTTATCAAAAAAGCCCAACAAATTATTGTTATAGATATTACTCCAATGTGGAAATAGTTGAATTCCAATAATTCCATTTTTGAAGTAAGCAATTATTCACGGTGGCTACTTAGTCATTTGCACAGTCTCAACAGCAATGGCAGACAGTGTGCACTCAAAGCCTGCTCACCTACCAAGACCATCACAAGTCCATAGCACTAGGAAAATGAGCATTTTCCTGATATTTCGTGTCTCCCTTCTGCTCACAACACCATACTTTTAAACCACACTATACATTTTCTTGGCAGATTTACATTTTTAAGTATACTTTTTCAAGAATGTTGAATGGCTCAGATTGCATTCACAGATGCAGAGAGTCTTAATTTTATGGTGAAGATTTTCTTTCATAACTTCAAAATTGGTCAGCATTCACAGAGAAGTGAACTTGGCAGAATTTAATTTGATAAACACAATAGGGACATTGTGTCGATTGCCCTGCATTTGGGAGTGGTGTGACACTTGTGTCATCTGACCTTCATAGGATTTCTAACATCTACCATGACATTTTATTTCCTCCTGGAACTTCCTGCTTTCAATTAACCATCCATCTCCAGTTTAAGCAGCAATTATTTCGCCTCAATTTTAAAGATTACACTTATGCGTATATTTAATTTACGCAGAAGACATCTGACACTATTTTTTTTGTGCAATATGGTCATGATGCTATGCGTGGAGTTCACTTATTACTGCACAATTGTCTAACAAGGCATGATAAGAGCTGGATCTGTGCAGATGTGCCCAAGCCCTGCCTGGCATTTAATTGAGCTTAGCACTTGTACATTGAACTAGTGAGCTCTCTTGTATAATTTTACAAGAGCAGACATGTGCAGGCTTGCTGTCAAACAAAGACCAGAGCAAACCCCATCTTCCCGATCAATTATACATTAGTAGGAAGGTTGTGTCTATGTGTAAATAAACAAAAGGAGCTGATACTGGAATTCTTCATGGAAGCAAGGAAACCTAGTGCACCGAAAGTACTTCATAGCCTCAGTAGGGCCAGAGGTTGGCCAATAGCACATCTGACGTTTGCTTTTGTTGGCTTTGGGGAGGTTTGCTTTTGTTTCATTTGGGTTACAGCATGTGAAATAAATGAGCTATACTTCAAATATTGAATTAAATGTGAAGCTCTAGAAATATCTCATATGATCCTAAAGTTTCACAGAGACCATGTTCAAAGTACAGAGCAATCCAACAGAGTTCCACCCAGCATAAGACATGATCAACCTGCTTGGCTCTTATTTTTCCACATTGAAATCAGCTTCTGGGGAGAACAGAAAGGAGGTGGGGTAAGGGTAGAGGCGGGAAGAGGAAGGGAGAGAGGGGAGGAGAGAGGGAAGGAGGGAGATGAAAAGGAGAAGCAAGAAGGAGGAAAGAAAGGAAGGAGCTGCATTTGGACTCAGTGCTGTGGGATCAGCAGTGTTTGCATGGCTCCATGCTTCACTCACTCCCAAGTTACCCCTCCCACCCAGGTCTGCCTTTGCCAAGTCTCTGCATTCAACTTCCCTTCACACTGCACGTTGTCCTGACTCTTAGCAGTGCCACAGAGTACACTACCTTCAACCCCAACCAGTCTGGTTCCAAAAGCTTTAGGATATGAATGTCTTGATGAAGTGTAAGGAAACAGTTCTTTAATTACTTGAATTAATCAACATCAATAGCAAATGAGACTTCAAAAAAAAAAAAATTCCTGAACCTAGGAATGCAGACAGTATGAACCAAAGGTGAGATTCATGAACAACTACTGTGTGTAAGTAAGCATTAAGAGAGGCTGAAGGGAAGCTTTGTCTGGTATCTTTTAGAATTGGTGTCAGAGACACATTGTGTACAATCATTCAATTTGCACTGCACTGAGAGACAGGAAGCACCTTCTGTCTCCAAATCAGACAGTTTGGGCCTAAAACTTTAATAGCCAAAGGTCAAATTATTGGTAACCTTCTGAGCTCTAAAGAAAAGATAGGTGTCACTTAGAGCTATTCATGCACCCTCCATTTGCAATGTGTCTCTGGCCAATTCATTATCCACATTGTAAAATTTCTCTCTGAGTTGATCTGTTATTCTAGGCTACCATTTTCAAACATATAATTCTACTAATTTCAGACTTTCATCTACCTAGTATAGTTGAAAGAAAACAGAATCACAGCTCTCAAATAGATGATGATATTTTAAGCATTTTTTAAAAGCCAGCTTATAGAAATCCTTCAACAAGAACAACAGCCTTGTCTCCACAAGAAACTTGTCTCAATACCTTCACCAGAAAAGGTTCTAAATACTATCTAGTCTTGAATATCCAATTGAAAGCTGCCAAGTGACACTGGGCAAGCCAAGAAGCCATAAATTAGCTGAATAGCTCATTCTCATATCAACACAGGAATACACAAAGGTACCAGGGACAGGGCTGCCTACATGTGATCTTTTGTGTACAGAAGTAAGCAAAATGTATGCATTTGCACACATCTCTGCTGTGCATCTCTACCTTTCCCTGCTTTCTTGGTCACAAGGTCCCCTCCTTCTGGTTCCATTCATCTTTGAAGAGCTTCCTAAATTACCTCCCCAAAGTAGAGCATTGCCAAGATTAGCCAGCGGATTCAGACACCCCTCGTTATCCATAAGCCATGCACGTCAAAGAGCACACGAGTAAGCATTCTTCCTGTACACACTAATTTGCAAGCATTGTTCACAGTGCTTCCAGTTAGGTAGGCACTGACCTCTGGAAAATAATCAACCTAAGCTGTCAAGTCCAGAATTGCAGTACCTCACTGCAAGTTCAAATGAAAATGCAATGCTATTCTGAATGTTTAGAATGATTTGGTCCAAACCCTTCACTTAGCTAATATCCCATCCATTTCAGCTAGAGGCATAAGGAAAGTGATGCTATAAACAAAGTTGCCTGGCAAAGAAGCGATCATTGGATTCAGGCAGCACTAATATGTGCAAGAGCTGACTGCTTCCTTTTGCCACCCAGCACAGTGTCTGTGACATGCCACCTGAGAGGCTGCCACGCCATGTTTACTCCGAATATGAATGGCCCTAACCTGGTATGTGTGAACACGTTTATCCGGCAGTCACTGGCAGCTATTGCAGCAGATGTGTTCGGGGTCTCATTTGGTAAAACGATTGCATCTTTCCTTTATTAATCTATGATGGATATTCTTCACGTTCATATTGCTTTGGCAGGAGACACTCATGCTGTTTTATGGAAAAAATCCATACTTTAAAATAGACTATTATACATTCTTGATATAACCAATGTCACTTCACATAATGAATGTGTTAATAAAATACACAGAATGATTGCTTCTCTCCCCCAGTGTCTGCACACCCGACTTGAGCCTGCATAGAGCATGTACAATACAATAATTATTATTACATTCTATTGTCAAAATATATTGGTAGCTTAACAACAAATGATGAGCAATCTCAATGGGGTTTGAATGGGAAGCCTTTTAGTCAAAAAGAAATGGAGAGAAAAAGAACTTCACTAAAGTAGACTTTTTTTATAAAGCCCCAAGTGCCTTTGTCTCTACTGTTAGAAAAAAATTATAATAGAACTTTCTATATTCTGGCATGTTTGGTTAAAATCTTAGCCCAGGCTATGAATTATTATCTAAATTTCATTCTCTCTAGACCCTCATAGTTAGAAATCATGCTTCAATCATCAATCCCAACACTGCATCTTTAATCTATTGGGAGAATCCTATTTTTTTTAATACCCAGACCAATAATTTTCTGGCTAGTATCCCAGCATTTTATGGCCTGTGCTTCATACCTGGAACAAAATTCTTCCTTCCTTATTTTAATACTGCCTTCTTAAAGTCCTGTGATGGGAAATTTAGGTTGTATTTCATAAACCTCTAATCCACCTTCAAGAAGAAAGTTTCTCAGGTAATTATTTTCTAAGAAAAGAAATAGGATATTGTCTTCTAGGAAGTTTAATCCATGGAGGACAGTCTGGTCTAGCTTCTGGGTCAAATACCAAATAATCACGTTGTTCTTCATGTCCAACACTGAAAACGTAACCTCGAATATATGGTTACTAGTAAACTCATAACCTGTCACACAGCTCATTTTCATGTACAATCATAAGGCATTTAAAATAAACTAGGGAGGTTCTTTCTGATGAATGCTGACATTATTGATAGGTAACAACATCATTTTAAGATTTAATTCTATTAGTTTTAAACATGTGTGTTTGTGCACCCACGCAAGCATGCGCACAAGCACATGCAAATGCAGGCATCTGAAGAATCCAGAAGGCATGAGACTTCCTTCTCAAGGAGTTGGAGTTTCATGCATCTGTGAACTAGTCAACACAGGTTCAGGGAATCAAGTTGGGTTCTCTATAAAAGCAATGTGTTCTCTTAACCGTTGAGCCATTTCTGCTGCTTCCGACCCCCAGAGGAAAACAAGGAAGAGAGACTCAACCAATGTTGTTTTGTGTTGTGTTATGCTGTATTGTGAGTATTGTGTTGTTGTGTTGTGTTGTTGTGTTAATCTTCAAATCAATTCTGGTTTTTTAACCAAATGCTCCCCAGGTTTCAACTTGGGCTTAGGAGTATAGGACACACTCAATCCCAGTGTTCTCTATCCCGAAAACAAAAGACAGAATGGGTGGGCGATTGCCCTTCTCCCCGTGTCAGGGTTCTATTTTCAGTCCTGAACCTGGTCTAATCACAGGTTCACTCTGCAGTAAATGAAATGAGACATTTTCTAGTTCATTTCCAAAGATGTTGAACATCTCATAAAATGAGGCTCACTACAGTGAAGAGGGGTAAACCTGAAGAGTCAGAGTCAACAGAATGGCCTATCAGAAGCTATCCCAGGTCCTCCATACCCAGGTCCTCCCAGGTCCACTGTGGATCACAGTGTCTCACAAGGAAGCTACAAAGCAAACTGGATACCTTCCCATGCAGCTTCCTCATCTGTAAGCATCTAGCCTAAGTCTCCCTGTCCCTGTCTTGATTTCTTTTTGGGTCTGAGGTAAATACCCTGAAAAGGATGAAAAGAAGCTTAAGGGAGAAAGGGTCTGTCTATTTCAGTTCACAGTTTCTGAGGGCTCAAGTCCAGGGAAGACATGGAATGGCAAGAAGAGCAGAAAGCTGGCCGGTTGCATCTCTTCTGTAAGGGGAACTCCTATCACTCAGCAAAGCTCTACCTCCAGAAGGTTCCAGAACTTTCCTACCTAGAGACCAAAAATTCAGACACATGATACCATAGGAGAAATTTAATATTCAAAGCATAGCATTCCCAAAATTATGTTGCCTACTTTTATTTGTTATTATTTTGTATATTATTTTGTATTATTTATTATTATTTTGTACCCTCTGCAATGCTTCTCTCCTGTTGTCTATTTTTTAAAGCCTCCTCCTTTCACTGAGTTTTGAGAGCAAACTTGAGAACTGTGTGTCTAATCATCTGATGATCTTGTGTTTGTCATCTTTCTACAGAATGAACTGGGCTTTTTAGATGATCCTGGTTCTTTCCAAATAGCCCATTTCCCATTTATATTACAATTCCTTCCTTGCATCAAATACAATCCTCACACCTAGAGTGGATGCAGCCCCAAAATAAACAGAAATAGATCTTTGTATGTTATATATGTTAGCAAACCTGTCCAGAGCTACAAGCCCTATTCACAGTATCAGATTCAGATGTTTAATTTTAAAAAAATCATCTTCTCCATAAATAACCATCTTTGCAGGCATGGTTTTTGCCTGCAAATTCATATCTGAATGAACACAGTCTTGGATGGAGAATACCACAGAGGAAGCGCAGAGCAACTGACTTCCTTGCAGCAAACTTACTGTTACGTCAGTACCCAACCAAGCCTCTCAAAGGTCGGAAGACTATGAATGAAAGCTAGTATTTGATACTTATCCTTATATGTAAGTCCACTGGTGCCTTCCACAGAAGGTCTGGCCCATCTATTGGTAAATATTCTCCCTATGCCTCAAGGCAACTCTCCAGGCAAGAGCTGGTGAACAACGTCTGCCCCCCGAACTGTCTGCTGCCGTGTAAAGCCTTGCATGATCTTCTAAAACACTGACCTGTTTCAGTTTCAGCATGAGAACTTTGTGTTTTCAATCGAAGCAAATTTTTCTTTAAAAAATCTTACCTATTATTCTGACAAAGCACGTTATATTAGAAATACATATGCATAGTTATATATGCACATAACAATTACTAAAGGAAAAGGGCATGGATTAGAAAGAAAGCAAGGAGTGGTATACGGAAGGGTCTGGAGGGAGAAATGAGGCAATTATTATTATCTCTGAAATAAAAGAAAATATTCATTAAATTTATTGATTATAAAATTATTTTTTATTAATGTTAAAATCCTACCGTACACTGCATCATAAGCTATTAGAAGCCTCTACCATGGTAAATTTTCTAGCATGGTAAGGTGTTAAATATTTTTCCTTTTATTTGTTTATTTTCCTTCTTGTTTTTATTTTTATATTCTAAGTCATCTTCCAACCAACAAGCCTATGTTTTCATTTGCTCACCCATTTGGCACAGTTGGACTTATTTTTCTCTTCGTAACCTAGTTGAGCTCATTTTGTTCACACCTACGCAGACCCTGGCCCAGGGTCCACGCTCTGTTGGTTTGCAAGGGGAGACAATCAGCTCTCTCCTCCTGAGCTCTTTGCACCTTTCCTCTTCACCTTGGCATCTTGCTTCCTTCAGAGTTCAGCCCTTGCTTGGTTACAGATGGAATCTCCTCAGGATGACTATTCAGATACTTGCTTGAAACCCTCTTTTCTAGGAGGTTTTTCCTCTCAACTTTGTGACAGGAAATAGAACATCTAGCCTGCCCAGGGCAGAAACAAGAACTGCGCCCCATGAGGTTGAGCCCCATGAGGCTCTCTACCTTCCTCAGTTCAGGAGGTGGTGCAGGTCTGGCAGCCCACATAGACCCTAAGCATAGAAGTCATCTGTGGTCCCCTAGGATTGTCCTGATGAACGTTAGCGCCTGAATCCTGCTTCTTCCCTGGAGTCAATGCTCATTTGCTTCCCAAAGCCACACCCCTCGCAGTTTAGAAACCACACATGTAAGTCCTGTGCTCCTTTCTCAGGCTGGACCATGAAAGTAGTAATCCTCTAAAATGAGGGGCTAAAAATAGCAGGCAAAGGGATCAAGATAAGCATGGGGTAGATATGTATGTATGTATGTATGTATGTATGTATGTATGCATGCATGTATGTATTTATTTATTGGGTCATTAATTACCCAACATTACCCATGTTACAAATCATGATTAGGTTGCCAGTCACTTTCCGGATGCCTTCTTGACTCCGGAGTCTGGACTCAGGTGTGCCTGTGTTCACTTCTCAGCCTTGTTGCTAGCCAAACGACACTGCATGAATTATTGAATCTCTATAAACAGCCATCTTGTCATCTGTGAAATCCTAGGATAATGTCTTTCTGGAGCTGACTTTGAGGGCTAACAGGATAAAAGGATAAATAGCACAAAGCACAAAGCATACACTTGATGCAGCATGAGAACTTACGGATGCTAACACCAGAGCAACTGCGGCATCAGGGAATCAATGTCAGTCTCCTTGAGTCACCAAAGGTGGGGCTTACGAGGAAGAGGAGGCTGCATGCCATCTGCCAACCCCACCACTGCTGTGCAGTATAGTACTGGTTAGTCTCTTCAAGAAGCCAATATGCCAGATGTTTTTAAAATGAAAATCCACCCCTCTGAAAGTATCACCTTTTAGATCAGTTATGACTGTGAATCTTATAACTTAACAAAATTAGAGTTTCCTTCCCTTACCTATACACACACACAGACACACACACACAGACACACACATACATGCACATGCACTTGCACACACACATACATAGAGAGAGAAGACAGAAAGAAAGGAATGGAGGGAGGAAGAGAGAGAAGGAGGGAGGGAAGGAGTGAGGGAAGGAGGGGGAGGGAAGGAGAGAGAGAGAGAGAGAGAGAGAGAGAGGACATAGGGGTAGGGGAGAGATTGGTAAAGTAAANGAGGAAGAGAGAGAAGGAGGGAGGGAAGGAGTGAGAGAAGGATAGAGAGAGAGAGAGAGAGAGAGAGAGAGAGAGAGAGAGAAGACATAGGGGTAGGGGAGAGATTGGTAAAGTAAAGGTAAAAAATAACTAGATTTGGCAATATTTTAATTTCTGAGATACATGTTCATGTCCATATCATTGCAATGAGATTATTCCATCTTCACTGTATTTGATATATGATCTTGTTTGCATGTGTATATGCAAGTGTGTGCATGCATGCTTACATAGGTGCAAGTGCACATGTGTGTCTATTAGAGAGATACAGGCTGAGGTTGATGTCCAGTATCTTCTGCTATCACTGTCCATTTATTTACCGAGAAACATTCTCTCACGGAACACTGGGCTCACTTTAGTGATCCCTATTCTATGTCCTGAGAGTTGGTTTAACAAGCAAGCTACGAGACCCACTTCATTTTTACATGGGTCCTGATGAATTGAAAGCTGGTTCTCAAGTTTATCCCCTGAGAGTCATCTCCACTACTCCCAATATTTGCCTTTTAATTAATATTTCTCATAGAACTGATACACATACTTATAGATTGTATATGCATAGATACATAATTCAAGTATCTCAGAAAATGTGGAGAGGCTAATATTTGCCATCTTTAAAGCTGAATCAATGGTATGTTTTTCTTAATACTGAGATATCCTAGGACTTCAGTTAAAATATGCTTTCTTTGAGGCCTAACCCCAGATTTGCTTGATTCCACAAGCTGAGACCATGCCTGGTAAGATGCAGCTTAATAGATGTCCCTGGGATCCTAACCAGGTGTGTATTAACGCTCCTCTGGAACACAAAACTAAACCAACAATTGATAGTGTTTGCTCTCACTGTACAGCAAATCCTCAGCAAATAACAAAAATGATTGCGCATCTCTCAGATTCTCACATCCATTTACATATGTCTTTTACAGCCAAATAAATAGAAGTGCCCCAGGTAAAAACACACAGATATGCCTTTCTGTATTTTCTCCATTTTGAGGACATGTTCTCTCCTCTTAGAATCCAAGAAAAAATAAATAAAATAAAATATATCCTAGAAAATAATAAAATAAGTTTTGCAAAACCCACTAAAGATTGGTATTATATAAATCAAGTTTCATCTTTTGTTTTGTTTTGTTTTGTTCTACAGAGAAGTTTATTTCTTTTTTCAAAGGATACTCTCAACTAGCATGTAGTCATACATTAAGTTGTGTATTCACTTCATGTTACCTGCTATGGAATCTGTTGCAACAGTCATAACTAAAGTAAAGGTGGCAAGAACATGACCAGCTAAAAAAGTCATCAGAAATACAGCAGCTCTGGAAACAGTGTGAATTCAACATAAAAATATAAATATATCCATTCCCTCTTTGTTCTAGTCAGAGTTTATGAAGCAACTATCACATGCAAAGAGGTTGGTCAATTTACTTTAAAAATTTGATTTGTTGTAAAGTCAAAATACCTTCTCAGAGGCTAGCAGAATGGTGTGTGTGTGTGTGTGTGTGTGTGTGTGTGTGTCTGTGTGTGTGTGTCTGTGTGTGTGTGTCTGTGTCTGTGTGTGTGTCTGTATGTGTGTGTCATGTGTGTGTGTGTGTGTCTGTGTGTGTGTCTGTGTATCTGTGTGTGTGTGTCTATCTGTGTTTGTCTGTCTGTGTGTGTCTGTGTGCGTGTGAATATGTGAGTACAGGTGCTGGCAGAGTTGAGCAGCCTTGGACACCATCCTTAGAGATAGAATTACCAGCAGCTATGATCTGTCCGATATAGGAATTGCAACTTGGGTCCTCTGCAAAAGCAGCATGTGCTCCTAACTGCTGAGCCATCTCTCTAGGCCCAGGGTAACCTTCCCAGTCTCTTCAAGAGCATAGTCTGAACTCAGTGACTGTGGTGGTGCGGAATTAAAATGATCATTGAATCACCACAGAAAGCTTCAACGTCTACCCAGCCTAGCCTACGCCTCCATGTTCCTCTGCTTAAACTGCAAAGCACACTGCTTGTTATTAGTTGCTATCATGTGTTTTGAATCTGACTGTATTGAGTTTAATAAGCCTGTTTGAAGAGACAGATTCTAAGTCATTGACATTTTCTAATAGTCCCCTCATGCATTCAAATGAACAGAAGTCATCTTTAAAGCAAAATTTCTATTTTTCCTTGAGATTGAATCTAGCTAGGTAGGTAAAGATAGACAGGAATTTACTATGTAGCCCGGCCTGCCCATAATACATACATATCTCATCACACCTGGCTAAGACTCCAAAACATTGAAACACGGTGAGAAATATTTAATTACCTTTTAGTGAGTATACAATGGAAAGAATATTACTCTATGGATTACGTTAGGCAGGTTATGCAATTTCTCTGAGTGACAAGTTCTTCATATGCTAAAAACAGGTAGCAAGTTTTGGGGGTGTTTTGGTGGTTCAAGGTAGAGCGCATGAATTGCATGCTGACAAGCCTAACATTCATGAGGGCCTGGGTTCAATACCCAGCACCACATAATGTCTCATCCCAGACGTGATGTGTAAGATTTCACTAACATAATAAATGTATACAACAAATGTAAAATCGGGCAACCAGAGATACATAAGTAGAAGCCGGCCAATGAGATAACGTGCATGATGTCAACTTTGAAATGGTCTCTCATTGTTCTATTCCTGTGAGCTGTTCCTTCCTTCTGGTCTGTCAATTACCTGGTAGTAGAAACTGTGTGGTTTTATTAATTATCATCTACCTACTACAGTATCAGCTTAATAATGTCCTATACATATACCTGTGACGATCAGAAACAATCAGATGGATTGACAGAAATCAAATCCCCCTCTTTAAAAAGGCAGCAGCAATGTCTTAGGAAACAACACAGCTAAAATGTCTCAAGCACCAGAATGAATCTCTCCTAAGAGACTGAGAAGACAAAATGACAGTAATAGGGAACTGCATCTTGGTGGGCCTTATGTGCTGAAGCCAGGGAAAGGGCTTCCTCTGTATTAATTCATGCAAACATTTCAAGGAAACTCGAAAAAGGAAGGGGTCTCTCATAATCTTGTTGCACAAATAAGAGAGCTGTGTTTGAGAGAGGTTAAATGATTCCCCAAGGTCACACAGCAGTAAGTGCAGTAAGTCCCTAACATCACATGCCTCTAATCCAATGCTATCATAGATTAAAGGTGAAAATAATGGGAGATCTGGGGTCAGAGATACAGGACAAGAACAGAATGAGCCACTCCCCTCTCCCCTCTCCCTCTCCCTCTCCCTTTCCCTCTCCTCCCTCTCCCTCTCCCTCTCCCTC
>NC_034593.1:135925053-135943789 GCF_900095145.1 Mus pahari
CTCTCCCCTCTCCCCTCTCCCCTCTCCCTCTCCCTCTCCCTCTCCCTCTCTCTCTCATCTCTCTAAAGCTAGTGTGAAACTGCTTCCTCCCTGAACAAAAACGTTTGTGCAGAAAGCACCTTACTTGCTCCCCCACACTGTTGAAACAAAGATGAACACTCATCCTCATGGAGAAAGGTACTTTGTTGCATTTTGAAGCACTTGACAATCAGTGATGCCAAATTTAAGAGCAAGTGCCAAATTTCCTGGGCTTTCCCTCTCTTCTCCTGTAGCAACAAGGCTTGGAAACTGCAGCATCCATCTATAGGGGCTGGATTCTCAGTCTGTTGGTTGTTATTATCTCATCTTTATTTCCCTGCAGTTTTTTTTTTTTAAATAGGAATGTGACCAGAGTTTCTTGCTCTCCAACTTTATAAAATCTTTAAAATGCTCGGAAAAGAAATGCCAATTACTGGCTTTAATTGTGATCTTTCTATTGGTTCTAGCTGCTGTTTTCTACGAGAGGGCACTCTGAGATTTAAAGGACAATCATTCCTGTCACAGCTCCTCATGTGTGTGTCTCCAGTGCTAAGAATGGCCACCACAGACAATACCTGAATGAAGGGTGTGGCTGAGTTTCAAGAAAATTTCATTTCCAAACAGTAGAGGACCAAAGTTGATCCCAGGACTAGACTCTACTGACCTCTGGATTCTAACAATGCTCAGTTTTACAAGTCATGCTCCATTACCACTCAGATGTTACTTTAATCCAACATAAATAATCATATTGGATTATACCAGGAGTCTTACATTGAGGGAGGGGCAAATCAAACCCAAGCAAGTTAAGTGGGCAAGGACTGATGAAATAGAGGGTTGTATAGAAGTGGCAAAGCAAAGGAACAGCAAGATGCTGACTACAAGTACCACACCCTCGTTTTTTGCGTCTTGTGTATCTGCTACATAAGGTCAGGGCTCACACGCTAATTAAAAGTAAGGTCCAAATATTTTTCATTTAATTGAGTTGAAGCTGGAGATAATTAGTTCCAATAACAGTAACTTTGAAGAATGAAAGCTGCATTGACTGAAATACTTGGAAAACACAGAACGCATATGTGGCCTTCAACGTCTTGTTCCAGGAATACAGAGGAAGCCTGGAAGGCAAGGCAGTCTGACACCTCAAGACAGAAGCGTATAATTAACAGTGAGATTGGGTTCTGAGCACTTTTTCGTCAATTTTATGCTTAATCTGTGTCTTGTCATTATGAAATTAAAATCCAACTGGAATGTTTACATGGTGACTCGCTCATGACTCTCTGACTTCAGAAGTTACAGTGTTGTACATCATTAACCTCAAGAGTCTGGCATTTTCTTGAATTATTTGTTGCTGTAAATTATATTTGTTCATTATATATCTGAGAAGTTATATTAAATTTACTTGTCAACTCAACTGACTCATCCAATGCCTCTTTAAATGAACAAACATGGAATTGAAGGGAGAAGTCTTTTTACTCTACATAATTTTGCAAATAAAAATGGTAATTGAAACAGCATCTTTTAAGGATAACATGCATCCAACCAGTTTTTTTTGTGCTCCGTGGGCTTTTCTTAGTTTAATTCTTGCCACTATTCTTTATTGAGAAAATCCAAACAGGCAACACTGGTCAACTCCGAAGAGCATTTTCCTGGGTAATTTCAAGTGATATTTACTTTTCTCATTTTAACTCACAAGTGAGATGCGAAACAAATATATATATATATATATATATATATATATATATATATATATATATATATATATATATCTCTCCAAGAAATTTACTCTGAATTCGCCTCTGGGGAGGGCGAATGATTCCTTTCAAAGGCTTGTGGTTTGATTTCCTATTTTTTAATTGAAATTTTTTGAAGAGAAAAAGGCTGAGCTTTGTGTCCAGAAGTAATTAGAAAACATCCCTTGAATGTTCAAACTAGAGCACTTTTCCACTTTCAGGAGTGGGCTCTGGGCATACTTCTGCTCTCTTCAACATGCCTGCGTGTTTGACTGGCCAAACCAAAAGGATGGGCATAGTGGAGCTTACCATGCTAGTCAGCATTCTATCACTGCACCAAAGTGCCTGAAGTAATCAAGCTTAAAAGAGGGAGAATTTCCTTGGCTCACGGTATAGATAGGCTTGGCCCATCTATAGTTGACCCTGTTGCTTTTGGGTGGACCAAAGCTATACTTCATGGCAGGAGTGTCTGAGTAGAGAGGATGGGGTTCTCCATCCACTATGGGCAGGCACGTCCCAAGTGTTCATAGGACATCCCAATAAGTCCCCATCTCTTAAAGGTTCAAGCACCTCCTTATGTGTATTAGCAATCGGGAAACACATTCAACACATGGGACTTTAGAGAGCAATGTGATCCAAACTACAACATTGTTAAGCTGAAAGGTGAATGAGAAAGGTTGCTTTTCATTAATACAGCAATGATATATGGGGTAGTTACTATTTAAAAAGATAGAAATGAAGTAACATCTTCTATAAGAGCTTTATCCTTTTGATCTAAATTAACATAGGGACAACATTAGTGGGATGTGACAGATACCATCCTGATGTGAACAAAAAGCCTCAGGGAACCACAAATAGATATGCTGATGTATTTGTGAAGCAAGTTCTGTTGAAAACTGCACTTTAGAGGTAAGTCTTGGACCAGCGGTTATGACTGCAGGCAGAATATATCTTCAGCCTGCTGGGGGTCCTGTATGGAGTCTCTAGTACCTAAAGGGGGTGGAGAAGCTCAGTCTTCCTCTCGCATTAAAATTACAAAAATTCCAGGTACGTTTGTTAAGATTTTACAGAAAGCAGAACCAATCAGATCTGTGTGTGTGTGTGTGTGTGTGTGTGTATACAGTGTCTTTGTGTGTATTTGCAAACAGTGTCTCTCTCTATATGTATGTGTGTATGTACAGTGTCTGTGCCTATATATATGTGTGAATCTGTGTATAGTATATGATAGTATATGGGCATGTGTGCTTGTGCATGTACATGTGTGTGTAAGTGTACATAGTGTCTCTCTGTGTGTTTGTATATGTGGGTATGTGTATATGTGTACAGTGTCTATGTGTGCATGTGTATGTTTGTATGTGTATATGCATGTATAGTGTCTATGTGTGTTTATGCATGTACATATGTGTATGTGTGCAGTGTCTATAGATACATGTTTGTGCATGTACATGTATGTATTGTGCACAGTGTGTGTGTGTGTGTGTGTGTGTGTGTGTGTGTGTGTATGAGTGTGTGTGTATTGAAAACATAAGACAGTATAAGGAATTAGCTCATGTTTGTTACAGGGACTGGCAATTCTGCATTGTATAATATGGGCAAGCTTGTGGAAATCTAGATGAGTCAAAGGTCCTAGGGGAACTCAAAGGAAGCACTCTAGAGATTTCTCTCTCATCGGAGGCCTCCTTTTCCCTCTGTCTGGATCTTAATCACCAATGAAAATATTCATCTCATAGAGCCACCCTCCTGGTGACACATAAAATTAGCCATCACAGCAGAGATAATGGAGAGGAAGGCAGAGAACAGAGTATAGATTTCAGAGCAGAAACTGACCAACTGTGTGGCCCTTCAGCAAGGCACCTGACACTCTGAAGGCCAGCTCCCTCCCTAGCACCTACCTCAGCCAATGGAAGTGTAGTTAAATGAGTGAATAAGGGCGGGATGCTACCAACAGATCCTTATGCTCTAGAGTTACTCTACATTGTGAAATATGCTTTAAAACCATTGCTACCACTAGAATTATTGCTATTACCAGAATTACTGAAGAGAATCTACTGACCAGATATGGTCACTTGTCACAGTAAGCAAAGAGAACTGAATCTGTAGTCAGATTAACTAATCAGTATTATAGTAAATGCCATCCTACAATAGGAGAAGGATAAGTAGAAAATAGAACAGTAAATGTACTTTGTATAAATTACTGTATTGATGCATGTATTGAGATATGACATAGCTTATCTGAAACACAGCATTAGGAGACATTATCATGAACTTGGAGGGAATCAGAAAACAGAGCAGACTGTAAGGATAAAGGATTGCCGGATAAAGGCAGTATTCAAGGCCTTCTGTCTAGAAGGGCCTTGTTGGAAAAATACAGTCAAAACTGATAAACTCAGAAGAACTGTGACTATAGTAAATTTAATATTTCTGTTAGAGTGTTAAATGTCCCCCATAGGCTCACGTGTTTGGTCCTATCTGGTGGTGCTGTTTAGGGAGATGGTAATGTTTAGGGGTGGCACTTAGATAGAGGAAGTGAGGTGCTAGACTGCAAACACTGAGAGGGTAATCTCTCAACCCAAGGTGCTGCTTCTTATTCCACGGAGATCTGAAAATGTGAGAATTCTAGACACCGGCTCTCTCCATCACAGAGCTACTGCCATGCCTTCCTTGCTAGGATGGAGAATAACAAACTGAACAAAAGAATCCATCTTGCCTCAAGTCAATTTGTGTCGGTTAGTTGGCCAAAGATATTAGAAAAGTAACTTGGATTGACTAAAAAAAATATCAAAAGCATGCACTGTAGAAGCTGGGGAAAGATTTAAAAAGAATTCAACACATATATCCATAGACGCATTCTATATCCAGTAAGTCAGTAAGTCTTACTGGCCCATTATCTTTAGAATTAACCTTAAAACTCAGCATTATTTATTTCCCTCAGTTGCTAAGGTCCTAATCTCAGTGACGGTTGCCTCTATACCTGCTCCTTCCCACAAAAGCCTATTTTGGCTCTCTTCCCTGTCTTACCTTCACGCAGAGTTTGTCTTAACACAGCAAAAGTGCACTGACTTTAATATGCCATCTCTTTTGAAGACCTTTCAATGACAACCTGATTTGCTCAGACAGCAAAAGCCAGCATCCTTAAGGTGGTACCCAGTCAAGCTTAACTTATCTGCACCATCCAATCCTACCTGACCTCCTTTAGCTCCTTGCCTTGGAGCACCAAGCCTGCTCCTTTGCCAGGAACTTTGTACCTCCTCTACCCTCAACCTTAGACATTCTCCTATGTTTAAGGAGGCTTCCTCTTTGCTGTGTTTACACATTTACCCTCTCTATACAAAACCATTTCTGAACAGCCAGTTTATGCCTACAGTCATTTTCCCTATACCCCAAATGCTTCTTTACCCGTATCAATTAATATTAACTGACTTATTTTTGTGGATGGAATGATCTTGCCTTTAGAATATAAGCTGAGAGGTAGAGATTTCCTTCTCCTGTGAACAGTGATAAAGTTCTTGTTTCCAGAGCGATGCATTTGGAACAGAGTCAGAACTTACTATGCATTTGTTAAATGAATTCTGGCAAAACTATGGCAACTCTGAAAGCAAAAAGATCATACCCAGGACATAATAGTCCATGAATTCGTACTGAATCATTCTCACTTCGTTCCTCCCCCGTCACACATCCAGGTGCCTATCACATAAACACACCATGGTCTCCAAGGAAATACTTGATTTTGGCACTCTGTGACGAAAACACAAAGCCTAAGGGTTCACTTCACCAGCTCACACAGAGAGCACCGTGTTCTCCTCCAACATCTACCGTCCCCAGTGCGACTTGTCCATACCAATCCTACTCCACCTCCATCTAAATGTTGATGAGTAGTTTAAAACGATAGGTCTTTTGTAGATCCTCTCCTCCCTCTCTGAAAGCAATCAAGGGATAAGCGCTCGATGGTATGCAAGCAAGCTCCATAGCAAATGCCCAGATGACAAGGGCGAGTGCCAGGTTTCAGATTGCCCAGAGCATGCCTAGATTTTTTTTTTTTTCACATAAGAGAAGAAAAATGTTTTAATCCAAATCCATCCCCTTTCCGATGCCTCCTGTCCGAGTAAACATTGTGTATACAAATGGCTCCTTGTGTGGGATGTTTGTGCTCCAGTTGTCAGGAGTCCTCAGAGCAGTTGCTGCCTCCCTTACCCCTACCAGGAGCCCTCTGAGTGCTTCCCATCATCCTTGGCCCATACTTCAGTCTCCTGGCCAGATGGCCTTCATTACAGGGAGAAATTCTCTGGACAGGTGCTTCTTGTGCCTGGAAATCCCATCCTGAAATTCAAGGCAGAGATAACCCTTCTGTGTGTGGTGGTGACGCATTCAATTGTACGTGTGCTCTAGGAAGTTTGCAGGCCGCTGCACGGTTTCTTGACACCCACTTGTTTGCCCTTTGCTCTCAGAAAATTGCATCCAAATCCAAGGACATGGCAAGTTTTTGTCATCCCAATTTTATTCCTGTTGAGTTAGAAAGAGAAGCCGCTTACTAAGACCTCACAAACTGAGTGTCCCAAGGATAGAACCAAAATGGAAAGCACAGGGCAAAGCTAAAGGCATTTTACTGGGTAAGTTCTGGAATATTCCATCACCAAGGAAGTTGCCTCACTGACATCTTCTAAGTTGACAAGCAACGTTCCCTTTCAAACCTTAAGTCTCCCTCCTCTTTCTCTACTTAAGTTTTTGTTGGCTCCCCAGGCTGGACTTAGTTGCTGTCTGTCTAAATCCAACTCCTAATCCTAGCCCTGATGAACTGCTTCACCGCATGAATAAAAGCAATTGCCATGGGTGGTGGTGGGCGAATCACACTGAGGCTCAGCTTCATTGATCCAAGAAGAAATGACTGGGATGGGGGTGGGGGAGGGCTACATGGGAATTCATTCCTGCCAAGAAGGAAGACTCCGAGAGTCAAAAAAAAAAAAAAAGAAAGAAAAGTAAATGAAAAAAAAAGAAATGCAGAAGTCGTCTCTCTACAACACGCATTAGAGATAATCAGGGTGCGTTCTATAGTCGAGCTAAGTCAGGACTCAGCTTCGGAGAACTCATGCAACCTTTCCTCTCTCACTGTGTAAATGCGAAAGTAACCGTAAATCTTGCTGACAATTACTTCCACGTCTGTTGGCAGGGATTCAGCAGCGGTTTGAAGAGTATTGTGAGCCATTCGTGCCTGGAAGCCAACACCCATTAACTATCTCCCTAGTTTCCCCCGTGACTTATAGAATGTGTTATTTTTCCCCAGCGAGTAACCCTTCCAAATGTTGAATTAGTAATATTAGCACCGAATACCACTAATTTGTCAGCTGGGTGGTGTTTTTCCATAGAGCTTGAGATGGAGTCCGATTACACCTTGTGCTGCACAGTCAAGCCAAGATGAAAACCTGAAGACATTTTATTTATATAATTCTGCCAGGCTTTACGAAAACACATTAAAAACAGTCACAGAGGTGACTTAGTCCCAGTTCAAAATATCCACCCAGACTGCAAATAGAATCCTGACATTTCAACCTAAGCCTCCAATAAAGTTGGCATTTTGGCAACACCAGCACTATTTTGGAATTTCATAAACTAAATTAAAGTTTTAATTCATTCAGCAGCATTTATATATGAGATTCCCAGAGTTGAGAATTAGGTTGGTGGCCTGGGTTGCGCTTCTCCAGAGTTTTATGGCGGCATAGGGGAAAGATTCAGAGAGGATGCCCAGAAGTAAGGGGTCCAGAACCTCCCCCCCCAACTGTTTCCATATGACACCACTGCCCAGCACAGGAGGTGTAGGCGCAATGAGTGTTCCCAGAAGCCAGTTGTGGTGTCAGCTGCTGTGTGGAAAGAATAGAATGCCTAGTGGCTTGCTTGTTTTCTTCTAAGAGCATAGGTGCTTCTAGAGTCCCCATTCAGGAAAGGAGTTGGCAGCAGGCTTCTCCAAACCAGGGCTCTAAGCTTCATTTAATCAAGCGATCCCACCTTCATTGAGAAGTCACTCTCCTTAAAAGAGTTTGGATGACCAGCAGTTATGCAAACTTTTGCAGTGCCCACATTCACCATAGAAGGTAATTAGCCAGGAAGGGAGGCAGATGTGGGGACTAAAACAGACCATGAGCTGCAGATTGCCCTGTGCCTCGATGGCCCATAAAAATGTTTGCATCGCCAACCCCCACCCCTGCCCCATCCTCTTAAGCTCTTTTTAAAATAGTGAAAAATAATAGGGGAAAGTAAGCATTGTCCAGCCCATTTACTGTTCCCATTTCCCTATACTAATTTGCAAAACTCAAGATAATCACATAACTTACTGAACAAATTGGGATAGTTTTGTAAGTGCTAATGTACTGTTGGAAAGCCACAGGGAAGGCAGCTGTAAACCAGTATTAGCCAGGTTTCCCTGCTGCCTTTGGAGAGAGGAAAACAGGCGGCGGGAGGTGGAAAAGTGGCTGAGTTCTTTGCCCTCAGACAGAGGACTGAGACACAGAAGTGTCCCCACTTCTTCAACCCCTAAGCACACACTTCCATGTGTAGTTCTGCATAACGTCGGGCATGGGATCATAGTTTGTGATGTTTAAGTGTCTGTTTACTGTCAAAGTCAGCACAGTTGTGAGTGTCCTTGTCGTTTGCCTTTCCAGCTGAATCACTAACCAGTCAGTACACCCAGCCTTCAGCTTCAAGAACGGACTCGTAGCTGTGTGCTCAGAAGGCAGAGAAAGCTTGAGCTCTGAGAGTTCAAGGCCAACCTAGTCTACCTGTCACGCTTCAAGCCAGTCAGGGCTATAGGAATGAAACTGCTGTGTTAAGGGAAAAAAAAAAACAAAACAAAACAGGAAGAGAACAGGCTTGTGAGCTGTAGATACAAGGGGTATAAAGAAACCACCCCAAATACAGGCTGTGGGCCAGGGTTAGATGTCCATCGCTCCAACTGGCCTCAGGGAGAGACTTGACCTCTGTGGCTTTCAGTTTCCACTTCTGGAAACTGTAATAGGAGAATGGTCTCAGCAAGGATTAAATGAGATAAATGCACTTTTCTAAGTGTTTGCCCAGGAGCTGGTCCTTAGGCTCAGCTGGGAACTAATGACAGCTTCATACAATGCACTTCCAGCGTCATTCTTGAGACGCCTGGCCTGAAGTTTGAAGACCGTTGCCCTGGGTTTCCGCTGTCCATTGTCCACAGACTTTGGCCATCCTAAGGTTCATTCTAGAAAAGCTTTGGTTTCACGGGCTAAGACAGCAGTTTACAAGTAACAAAGGGCTGCCTGTTGGACACCTGCTTGTACTTTACCTCCTCACTGCTAGATGACGGATTAGCCGATCAGTCATAAAGACAAGCATCAAAAGGTGTTTGCAGGCTCAAGTCCACGCAGCCGCCTTGGCTCTATGGTTGAAGTCCAAAAGGAACACAGGTATCTAGATGAGTTCCCTGATAGCATTTTTCACACGTATAATATTTCTTTGTTTAATGATTTAGAAAGTGCCCTGAGATAGGTTTTTGATCCAGCAGGCTGGGTGCACAAACGGACAGGGAAGGCCCTGTGGGGACTTTCCTTTCTGAAAGCTATAAGGAATACACTAACTATGGACAGGATAAGGAATGTGCTAACTATGTAAAACCTACTTCAATTATGCACAGGTGAGGTTTCAGCTGGCCACTTGGCTCTCACCCATAGGCTGGGAAAGCCCCAGAACCTAACCAATATATCTTCTTCCACCTGACAGGTCACACACATTGGATGCCTTCAGCAAGAGTGTTTAGAAGTGGTGACAACGTCTGTGACAGCTCCTTCATGGTTCTCTCATTCCCTCTTCATAAAGTGCTATGTTCAGACATAATCTGGAATAGTAGATCACTCGTCCATGAGTGGAGTTGCCCAGGGATGAAATTTCAAGAGGGTAAAGGTATGTTAAGGCTGCAGAACAATTGTTCCTCAACCAGAGGGAGAGCGGCTTTTACGTGAGTGCAAACAGCCCATTCTTTTTCCAGGTTTCAGCAGCTGCATGCATACATGATGTGTTAATAAGACATCCACAGAGTCATCTTCCCAGAGAGAAAGTGTTGGAAATGTATAGGACAAATATGTCAACCAGAAGGGCAGCTGGCCAGTACTTGCTCTGGCAATGTTTAATCAAATCTTCAAATTTCTTTTGTGTATACCTGTATCTCTCTCTCTCTCTCTCTCTCTCTCTCTCTCTCTCTCTCTCTCTCTCTCGTCTGTGTGTGTGTGTGTGTGTGTGTGTATGTATGTATGTATGTATGTATGTATGTATGAGTCTATGTGTGTCTGTATATTGTGAAAGCATCAAATGTGGAGGCAAGAGTTTAATCTCTGCTGGTAGAGACAGAGTCCCTCTCTGGCATGGAGCTCACCCAAGCAGCCAAGCTGGCTGTCCAGTAACACTCAGGAATCTGCCTGTGTCCGCCATCACCAGCACTGGAATTACAAATATGTTCCTCCATGCCAGCTTTCCTCGAATGGACCCTCGGGATTAAATTTCTCCCTATAAGCACTTTACCAGCTGAGCTATCTCCCCACTGTGACCCTGGACAACTCTGAGAACTTTTTCAAGAAAAAAGATCACAGAACAGATGCTTTTATGGGGAAAATTGAAGCGACTTCTCCATCTGGAGGCATCAAGGCCTTAGCCTATCAAATCTGCAAAAGAGTAAGCCCTGGGAAAGTTTCTCTGACGCACACTGTCCTGGGACAGGGCCACTTACGACATGGAGCAGGGTGGTGTCAATAGAGTCCCGAGAGACGGCTTTCAGTTCTGAAAATGGGCTAACCTGATCGTCTGATAATCCCATTCAATTATCAGAACTGATTAGATGGGATTTTTATGTGGATGGTACACAAAATTCAAATTTATTATTATATTATTTGCAAGGTATTCTCTACACAAAGTAATTTGTTATTTAAGGGTAATTTTAGATATGTGGAAACACAGAGGAGGGTATTGTTACAAAAAAAAATGTTAACTCTCTTTTATTCCCTTAGGCTCTTTTTGCCATTCGCTAAGTTAAAGTATCCAAGTGGGACACTGTCAAGAAAGATGCTTTTGCATGGGAGGGAGCCAGATAGAAAAGAAATAACTAAAAGATGTTAGAATGACTACTGCAAATGACATGAGAGGCCAACCTGGCAGTGTCCAGACCATCAATGCATGAGAATTGTGAGTTTGAGGCCAGCATGAGCTATATACAAAGACTCTGGGCAAGAAAGACCTACTAGTATTGCCTTTCTATGTAGACATATAGTTAAATTGCCTTCTAAATGTGACTTTTATATCCACAGGCAAGAGGATTAATACCGCTCTCAGCCTTGGTCAGAGACACTTCTTTTGACAGTGGACAGCAGCTCTGCTCATACCTGTCGCTCCCCTCATACCTGATCGAAGAGCTAAGACTAAGTGACTGCAGAGTGCATAACCCTAAGTGGTCACCTATGGCTTAGTGAATGACCCCCTTTCCTACAAGAAACATTATTTAAACTCGATTTCTCTCTCCCTCCAACACACACACACACACACACACACACACACACACACACACACGCACGCACGCATGCATGCACACGCACACGCACACACACACACACACAAATATGAGCATGGGGACAAGGAAGGAAGGAAATAAAAGAAGTCGGCAAGAGCTTGGGAATGTAAAGAAAGATAATGAAGAGTCCATAGGCTTAGGTTTCAGTGTGGGGAATGGTTATAAATGGTTAAAACTTAATATTTGTTTTTTTAAGCCCACTATCCCACACCAATAAAGAACAGCCTGTATGGAGTTCTGTGGTAGTATAGAAAGGCAATTTCATTCTGGATTTAAAATAATCATGTACAGAATCATAGAAAGGATGATCTTGCACAACCTGAAGACAAAATTTGATGTGGTAGTAAAATGATGGCCATGGTGTGGGCGTGTACCCCCAACCCTAACGTGCTTGACTGGCAGCCTAAGGACCTATGTTAGAATTTCTAGAAAGAAGTACTTGATATAAAGCCACCAGAGGGTAGGCTCTTCCTCTCTCTCTTGTGGTGTTCCCAGCAGTTTAGGGTAAGCAGGACTCTCCACTCTATGCTTGCACCAAGATGGTTCATGCTGCCTCACTTCTGAAACAACAGGGCCAGGCACCTGTGCCCTAGAACCTCTGAAGCTGTGAGCTCCCACACCCCATGTCCCTTGAAGATATTTACCTCTGGTAACTTACCACAGAACCAGAAAAGTAACTCAGTGAGCCATTGCTTTTCAGCCCTACTTAGGTAGTACACTCAGGACTTCATGAAGACACATTCTATTCCAAGTGTAATGACGAAGTCAAGGGCTGAAGGCAGAGACATTATACATTGTGCCCACGTTCAAAGTCCCACATGGTACTCAGGTACTAGAAATCTGGGGAAGCTGAAACATGTATAAGGTATTTATGAACATCTAAGAATCTGCGATGGAGGAGTGCATTGTGGGTAAAATTAAACAAGGCAGGAGGAAGTCTATGTGTGTCTGGCCCAGGGCAGTGTAGTGAGTGTCCTGGCCACATGAATTCACAGTACTTGGGAGCAGTACAGTGAAAGAATGCTGCTTTTTTATTTGTTTTGTTTTGTTTGTTTACATATTTCAAATTCTACAGCTGGATGGGGGGAGGCACCGATTTGGAAATATCAGGTTGTGACTTTTCTCAGATAAACTCAACAAACCAGCCTGGCAAAGTGGAGTGGCATTGCAGAGTATGATTGCAGCAATTGATTGACAGGAGGATTCAAACTGTCACAGGAGCCTCAAGGCTGGCGCAAGTTGCCCAGAGTGGTTACCCTGAGAGATTAGAAATCACCTTTGTCCTAAGGGAGCCCTAAGAATAGGAGAGATAGAGTAGGCTCAGGCAGGAAAGGAGGTAGTGCTTACAGCAGCGCATGAGGCAAGAATGGAGTCTCTGCGGAGAAGCTGTGAGGGAGAATTAGCTGGCGGAGCCTGCAAGCACGGGATCTCAGGAGGGAGAGACAAAGGGTGAGGTGAGAGCGAAGAGGCTTAGAGCAGAGAATGCATGGGACTTGAGGGGCCAAGGATCCCATGGATCAATTCTGTACATAAGTAAATCTACAGGAAGGCAATCTCAGAGCCCGCGGCCATACTTCGGTGAGTGGCCAGGTGACATGAGGGACACTGAGCAAAGGAGAGAACTGTGGTGAGGTCTGTGTTCTGTCGGCAGTAGTGCAGGAGCCATTGGCAAACTGGTGTCAAGCGTGTTGTAGAGCAAAAGGAAAAAGGCTGATCTAGACTACACAAGAGAAATGAGACGTTCTGTCCTGCCTCCTGGACAGTGAAAGAGGATGGGGTGCCTGAGGGGTGGAGGGACTGTGGGGAAGCTGTGAGGGAGGTTGGGAGGCTATGGGGGACCCATGTGGGAGACTGTGAGAGTCTGGGAATCTGTATATGACATTGTAGAGATTATGGAGAGGTTGTGGGATCTGTGGGAAGCCATGGAGAGGGTGTGGAAAATCTATGTGGGAGACTGTGGGGTGTGGGGGATCTGAGTAGGGGCAGCAGAGGCTATTCAGAGGGTGTGGGCATCTGTGCTGAATCTGGGGAGTTGCTGTGGAGAATCTGTGAGGGAGACTGTAGAGCCTAGGAGAGGCTGTGGGTGGAATCTATGTGGGAAGCAGTGGGGACTGTGTAGAAGGGGGAGGAGGGTTGTGGGAAGGGATATATGAGAGAGGCTGTGGAAGATCCCTGTGAAACCTGTGAGGCAGGCCGCAAGCATCTGCGGGACACGGCAAGATTTACCACTTAGGAGGACAGAAGGAAAGGAAGTAAAGAGAGGACACAAAAACCCATTGAAAGGGAACTCGTCGTAGGAACACTCAGAATGAAGTCAAGACTACGGACATTTTGGTTAAAATGAACCGGGAGTCTAATAAAGAAGTAGAATACGGTGCAAAGGTTCCTATGCCTCCATGTTCATGCTGAAGTATAATGTGCTATGACAAGACTTCAAAAGCTGGACATAATCTAAGTGTGACCTTTGGAAGCAGAATGCTGGGGAAGGTAATTGAGGTCAAATGGCCCATGGAGTAGTGCTAAAGTCTTCTAGGGCTGGGTTATTTATTTATTTGTTCCTTTATTTGTTTGTTTATATATTTGAAAATATATAAACTAGAGGTAGAACATTCCATCCATGCCAGCATTCGAAAGCCTGTGCCACCTTGGGTCTTTGCATACTCCCTGCCAGTACGGAGTAGATATATATATAGTTGTCCAATCTTGAACTTTCCAGTCTAAGACAGATCTGGGTGTCTTAGTTCATTACTATGATGAAGCACCAGGACCAAAGCAGCACTGGGAGGAAGTTGCCTTACACTTTCACATCAGTGTTTATTATCAAAGAAAGTCAGGACCGGTACTCAAACAGGGCAGGAACCTGGAGGCAGGAGTTGTTACAGAGACCATGGGTGGGTGCTGTTTACTGGCTTGCTCCTCCGTGGCTTACCGAGCCTGCTTTCTTATAAAACCTAGGACTACCATCCCTGGGATAGCACCGCCCACAGTGGACTAGGCTCTCCTGCACTAGTTAAGAGAATGCTCTACAGGCTTGCCTAGAGCCTGAGCTTAGGAGACATTTTCTTAACTGAGGCTCCCTTCTCTCTGGTGACACTAGCTTGCATTAAGTTGACATAACACTAGCCAGTACCTGGGTAAGCCTTTGTTCTTTATAAATGACTCAGTTTGTGCTATTGAGTTATAGAAGGAGAAAAAAGAATCCAAACATAAAGGTAATCTTTGAGCCAGGAGTACAGTGTGGTAGAAAATAAGAGACTCCCCAAGACTTTATACAAGGCCTGGGGAACTTGATATATATACAAGAATGAAAGTGACATAGATTTAAGCAAAGAGGACTAAGGGGGGGGGGTCTTTTCTTCCCAGAAAGATGGGAATAGAAAGTAGCTCAGAACTCTTTCAGCCAAGAGCATTCCAATTTGTTACCGCATTCCAAAAGCATATTCGCTGCAGTTAATAACAAGAAAAACTCACAGGATTGAAATCTGGAACAGTTTTCTCAGTTCTGAAAACTCCAGAAAAGCCAAGATGAGAACATGAAAGAGATGCCTACTACCCAAAGCCATGCATAGCTGGAGCCAAAATTCCATTTTAAAAAAAAACAAAAAACAAACAAAAAAAAAAAACAACTTCACACCCTGCTGCTGACAGCCTGTTCCCTTTTGCTTTTCAAAATAGGAACCTTCTCTCCCCGTGGATTGCTTGACCAATTGCCTTTTGCCAAAAAAGGCAAGAATTCAACTCGCTTTGGTCTTAAATCATCCAACTGTTGGCAGCCAGTCCCACAGTCTACTGGGACTGAGGGAGGAGGGAGAGATTAAGGACAGGACACTCTAAAGCCAAACAATCCAGAGCACTGTTTCATCTGGATGACACTGGTCTTGGATGAGGTTAGGTGAGGGAGGAAACTCACCGTGATGAGCATGAACAGAAATATTCCAGGCAGAAAGGAAAGGTCGAGGGCTGTCTTATCCTTTTACTACTTGGGGGCTCTGTTGAGCAGGGGCATATAAAAATATGCATTTTAATGGGCCAGGCACCTGTGCCCCGGAACCTCTTAAGCTGTGAGCTCCCACACCCCATGTCCCTTGAAGATATTTACCTCTGGTAACTTACCACAGAACCAGAAAAGTAACTCTGCTAGTGCCATTTTGGTTTCTCCTTTCCCACTTCTCACTTAGAAAGAACAATGATAAACAATGAGTTTCTGTGTCAGCCCTTGGCAGTAAGGGTCAGTCGAGCCTCTACCTGGTGAGTGTCCACTGAAGCCTTGGCTAGTGAGACTGGCTTCTCTCATATCAGCTTTGGCGTCACCAGAGGGGTGAAGAAAAACAAGGCCTGGGTATCCCCAGGGGATTAAATCTACACCTGGTTTTATCTGCTCAGTGTGGAACTGCATTCGGAAGGAAGCCGGGACAAAGCTTTTCTTTAAATTACAGGAACACGTAGGGAATGTCTAATGATCAGAAAGAGTGAGTGGGGGGTGGGAAAGGGTTTGAAATCATTTCCTGTCATAATCCCCTTACATTGCTCTGCATCTCTAATATAGATCGCCTGGGAAATAATTTTACAGCATTTAAAATATCTCCCATGTTATATTAGGAGCTGTTGGGTTTCTATGGTTTGAAAGAGCTATGAGACTGCAGCTTCAAGTACTAATAGCAAAGCATAAAAAACGCTAGAGTCTAATAGAATTCAGCTGATTGGAGGCCAGAGCCGGGATGCAGGCATTCCTGCATGCCCAGCCCAACGCAGAGAAAACCATAGCTGGAGGGAGCAGCAGCAACTTCCTGCATGTGTTGTGCCCCACATCTTTATCTTCTATTCTTTGTTCCTGTTGACTTACTAATTAGCTGTGATTTTTTTTTTTTAACGCCCCTTATAGTAGGTTAATTTTGTCTAACTCACCAGCAGGGGTTTTTGTAATACATAATTCAGAGCAATGTCAATGATTAAAATTCTTTCATTAACACAGCACCTTAAAGATAATAAATATGAAGTATTTAGCTCCCAATCTGTGGGCACAGAAAGCTTCATTTCTTGTGTAGGGGAAACAAACAAACAAACAAACAAAACCCAGCTTGCTCAGATGATGGGCACTGCAGAAGAGGAAAAAAGAGAGAAAAAAAGACTAGAGCCTGAGTCTTAAGCTAGTGCAAAGACAACCAAATCACAAAGTACTTATTTTAAGCTCTGTAATTCCACCGGGGTTTTCAGAGAAAGAATTCTAGAAATTACGTTGCCAAGGGACTTTTTTTTTTTTTTTCTATCCTTTTAAAGAGCCATGGTAGCATCGAGGCTAGCCTTTTCCACTGAGGGTGGACACACACTGCAGAGAAAGATCTGGGTGTCACAGAAGTGGTTCCCAGATACCCCTTCTCCATTCTATTCACCAATCTTGACTGCTCTGACTGTGACCGTGTGAGAAGAGCAGGGCAGTCATTAGATACAGAGGATGAAATTTCATTTAGAGAAATTTTAATAACTCCTAGAACATCTGTCCCTCTGAGCCCTGTCTACGCACCTAGTCACATGTCAGTCTTATATTTCAGTTGGTTAAGTGTAAGCTTTTATGCCTCCACGTATTCACTCTCATACAAAAAAAAAAAAAAAAAAAAGGATAATAATCACAAATGCCTTGGCAACAGCAGCTAAGAGAACTGAATCTGATCGCTAAATGTGATTTTTCTCGGAGCCTTTTCTCTCAGTGGTTGCTGCGTGTGTGTGTGTGTGTGTGTGTGTGTGTGTGTGTGTGTGTTCCTTCTTTCTCTTTTCCAAAGATGAATCAGATTATTTTGAGTTGGATATTTTTAAAGGAATAAAATATCTGTATTTTTCATAGTAATTACATATAGTACTACCTAATTTAGAAAAGTCTTTGCCAGTAAAGATATCAGCCAGTACTAACCTCGCTGTGCAGAAAGCTTGAAGTTCAAAGCACATACGTGGAAGTAAAACACCACAAAATTTCTACCCTGTCCAAAGGTTATGGCTCAGATTTAACAAGAGGCCTCAACATAATGCATTTTCTACTCTCAACCGTGGTTCTAATAGGTTTGTCTCCAGAACCAAAACAGCATCAAACTTCCCCCTCGATTGGCATTTTGAGCTTAAGAGATGTGGAACAGGATTACTGAAGTGGCCTCCCAAATATGTCATCCATCCAAATAAATAGCCTGTCCCCTTCAGAAGCAGGTGAGCAGCAGGCCAGCCTGAGGAGACGCTTGTGGACCCATTCCTGCTGGCATGTGCCCGTGGCTAAGTCCAGATATTTTCTATTTTTAGTAGATGGTGGCTCCCATTGCTCTCCTAAGCGCCAATAATTACTCCCATTTTTTAAAAAGAAACTGAGCAGTTCTTGGCCCCTAGTTAAACCCAGCCACTGTGTGAGCTACTAAAACTGATACTGAATACTAGTGGTTGAAAGTTGCTACTGGTCAACTGGCATACAGGAAAGTAGTAATGAATGTTTCTATTTTTTTAAAAAAAAATGGTAGAGAAACTTTAATTTCACATGTATAAACCAAAAAGAACGGATCCCCTCCCCCTTGATTCCAGTTACACATTAAAGTCTGGGTATCTGGCCAAGCTTGGTCAATTGATTTTGGTTAAGGATACCAGATGGATATAGAAGGACTGGGATGCCAAATGACTCGGTAGCACATACATATGACCTGAATAACTCCTGTATCATTTTTGCATCACTGATTCATGCTGTAAGCATCTGATTCATAGTGTCCCCATGGCACCTAAGAAGGGGTGGGAAAAAATAAATGCTGGGCCAATGACTCAGTGGATCAGGTGCTGGTCACAAAGGCATAGGACACACTTTTCTTTCTCTTCACCGTGCCCTGGGGCATCAAGTCTCTACAAGATTAGGTGTATCACTCCCACTGAGGCTAGATAAGGCAGCTCTGCTACATATGTGCCAGGAGCCATGGACAAGCCCATATATGTTCTTAGGTTGGTAGCTTAGTCTCTGGGAGCTAAGGGAGTCTGGGTTAGTTGACACTGTTGGTCTTCCTATGAGGTTGCCATCCCCTTCCGCTCCTTAAATCCTTCCCCTAACTTTTCCACAGGGGTCCCAGACCTGGGGCCTATACCTTGACTCCTCAGTACCTATGTAAAGCTAAATGTAGTGCCACAGGTCTGTAGTCCCAGCACACTTGCAGACAGAAGGGCGGTAGGAGCTGGGGGAATCCCTCAAATTGAAGTCCAGAGGCTCTGGCATCAGTTAGTTTGTAGCATACAATCCTGTACAACAAAAACCCTTGCCAGAGACGAGGTTAAATCAAGGACAACCACCTGGAGTTACTCTTTGAAATTCATAGGCACTCTGTGCTACAACCCCCCCCCCCACACACACACACGCACGCACACACACACACGCACGCACACACACACACACGCACGCACGCACACACAC
>NC_034593.1:135943974-135985758 GCF_900095145.1 Mus pahari
CACACACACACACACACACGCGCACACACACACACACACAAGCACGCACGCACACACACATATTTAAACCATTAATTTGTAAAGCTAAAAGTAAAAATTTCTGAAAAATGAATGTCTTACATTGCAGTCTGTGATCTTTCACTCTTCCCAGTTGTCCATGACAATTGCCGGACTGTCTGTGTCAATCAAGTGTTCATACTATCAGTTGAGTAGTCTCCATTCCCCACCATAGATGAGCTTGACGTCCATGGGAGATTTCTATTTGGATTCTGGACACAGGCCTTTAAGGTATAAATTCATATTACCATTGACCTTTCATTCTAGTTGTGATATTATGATGCATCAAGATTATAGTACGGACTTTGCATTTTATTTTAGGATTTAAATCAAATAAGAACTTGATCGAGTAGAAGATTTACCCTGGTGGATGTGATGACAAAAAACCTTACTAAGACAAAAAGAGAAGTATAGAAGACCCGTTCTACAGAAAGAGGGCACCAGCATTATTAGATAGAGAGGAGCAGAGTGTAGAGACACTGGCTAGGTTCAGATATTAGGAAAGTAGAATCAATGGAATGATCAAGTTCACTAAAATGTAAGCTGGGCTGTGACTCATATATGCCTGGACCACAGTGATGCAGTCCCAGCTGAACACGGAGCCTAGATTTGAACCTCATTCTGATGCAGTCTCCAAGAGTCTCAACAGAGAATTAATAGGATGGGCGGAATTCTCCTTTAGAGAGCAAGGAAGACTTTCTGAAGCTTTACTATAGAGAAACATGGAATGAGCCACTCAACCCCACAAGTGCCAAGCTTGAAGCATCTACTAGACAGTCAAGCCCAGAGATCACTTAGGCAGCTTGCCTGAAGAGAAAGAGGGGTGTGGAGAAATGAACTTGGCACTTGCAGAAAACAGATAAAATTTAGAGTTGAGAGTAGATAAGACTATCCAGGCTATGAGTAACTCTGAGTCCAGGGTCAAGAAAGGAAGGTGCAAAGTAAACGGATTTAAACAAGAGGACATGAACAAAGGTGCCTAGATGCATAAGGAAGAAGCTGATGCATCGTGTTCTGTCCAGGAAGCCGTCAGGACAGCCTATGAAAGTTCACTACAGGAGTCTGCAGCACAGAGAGTAATGTTGCATCTAAGCAGATCAGTATTGGTACATCCCTGTCAACGAACAGAGAAAGTAGGCGACACTATCACCTTGACCAGCAGAATATGAGCCAACACCCCATGGATACACATGGATAAAGAAACCAAGCATTCTGCTCCAAATACACTCCAAAGAGCCTCTTCCATCTCCCATGTTGTTCACACTTCACTGAAAGTGCATGCCAGGAGAGATGGTTAATCAAACTTAAAATGCACATAAAAATTTGGAATAACAAAATAGACAACCATCTGGGCTAAATATGTTCATTAGAAGATTAGATATGGTAGTAAAATATTCAACAAAACATCAAACTGTAATAAATAGGTAGGTAACATAATTTATTTAGATGTGGCACATTGTGCACAATTAAAATGTTCAGAGGTAAAATTATGTGCTTAAGTAATCAAGATTATGAGATGGTGTCATACATTGTCGTAGACTGTGTGATATAATACTTTGTGGCTATAAAACAGGAGTTACAGTGCCTGAATAGATGGTTCAGTGGGTACAGAGCCTCCCATGCACGTGTGAAGACCAGAGTTTAGATCTCCAGAATGCATAGACTGCCATAAAGCTGGACATGGTAGTATACATCTGTAATGCAAAGGCACATTCAGCTGGACATAGGGCATACATCTGTAACGCAAGTGCTGCTGGGATGAGATGGGAGGCACAGACAGATTTCTCACAAATCCCTGGGCCAGCTAGTTTAGGGAACACAGCCACAAACAGTAAGGTGCCTTGTCTCAGACAAGATCTAAGGTGAGGATGGACACTTTGGTCTGGTTTATCAACTGACCTCCACATATGTACTCTGACATTCACACACAGAGACAGACATATACATCACACACACACACACACACACACACACACACACACACGGAAGAAATAAACAGCAGGAATTACAGATTTATACGATAGTGTGAACTGTCTAAAATTGTGTAAGTCTGATAATTATGTGTGCATTCATTTGTACAAATGAAGAATGAGAGACAAAGATGGAAAAGGATAGATTTTTTTTTTTAAATAATTAAGGGAGCATTCTAAAATGTCAGTAGTTGCCTGCCTGTGAAGATTCTCTTAATTTTTTTCTTCTACTACATTGAATTTCTTTTTTCTCAAATATTACTTCATTGCTTATAAATTGAAAAAAGAAATATACCTTGAACTATAACAAAGAACTTGTGTCTATATTATTATATTGAGAGTATATGTAATATATAAGATGCGCTAAGGCTTAATTCAGGGTCTGGGAAGCACCCAATCTTAGCAGAGCTGTGACAACTGAGGTTGACTAGAGTCTGTGACGATGGAGACTCATGAGGCCTATGCTTTCGCCTACATCAAATCTGATAAGAATATTCTAGATTCCTTATTCTCTATTTTGAACCTCAATATTCCAAATTCCAAGAGTGTCATCTGTTTTCACTCTTTCTCAAGAGAAAATAACTAAAAGAAATTATTTTTTTGCAAGGACCAGAGCAGTAACTCACAGGTTAAGAGTTAGCAACATTTTCCAAAGGACTAGAGTTAGGTTCCCAGCTCCCATCCCAGCAATTCACGGACACGTGTAACTCTTAACTCCAAGGGATCTGACATCATCGTATGACCTCTGTGCACAGTGCACTCATTTGCACAACCCATCCCCATACACAGAATTAAAAAAAAATCATTACAAGAAATTTTATTTTAAAAATTATGAGACTTTTTAGGGAGAATGTGAGAGGTGGGGGAGGGAGAGAGAAAGAAAACAGATACCTGTGTAGGTCACAAGGGTGTTGGTGGAGGGATGTACATTCACGCCTGTGTATATGGAGGGCAGAGGTAGACACTGGTACCTTCCTCTGCTATCCATGTTACTATTTTGAAACACTATCCCCCAGTGAGCCTGTAGTTCACGGTCTCATCTCAACTGTCTGGTCAGTGAGGCCCAGGACCCAGCTGTCCCTGTTTTCCTTGCCCTGGGTTTCAGGTAGACATCAGGGCACTCAACTTCTGCATAGGCTGGAGACCCCAACTTAGGTTCTCGTGCCTGGGCAACAAGCATTTTATCCACTGATCTGTCTTGCCAGGCTCTAAACCAAAGATTTTTAAGACATTTGATTTGGCTTGGAGAGTTGGCTCAGCAGTTAAGAATACTTATCGCCCTTAAGGTGGACCTGAGTTTAATTCACAGCACCCACATGGTGGCTCCTAAGTGTTTATAAATCCAGCTTCAGAGAATATTGGGTCCTCATCTGAATTCCATGGGTAGCAGGCACACAGGTGTAGCACACACACGCATGCAGGCCAAACACTTATGCAATACAATATCTAAATACGAAAAAAGTGAGGGGTTAGCCGTGCATCCCCAGAGCCATGTGACGGCCACGAACAGTGCTAAGTATCAGCTCACTTCAGATTCATACAGATTTCCCAGCGTTACTGCATAATAGGATCTGACTGCTAAGTATTAGCTCACTTTACACTCAGACAGATTTCCCAACCTTAGTGCATAATAAAATCTGATTCCCTTGTTTCTCCAAATTACCCACTAGTCTAATGGGACTAATGGATTGTTTTCCTTACAACAAAGGCCTATTATAAGCTATTAACAGAATCAATTTTAAACAAATGCATAGCTGGTTCTTTGTTTTTTAGTTGTGTGATTTGATTAGTACAAAAAGAAGCTGAAAAACAGAGAGAATGTTGCTGCTCCTGCAGTGTTTCGTTATGCCTCAAACTACATTAGAAACGAGAAATGTCATCTAAGCTTCTATAGACTACACATCCTAAATATTTTGTATTTATGTTTTTAACTTTAATATGTGCATAGGGTGTACATGGTATAAAGAGGAAGTGTGTAAATGCTTGTGTGTGTGTGTGTGTGTGTGTGCGTGTGTGTGTGTGTGTGTGTGTGTGTGTGTGTGCTCGTGCGCGCACGCGCATCCCATACATTTGGAAGCCAGAGAACGATGTCAGGCGCCCTCTGCAATCTCTATCCACTTTATTTTTCCAGAAGTGGTTTCTCATGCTATCTGAGGCACAACACTTTGCTGTGCTGGCGAGCCAATGACCCCCACACCCTGTCTCCAGTGTTTGACACGGATGGTAGGGATCCAAACTCAGGTCCTCATTCTTGTGCACCACGCACTTCATCAGCGAGCCAACTCCCTGGTCTCTGTAGCTTTCCACTGGGGGGAAGAGCACCACCTTACGCTCCTGTGTCTAAACAATAAGAACCACCCTTTCTACTTAGCAGTTTATCTCGATCAACCTAGAGGCCTGGGTCCTACTGAAAAAAAAATCTATGAGAAAAGAGGGTGACTTTCACCAGGTATGTTACAAATATTTCCCCATAAACCAGATATTTCTACATTAAGCACCATATACATGACACAGTCTCAGAAAGAGACTGAAATATACCTTTCATATGATTCCTTTTTTTTAATCTGTCACCCTTGCGGTATGATAAACCGTACCCTTAACAACCTAATGTGTTATTACTTAAAGCATGAAAACTAATTATAAATATGTTTTATTATGAAAACATTAAATCATGCCTGTTACAAAAATAACAAACATTAAAAGTCGCAGAAAAATAAAATCACACATGATATAAAAAGGGAAAGTGTTTATGTGTAGATGTGTATTTCTATTATTTTAATGCTTTTGTAATTTTCAGTTTTTAGAGTAGAATCCTAACTAGGCAAATAGTTGTTCAGTAAGCCATGCTAAACACCAGCCGCCACTTTCAGTCTCCAGACCATAGATGCTGTGAACGGTGGCTTAGCATTCTATTGAAGGAAATTGCTAGAATCTATTTAAGCAATCCCATGTTGAGCATGTAGATAATTTCCAATTTTCTCCCTGGAGAACAAAGCTACACAAAACATCATTGCAGATATAAATTTGTACAAGACTCTGGTTATACAATCTGGCTACATAGCATCCCACATCACTGAAACTATAAAAATGTGTGGAAACGTTAATTGAGTGCTTTTCTCCAAAGTAGGTTCTTTTAAATACCTAATTTCTTTCCTTCGTTAGAAGAAAAACTGGAATTTTTCTCACAATTTTGGTATGTGAGCATTGTCAAGATGGCTCGGTGGGTAAAGGTGATTGCCACCGTGCTTAAGGACCTGAGTTCAATTTCTGAGACATGTTGCCCCCTTGGCACAAGGATACACACACACACACACACACACACACACACACACACACACACACATAAACACACACACGATGACGATGATACATTTATAGGATGTACAGAGGGTAATGGGGGGTGAATTTGTAGTAGCAAATCATTGTACTAGCCTTATTGGGTGCATTATTCCTGCCCATTTTACAGAAAATGATGATTGATGGTAAGAGCCCAGTGGTTAAATTAACTCACAGAAGATCACATAGCTGGGAAGGGGGAGAAGAGAGGGAGAGAGGGAGTGGGGGAGGGAAGGAAAGAAAGAAAAGCTAGATAGGAAGCTTGAGTTTGACTCCAAGAGCAGGACTTTCTTAAGGCCCATGAGGTGATGCTTATCAATTTCACTCTCATCAAATCAAGGCTGCTCTTCGCTCCTTTCAGAACACTGCAAACCTAACTTGATAACAAGCACAAAATCGGATGATTTATGCCTGACCAAATGCCCCCTTCTGGAAGACGAGGTTTGCTGTTTGTTTACATGGAATTAAATGGTCTGGCCCCTGAATTGTTTGTGTGCTATCTTTGTGGGGGTTTTTTGTTTGTTTGTTTTATTTTGTTTTGCTTTGTTTTTCTGTTTTTGTTTTTTGTTTTTAGTTCTTTTGACAAGTTTATGCTGTTTTCTTCCACTTCTTCCAGACCATGCACTTGCCCTGGCTCCATGGCACATCCATGATCCTCACTGTCTAGGTGGGGATGAATGATATCCACAGGACATTCAAGTCAACCTTGGCATTCTGATTGGCCACACTTTCTTTTGAGCACTGTGTGACTGGAATGCACGCTCTCCACATTCCAAGGCATTGCAGAATCCTACTGGTGGAGAACAAAGGTTTTACACATCACAACAAAGATTACATGTGATGAGAGAAAATGAATGGTTCTCCCCATCGATGACTCCTTCCTTTGGGTGTTTGCACAGGCGTGACACCAAGATGGACAGCTGAACTTCGCCAGGCTGTTCCTGCAATGTCAGGAACAAAGGCTTCCTCTGTTCCAAATCAGAGAAAATAAAGGTTGAGGAAAAATTTAACTTTGAAAAGAAGACAAACAGCTCTGCTCATATTTTTAAATGGATGCAATTATTCATGATAAAAGTTGTTATCAAAACATGAGAAAGTTTTAACTATTAATGACCTGTTTTTCCCCTTCTCTAAGTTCTGTTTATTTTGTATAGTTTGTGTTTCTCTGTTTATGTTATTGAATGAGGATATTTTCTTGGGACCATTTACCCACTTTCCCTTGCCTAAGATTACAAATCACCTCAAACATGAATGAGGATCTCTTGCCAAACTTCCCTTCCATCTCCCAAGGTTTGTTGAGTACTCCCTACCCCCCAAATACTCTAGCTCTTTAAAATTATAAAGATTTGTAGAGGATGACCCCCCACCCCGAGAATGGCAGAGATCATATCCCTGAAGAGCAGATCCTTTGCCAGTCCCAGCTCATACCTCAGTGCTTACCTTGTGAGCGTTGTTTCAGCAACTGTACGTGGTGGAGGATTGGGGGTTGTTTTCTCTGCTGTTTGTTGCTGGCATTTGCCTCTGTCTCTGTCTTTCTGTGAATATGCCACTTATACTTAGCTTACTGCAGTTTGTGGTCTGTTTATGTTTAACTTAAATGTGTACACTACCCTGCATTAACACCACCAACTCAGGGGTATACCACTGAATGATCTCAGCAACTACCACATTCTCTGAACTGCTTACATATCAAAGAGTATGTTTCAATGTATCATCAACCACATCGTCCGTTCAACAGAAGCCTTGTTGTCATGATAACAAGCTCAAGAGCGAGATGATCGAAAGATCAACTGATGCTGTTGGGAGCCATCCCTTTCGGAGTGTACCATACCTACATTCATGTGCTCCTATGAATAGCTTTCCACACTGGTGCCAAAGAGACTGTTAAAATGAAAAATCTTTACTAACTCTTGATTGGCAGACCCATGCGAGGCTTTTTCCTGGAGTTTGATTAGTGGGTACCAGAATCACTAAAGAAGACTATGATGTCTACACTAAAGGATATGAAGCCTCCTCATCTGTCCTGGATCAACTTTCTGTATTTATTGACAACATTCCATTCTCCTGAGCATATTAGAAATATGGCCCAATGTCACAGATGTTCTTTATGGGCATGCACATTTTCCACCTGTGTAAGTGTCTTCACTGGCATTTCCTGTCAACTGCATGCTTGTTTTGAGGGTTGCTTAGCTTGCATGGGGATCAAACCAAATGCTATAGAAGTACTTCATGTCTGAGTGCTACCCCTGCCCTGTGCACACTCATTTTCAGAGGGTATTTCCAAGACTTTTAGTTTCAGTGAGTATACAGTCACTGATTTATAAAAGTTTTACATATGTCAAATTTCACAAAGTTGACAAAAAAGAGATAGTAGGAAAATATATAACAGCAATATTTATCAAAAGTTCTTAAATCTATGTTAAAATACGGTTTATGCATGCTTGCTCAAAAGATGGTGTTTCCAGGGTCAGTTTTATAACTCCCTGTAGGGAGTTATATTATAATCTTCAATAACCTAAGGGAAAGGTAGGTGAGTAAGATACAGAAACCAGGTGTTGTGGTTTGAATAAGAATGGCCCCATAAGCTCACAGATTTAAATGCATGGTTATAGGGAATGGCATTACTTGGCAGTAATTAGGGGATGTAGCCTTGTTGGAGTAGGCGTGGTCTAGCTGGATGAAGTGTGTCACTGGGGGTGAGCTTTAGGGTTTCAGAAGCTCAAGTGAAGCCCAGTGTCACTCTCTCTTTCTGATGCCTGTGGACCCTGCTACCTTTCCAGCACCATGTCTGCCTGTGTGCTGACACTCTTCACTCCATATTGATAACTTAAAGAAGAATGTGCATCTGTCAGGGGAGTGGGGTAGCCAAGGAGTCAGTAGATGTGCATAGGCCAAAGAGTAAGGATGAACACACAGCATCCGTAGCCAAAAAAAGAGTGCTGAATTTGTGCTGTGCATCCTTAAAAATACTGAGAGTGATGCTGAACTTAAGGATTTAGAGGTAGCTTCTCTAGCATTGAACATATCCAGCGAACAATACACCTGAGGTGCACCCAGGAACTTATAGAGTTTATGGCCAGATTAACCTATACATGAGCCCCCTACCACATTGAGATGATCCTCACTGAAAAAGAACATATCATCCCAAAGCCAGAAGAGGGGGCTGCACAGAAGAAAAAGTTATCTTAGAAGAAACTGTTTAACTTATAGTATGGGAGGGGGGCTAAATTCAGCATAGAATAAATGTAGGAAGGAGGGAAAGGAGGGAGGGAGGGAGCTTGATGTATATATCAAATTTCACAAAGTTGACAAGAAGAAACCATTATGGAAAATATATTGACAACATATATCATAAGGTGCTAAAACTGTGGTAAGATTAGTTAGTCCTGCTATTATTAGGAAGCAAGCAGTCAGACTTTATTCCTCTTTCTGTCCACTACACACAAGCTGGGAATTCGAAAAATAAAGAACGAGTCTAGCCTGGAAGCAGGTGTGGACCAGTTCAACTGAGAAAGGGCTCTTCTGACTCTCCCATGGTGGATCATGATTCAGCCCCCTCCCAAACATATTATCAAAGTGTACCACATAATGCACACATACATTGCCTTTAAGGAAAAATATACAGTCATCAATGTGGTCTGCTGGATAGCTTGTTTTGGGTCCTGGTCATTGATCATTCTCCTGCTCCCTGGAAAGAAGTGAAATGACAAGACAGTGACAGAGTGGGAGGAGACATTAAATCATATCCAAAAAGAAACAAATGTGAGAGGCCTTGACAGCAACAATTTGTGAGGCCACAGGGAAGCTCACTACTGGGATGCGCAGTGAATCAAAATGATCAAATGATTTTATTAGTTTGGTTTTATTAGTTAGATCTATTACCTTTGTGTTTTTCATGATCAGGGGGGGAAAAACAAAGTAATTATCATCAGTTTATCAAGACAGAGCCTCACGGAACGTGTCTGCCACTGCTTCTCCGATCCCGCACTGCTGAGCTGTGGCTGGCGCCCTTTGCCAGTGGCTCCTTCCCTCCACCTCCAACCCCCTCCATAAAGAGGGTGCTGGGATGTGTCTCACAGCAACTCTCAGAAAACCGCTTCACAACATGGGGAGAAAGCTACAGTGTGTGGCTATTGTAGTTAAGAAGCACTGAAGATGGACACTGCTCAAAGCTGAGAGAGGGGGGTATTTTTAATTTATCTTCAAGCCCCAGACCGAAGCAACGGTGCTGCAATCACACCGCCTCACATGGCTGCCCTCCTCTGCAAGCCCCTGAACCTTACCTGGTGTAATCACATTCTCTGTGGGAGAGAGGGGATTCGGCTACCAGGAGAGCTAATTCCTAGGCCTGCCCTAAGTGAAGGTGAGCAGTCATTATACAACATTCCAGATTTCCAACAGGCATTCTGCCACAGAGACAGTTGTAGACAGGGCCGAGACAATTACCAAGTGAAAGAAATATTATTATTTTAAGGAATCTTACGCTTTGAAACAATGTGAGAATGATGAGGAAATAAGAAATGGGGAACTTTTTTTTTAAGTTAATAATAAAGAAGAGATGGTTGCATAACCTTGCTGTCGGGTTTGTGCTTACCCTGAATAGAAGGCATGCAGACAACTCCCAGGAAGAAAACTGAGGGTGTCAGTCTATAGCATCATGTTTCCCCTTAATGAGAAGGAGAATAATAAGTTCACCTTCCCAGTGCCCAACTCTAGCTCAAGCTCAGTGTTGGTTCAGAATGGTATCCCCGTGGGATTCCCAGGTACTGGACTTGTCTGGTCATATGACCTTTGGCGGTGCCACAGCTCTGCTTTAGACTGGAATAGTCACCAATGACAACTTGTAGCTTCTTCTATTTGCTAGCTATGAGCTACACACACACACACACACACACACACACACACACACAAGCACGACCCCTGCCCTGGCCCCAGGCACAGAGGCACAACTACTGTAAAGACACCCTTGTGGAGGTGAAATTCATTCATACTCAGGAGATAACATGTTAACTTGGTAGCGAGTGGGTCTTTTCATATTTTGAGCAGACAGACCCAGGTTACATTAGCAGACTCCTGTTAAGACCCGCACCCCGTGACTGCAGAGCCTCGAGATCCTGTACCCCTTCGAGGTGTGCTTGGTGTCTTTGCTGTTCAGATGTCATTCCTTTCGGTGTGTTTCCCAGACAGGGAGAGAAACGCCTGAAGATAGGAGACGAGACGTTTTCAAAAGTAGCCTCAATTATGCATCTGTGGTCCCATGTGCACTTCACTTAGGAGGCGGTGGGCTGACTGCTGATGACATTTCAATGGCAAGAATTTATATTATGGAAAAAGTTCCCTTTCAACATCACATTTTCCAACCAGCTGCAGGCTCCCTAGTCAGTGTGACGAGGTGGTTGATAATAGGAGCCGTACAGGCAACGTCCATCAGGAGACAATTCTCCAGGGTACTGACTCAGTTCTGAACTATCTGGGCAAGGGTGTTTAAGTAGCAGACAACCTTGCAAGACATGATGATAAATTGTGACAGTCACGTGGAATTAATTCTGAGGCAGACAGCTGGAGAGATGGGTCTATAGTTCAAAGCACACACTCTGCTCTTACAAAGGACCAACATTCAGTTCCCATCACCCATGCTGGGCAGTTCAGCTCACAATCAACTGTGACTCCAGCTTCAGGAAATCCTTGATTCTAAGGACAGACACAGACAGACAGACAGACAGACAGACAGACAGAGAAACGTTTTTGTTTTTTTTTTTTAATGACACTAGATCTGTAAAGCACAATTATGTGTGTATTTGTATTTGTGAGGACATTGCCAGCAGAGATAATCTGTATGGTGTGGCGGTGGTGGTGGTGGTGGTGTGTGTGTGTGTGTGTGTGTGTGTGTGTGTGTGTGTGTGTGTGTGTGTGTGTGTGTGTGTGTGTGTGTGTGTGTGTGTGTTGACACCCGCCCTGAGCCTGAAGAGTACTGTCCCACAGACCCAGGTTCTAAGTAGAACAAACACAGAAGCCACAGCAGGAAGCCAGCCAGCACAGGCTTGCTCTTTCTCTTTGCTTCTTGGCTGCCATGAGCTGAAGCAGTTGTATTCTACCGCTCGCTCCTTTCCACTAAGATGCTTGCCTCACCAGGGATCTAGACACCACAAATCCAGCCAGCATCAACTGAAAATGAGAAACAAACCAAATCCATCCTGATAAAACTGTTCCATTCAGCTTCTGTCACAGTGATGGAAAAGTCACATTTCTGACCAAGAAAATATGTTTAATATCACATGTTTCGAGAGCTCGGGTTTCTCCTATAGATTGATGCTCACTGTGTGTTCAGGTGACATGTGATCTTCATACCAAAAGCAAGAACCAACCTTCAGGAGAATACTGAGATTATGGTTTCTTTGAAGACTTTAACAGTCTTAAGTTTCTAACCTAGCAATCTCAGGTTCCTCCCACCAACCAAAAACCTGCAGCAGGTCCAAGTCTGAGCTTTCTAGAAGTTTAAAGCTTCAGACCTTTCATGTTTTTCATTAGACCCACTTTGGATTTCCGGTTCTGTTGCTGACAAGGTATGTGCATTAACAAATTTATTTATACTTTTAAGGCACCTCGGAATGAGGCCACCCTTTAACATTTTAAAGGCTGTGTGATATAACTCACTTAACAAATACTACGTGCCTTGGCACATGGATGCACAGAGAGAGTACTTGTTGGATTTACCTCTTGTGAATCTTGTATAATAAAGAACCAAGTTGCAGCCCAATTCTGTATGGCCTCAAGGAGAAAGAGGAGGAAAAGGAGAAGGAAGAGGAGGAGGAGAAAGAGGAGGAGGAAGAGGAGAAGGAGGAGGAAGAGGAGGAGGAAGAGGAGAAGGAGGAGGAAGAGGAGACAGAAAAGGAGGAGGAGAAAGAGGAGGAAGAAGAAGAGGAGGAGGAGGAAGAGGAGGAGGAAGAGGAGGAGGAAAAGGATGAGGAAAAGGCAGAGGAGGAAGAGGAGAAGAGAAGCAGGATTCCATTTAAATAGCATTATTTTTCTCACGTGCAAAGGATGTTTGGCTGATGTCCCTAGTTAGCAAGTGACCATTCACATTGGAATTCAGGGATTCTGATCACTCCTACCATCCCCTAATGCCTCTTTGCCATCTGGCTGCAGGCAGGTGTGTGGAAATGAGGACATGAACATAGACTCTTTTAAAAAGAGAGTTGGCCCAGAAGTGGTTCTCCATGGAACATGACTGTCACCTTATATTCCACCGGCTGGAACTCAGATGTATCCCTTAGCATCACACAAAGGAGCATGGGAAATGTAGTAACAAGTGGTCCTGGTTGAAGGGCCAGCAATCCTTCACATACTGTTCAAGAATTTAAACATAAAGAAAACATAAAAGAAAGTAGAAACTTTCTACAGAGTGTTTTAAATGATATTTTACAATAATGTTCTTTATTCTCGAACCTTCCAAAAATATTTGTTGTAAAATAATATAGTATAATCTGGTGATGCTGAAATGTATTTTTTTCTTTTTCATGCAAATAGTTAAGAGAATTCCTAGTTTTGACATTATTCTCGTTTATTTTACCAGAGTAGCAGCATTCAAGAATCTGAGGAAATGAATACATGTTATTTAAAACTTATTTGATCCATTGACCAACAAACAGGAAGGTCCACACCTACTCCATTCCATTTTCATGAAAACATTTTTTTTTCAAAGATGTACAGTGGAGAGTCCTGCAAGCTTTGATATACCCAGCATCCCTCCGGGACAGGAAATTCTTTCTTGTTGCTAATTTAAATTTGTTATTCTATAGCTTAAGCTCAGTTCCTTTTGGAATTTTCTTAGATACAGAAAACAGATGTTCCCTCGTCCTTCACCTATTACACATTCCCACATCTCCTCCTTTAGCCTTGTCCTCAGCAACTCTGAAGATTCCCAGAACCTCTTCCCACAGGTCCCAAACCTAAACCATGCCACAAGATGCGCCGCTGTCCTTAGAAATCGCTCCAGCTTTCTCATATTTTGCTTAAGCTGTCCAGAAGCAGATCCTCATAATTCAGCCCAGTTTGATAAGTACCTGTTCAGAGAGCAGTATCTATAGGCAAAAAAAGTCCAAGAAAACTATATCCTGTCAGTATTAAGAATGATTATCCCCTGGCATTTTCCTTATCTTGCCTGTCGCTTCTTTCATGTTTGTCATCCTCTTGGAAAGAAGTCTTGGCTCTCAATCCAAGCCCCCTTTACAAAATAGACACAGCCACAGACTCTTCTTACCACACCCATGGAAGAAAAGGAAATACTTTCTCCATAAATGCTATCAGTCTTTCAGATGTTCAAATGAGACGCTTGGACTCATGCACTTTCAAGTAACCCCTTTACAATTTGCAAAATGCAAGCTCTTCACAGCAGCGCTGGGAGTGAATTCTGAGGGTAACTTGCCTGTCACTGTTTGGAAGTTGTGACAAAGGCAGAGCCCTAGCTCAGCTTCCCTGATGTTGAAGTTGAGTGTCGCAACAGGGAGTCATCTCTGGTTTTGGATTCATTGCCACAGAAGTCCTACCCAAATGTGCATCTTCATTCTCAACAGTAGAAAGATGCTACTCAGTTATTTCAATATGAAGTGTCTGGTCTGAAGAGGACCTATTGGGCTGTTAACGGAGAATAATGAAAGGCAATGTTCAGAGAATGATTATCACTTAATTATTTCATAAAATACTAGCCACATTTATGTGTCAATGAGGATAGATTATATTTTCTTAACAAAGGAGATGGGGTGCTTGATGTGTATACATTATATGTATGAGTATACATATGCATATATATTATACATGTATTTGTGTGTGTGTGTGTGTGTGTGAGAGAGAGAGAGAGAGAGAGGGGGGGGATACTTCTTCATTTATGCAATTATTTATTTGTGGAGCACAACAGAGCTGATCAAAAGTCAGCAATATCACCCGCATGATCATGGCAGAATGGATTCCTTGCACAAACATGCAATCTACCTTAATAAAGACAACTAAACTAACCATGTGTACCCTTTAAATTTTTTCCATTACTCACAAATCTCTTTTGTGTGTTTTCAGAAAACCTTGTTAGAGAATGATTAAATTTTAATCCCAAACCTTGAGAAGCAAGATTGCTGTGATCTCTAAGTGGTCATGGTCTATATCGTGAGCTCCAGGCCAGCCAGGAGTGAGATCTGGCTAAGAGAGAGGTGGGAGGGCTCCCGAGGATAGATACATCTCAGGTTTACATCTACCTTCCACAAGCATGCCAAACACACACATCCAAGCTTGTACTTACATGCATACTGGCACATAAACGCACATGTATACGTGCACACATTGACACAAACAATTACATACAAGAATAAGATAAGTTACTATAGATTTGATTTTCCAATTAAAAAAAAAATATGAGTTTCACAAAATTTTAGGCCCACACACCTTTGGTGGATTTACCAGGAAGACAAGCATTTGTCATCACATTTCAACATTTTACTTCGGAGCTTGGCTTTAATGGCAGTGTAGACCACAAGACTACCAAACTATGCATAGGTTATACTTTGCACCTACAGTGTTTGATGTATGACCACCTTCTGCTTTCCTTCCTGTTGACTGCTGGGATAATTTGGTATGTGCCATGTAATTCGGTATTACTTGCTTCTTAGAAGCTACATAATATCATTTACAGCTCATGTTGAGAAACCTTTGCAGTGAGAGACAGGTCAGTGAAAACATCATTTGTGTACCAATGACTCAGCATTTGTCGACTCAGCATTTGTCTAGGATAGGGCAACAGTGGGAATCCATGATGGGTACTTAGGAACTTTCTCTGGTACCCAGGAATCTTCAAAGTTTATACTGCAGTTGCTAATTAAGTGATATCACTACAAGTTCTGCCCCTAAATAATTATCTCTGATGGACTTGGTCATTTCTAAGCCAGATACATTACAGTTGCTTTTCAGTAAAACAAAGTTTAGCTTGGCTTCTGTTAAAGAAGAATAGAGTCTGTTTAAGTAAGAGCAGTATCAGCTGAAAGGCCTGTCATTGAATAGATTTATTCAAAGTGGCATTTTATTTTTCATTTCTGTCAGGAAAAGGGAAGAGAAACACAGAAGACCAACGATATGTTGCTATAGAGAGGAAAACATAATATCTACAGAAACATATGACATGAGCCTGCATAAATAAAGAGCTGCCATAAAGCAACATCATGTGATTTGAGAGTGAGAACCGATTATAGTGTCACCCTGAGAAACAGAGCCAGTCACTCTCTTGATGATTCATAAGGCAGACTATCTCTATAATGTGGTAATTATTTTATTTTTCATCAAAAGGATCCAACATTAATGAAGAGGTTTTAAAAAAAGTTAAAAATTCAAAAGTAGGTAAAGAAGACTCAGAAGTGAACAGGTTGACATCGGCAATGGGCACCTGGCGACCAAGCCAGAGGCAAACAGGTAGAAGGAAGTCATATGCTAAATGGGAGAGCATCCTCAGTGTATTTTCCATTCTCCCATCGTAAAGCATGTGTCTTGCCAGGGGTGGGCTACATATATATTCCCCACCAGTTTCTGTTTTGAATTCATATCTTTCTAAGGAGAAGAACAGGGAAGTCACGCTGAGAGCCCATGAGATTTGTAAAATGGGCCTATATCCTCCCAGAGTCACTGATATTCCTGGGATCCAATGCCTGATTCCTACTTTAGATTCACTAGCTAAGAAGTCAGCGAATACACACAGAAAAACTACTTGTGAAGCCCAGAACTGAGCTGCCTGACTAGTCAGAGAGAGGAGGGAGAGGGAGAGAAAGAGGGAGGGAGAGCAGGATGCAGGAAGGAAAGTGAGGAGGAAGAGGAGGAGGAAGGAAGAGAGAAGAGAGGCACGTGACATGCTATTACCAAATATCCAACTCTTGACTGGAATCATTTCTTCTCTTTGTCTTTCTTCTTTTGATTAAGAAAAAAGCAGAACGAAACAAAACAAAACAAAACAAAACAAAACAAATTTAGCTGGGCATGGTGGTGCACACCTTTAATTCCAGCACTTGGGAGGCAGAGGCAGAGGCAGAGGTGGATTTCTGAGTTCGAGGCCAGCTTGGTCTACAAAGTGAGTTCCAGGACAGCCAGGGCTACACAGAGAAACCCTGTCTCGGGAAAACCAAAACCAAAACAAACAAACAAACAAAAAACCCAAGAAAAGCAGAACAACTCAGCACAAAGGTTTCCCCAGCCCAAGAGCAGACCTGTGGCCTAAGGAAGTCACTGGTGTGTCTCCAGGTCCCCACTCTCCTTGAATGGTAAGGAGGCCAGGCTGAGGGCAGCTGGTTCAGGATGTCTCAGATCTTTGTGCCTTGGCTCACACGGTGTAAGAAATCCTGGGCGGGATGAAAGGTCACTGTTAATTTATAGCGGTGCTAATGTTTTCCATTCAACACGTGCTATGCAAGCAGATGGCTCCCGAACTTCTTGATTCGTGCTCTATAGCCGCCAAGGAGCGAGCCCTGCTTGGCTCAGGATTCCCTGTGGGAGATGTAGAAAGAAGACTTTTCATGCTACTTCTAAAAGCTAAGGGATAATGCCTCAGTGAGAGTCACTTACACAGTTCCTGGGCCCCTTGGTGGCAGCGTATTGTTCTCTTCCCAGCAGGCTGGGGGACAAAAGTTTATCAGGAAGAAAGAAAGAGGGGGGAAAAAAAAAACCTCAGGGTTAAGTGGAGCTCAAAAGAAATTCAAATATGCTAAAATAAAGTCTTCTCTTGGGCTTTAATTCTGGTCTTTGATTTACATTCTTCTTTTAGAAATATCAAATAATGTTTTCAATAAGGCAATCTTTTTGTTGCTTTCATTAAAACCCAAACCTTTGACTTGAGGGCATTGTTAATAAAGTTAAATATTATGCTTACATTGTTAGCTTAATAGTAAGTGGGAAGAAGGGTGGCTTTGTAATTGTATGATTTTCCTCACTCAAACTGGTTCTTTTAATAAGTCGGTTTTAAAATTCAGCAGATAATGTTAGGGCTCTTCTTAGGGGAACTGCTCATCCACAAGGAGGAACAGCAGACTCAGATCACTTAAAACTGGACAGCTAATGAGTTTGCCCCCCGAGTCTATCCTTAAAAACTGGATAAATTCCACCTAAAGAGCAAGGCAGCTAGGTGGACAGAAAGTCAGTTTTCAGGGGACATTTGACAATAGAGTTAAGCCCTTGCATGGAACTAAGTTTTAGGGTAGAGAGAGAGTTGAACTCAGTTACAAAGCATTTAGCAATGGAGGATTCATAAAGATGTTATAATGTTTATAGGGAATTTTTAAGATCTATAGCTTTGCAATTTTTTGCAGATTTATTTTTAATTATTTGTATGTCTGTGTCTGTGCAGAGGTAGGTACCAGAAGAGGCCGGGATCCAGCAGAAACTCCACAGTAGTTTTACAGGTAACTGCCTTGTGCTGAGATCGACGGTGCCTATGAATAAGCTTTAAATCACTGATCTCAGGAATCTTGTGAGAAGCACCGGACATCCATTGAACTGCTATGGGGGGAAGATAGTGCAGCAGTTACTCAAGATACTTATAAGTGAGAAATTGTATCAGGCAAGGTTATGACAAATTTGGCTAGAATTTACATGTGTCTGCTGGCTCCAAAAAGGGAAAAATGACCATATTTTTTTCAATGAACTCCTTTGCCAAAAAAGATTTTTCAACATAATTCCAATCCCACACAGTGTTTCTTTTAACAATTAGAATTAAGGAAGAGGCTTTTCCACTTATCCATTCAGATCAACACTTACTGGTATCAGCACCATAATTACAAGGGAAAAATAGGGCTATAAATTTATCCACCTCCATCATTATAGCCACGCTCAGATCAAGCCCATGAGTGAAATAGACAAGGCTTTAGTGTCACTTCAAGTCTGGGATGGAGAGCAAGGATAGAGTATGTGCTTAGCATGCACGAGACCCTGGGTACAAGACCCAGAACAAAACCAAATAAATAAGAAGAGCAGGTAGCTTTCCACTGTGTTTGCGATGTTTTAAATTGAAATGCCATAGCCTATGAGAAAGCCATTAGTACTCTTATTAGTGTTTCTTTTTCCAATTTTATTGGCTACTGACCAGGAGCTAGAGAAGTGAGACAGAGAAGAGGTGAATGAATGGAACAAGTTTGGAAAAAAAAATTAAAGATGAGTCACATAACCTATTACTAAAAGAATTTGCCTCCAGAAGTCTGAAGGTTTAGATTGTCCATAAAAAATTAATCTTAGCTATAGACATTGATGTCATTTCAATGACATGTAAATGAGAGAAAGGAGGGCCACAGAACTTCTACGGAAGAATTTGTAGAATTCTTCATGAAACAGTAGGTGTGGATGACTGTGTATCCATGTGTGTCTTAGGGTTTCTATTCCTGCACAAACGTCATGATCAACAAGCAAGTTGGGGAGGAAAGGGTTTATTTGGCTTACACTTCTACATTGCTGTTCATCACTAAAGGAAGTCAGGACTGGAACTCAAGCAGGTCAGAAAGCAGGAGCTGATGCAGAGGCCATGGAGGGATGTTACTTACTGGCTTGCTTCCTCTGCCTTGCTCAGCTTGCTTTCTTATAGAACTCATGACTCCCAGCCTAGGGATAGCACCAGCCACGATGGGCTCTCCCACCTTGATCACTAATTGAGAAAATGCCTTACAGCTAGATCTCATGGAGGCATTTCTTCAACTGAAGCTCTTTTCTCTGTGATAACTCCAGCCTGTATTGAGTTGACACACAAAGCCAGCCAGCACAATGTGTATATCTGTTTATGTCTTTGTTAACATGTACGTACATGTTGCATTTGGGAGGGTGATATTGATTTATTTTCTTCTAAGTAGAATTGGTTTTTAAAACTGCTTACCTTACCATTGTAAGATTGAAATTCATAGTTTTAATAATCTAAATACATTTTATAGTGAAGTCGAAACTGATCTATGCATATGGACATTTACCTTGAGTCCTTGGAAAGCAGAAGCTGAAGCTGCATAAATTCCTCAGTGGTTAAGGCATTTGTCCTGAGAGCCTGAGGATGGGAGTTCAGATCCCAGCCTCCCAAAAAAAGCTGAAGGGAAGTTGGCACACATGTAATCCCAGAGCTGATGGAGTCATAGACAGGGCACTCCTTGAGCAAGCTAACTATGTAGAGTGGATGAACAGGCAAACTCCATGTTCAGCAAAAGACCCTGACATAGGAAATAAAGACTTAGATTATAGCAGAGACTTGATATCAGTCTCTGACCTTCACACACTCACAAGCGCACACACACACACACACACACACACACACATGTACATACCCACACATGCTAACCAATAATTTACCTAATAAATTGATAATTTCCATAAATTATGATGTCTAGCTTAATTCAAATATTAAATCAAACTATGTTTTCTAATATAGTGTTATTACCTTAATTCTCAATATAAAACTTTGATTTCTCAATTAAATGATCCAGTAACACCAAGCTAATTAAATTGTAAATGTTTAGGTTGGTATGCTAAATGCAATGAAGGGGCTAGAATTTGTCAATAACAAGCGCACATGTCTACTCCATACTTTAAGAGCTTGACCTTGCATTTGATTGACTTCAGCAACATTTCATATTTGATGCCCCGAGATTCTGCAGACTGCTAAAACATGGAGACACAACCATTCTCAGTGCTCTCAAACAAAATGAGTTTTCTCCATGTAAGAGCCTGGCAAATTAGCCATCATTAAGCACTTTATTTGTGTTAAGCACTACTCATACAGAAATAATCTCATTCATATATTTTATTAGAGAATTCCACTGTATTCATTAAATACTATATTATCTTATTTAATTCTTAGACAAATTTATGAATGAGATATTACAATAATCTATATATTCTAACATAAAGTATTACATAACCAGATCATCCCTCTATGAGACAATATACGGAGAGTGTCAGATGGAAATGTGCATAAATAGCTCAAGATCTGTTCTGCTAACAGAGTATATATGAGGCTTTATCACATGCCCTGCTGTGGTGATCTGACCATTGGCCATCATGGAGTAGAGACTGCAGTGGCAACCTGTAGAATGTTTGACTCTAGAGTCATGCCAATAAACCAAGAAACACATTATGGCTCTAAGGAAGGGAGGAATGACTACCAGTCCCTACCTTTCATTCTACCCATCATACCTCTCAGCTGCTTAGGTCTTGGAATCATAGAGTTTATAAGAGATGAGGATTAAAGTCCAGACTCCATTGATACAGCATTTAGGGGTCACCCATGCTGAGTGGGATGTTCTGGTGATGCAATTGCTTTTGAGTCACCTGTGCCTCTATTATGTAGACTCTCACCCATGCTCTAATGCTGCAAGGGAGCCCAACAAACTCATCAGCTCTCCAATTTGGACCTGGCAGACTTCTTTGTTCTATTGTCTATGCCTCATCTAGAGTGACAGACATTTCCATCTCCCCAGAAATTAAAGAAAGAAAAAAAAGAAAGAAAGAAAAGAAAAGAAAAGAAAAGAAAAGAAAAGAAAAGAAAAGAAAAGAAAGGATCAATTTGCATATTTGCATTCTTGTACATGTTGACCAACAGTTGAACCAGCACCATTTGTTGAAAATGTGTCTTTTTCCCCCAGGGTAGTTTTAGCTCCTTTGTCAAAGATCAAGTGACTATATGTGTGTGGGTTCATTTCTGGGTCTTCAGTTTTGTTCCACTGATCTACCTGCCTGTCTCTGTATGAATACCATGCAGATTTTAATCATAATTGCTTTGTAGTACAGCTTGAGGACAGGGATGGTGATTTCCCCCAGAAGTTCCTTTATTGTTGAGAATAGTTTTCACTATCCTTTGCTTTTTGTTATTCCAAATGAATTTGCTCTTTCTAACTCTATGAAGAATTGAGTTGGAATTTTGATAAGGATTGCATTGAATCTGCAGATTGCTTTCATCAAGATGGCCATTTTTACTACATTAATCCTTTCAATCCATGAGCACGGGAGATCTTTCCATCTTCTGAGATCTTCTTCCATTTCATTCTTCAGAGACTTGAAGTTCTTGTAGTGCATATCTTTCCCATGTTTGGTTAGCATCACACCAAGATATTTTATATTGTTTGCAACTATTGTCAAAGGTATCATTTCCCTAATTTCTTTCTCAGCTCGTATATCCTTTGAGTATAGGAAGGCTACTGATTTGTTTGAGTTAATTCTTTATGGGGCCACTTCGCTGAAGTTGTTTATAATCTGTAGGAGTTCTATAGTGGACTTCTGGGGTCACTTAAGTATACTATTATATCATGTGCAAATAGTGATATTTTGACTTCTTCCTTTCCAATTTGTATCCCTTTGACCACATTTTGTAATCTAATTGCTCTAGCTAGAACTTAAAGTACTATATTGAATAGATATGGAAAGAGTTGGGAGCCTTGTCTAGTCCCTGATTTTAGTGGGATTGCTTCAAGTTTCTCTCCATTTAATTTGATGTTGGCTACTGGTTTGCTGTATATTGCTTTTATTATGTTTATGTATGGGCCTTGAATTCCTGATTTGTGGTGCTTGCATCTATGACTCCTTAACTCTATGCTAGGTTTTCTATCTCCAGGGTTGTCTCCTTTTGTGATTTCTTTATTGATTCTATTTCCATTTTTAGATCCTGGATGGTTTTGTTCAATTCCTTTACCTGTTTGGTTGTGTTTTCCTGTAATTCTTTAAGGGTTTTTTGTGTTTCTTCTTTAAGGGCATCTACTTGTTTACCTGTATTCTCCTGTATTTCTTAAAGTGAGTTATTTATGTCCATCTTAAAGTCCTCTATCATCATCATGAGTTGTGCTTTTATATCAGAGTCTTGCTTTTCTGGTGTGTTAGGGTATACAGGACTTGCTGTGGTGGGAGAACTGGAATCTGATGAGCCCATGTAGCTTTGGTTTCTGTTGCTTATATTCTTGCCCTCACCTCTCACCATCTGGTTATCTCTGGTATTAGCTAGTGTTGCTGTCTCTGACTGTGGGTTGTCCCTCCTGCAAGCCTGTGTGTCAGTACTCCTGGGAGACCAGTTCTCTCAGGGAGGAATTTGGGTATGGAGAGCTATGGCACAGGGTCAGTGCTGGTGTGCAGACTGAAACCGAAAGATCCTGTCCCTGTCTGTTCCTTGGTTCCTGTGTCCTGATGGCTCTGGGCAGGTCTCTCTTGGGCCAGGAATTTGAGCAGAAGTGGTCTTACCTGTGCTCACAGGCATGTCAGTACTCTAGGGAAACCAGCTGTCTCCTGGCAGTATTTGAATATGGAGTGCTGTGGCACAGGATCAGCTCTGGGCACAGAAGGAAACTGGAAAGATCAGCAACAGTTAGTTATTTGGGGGCAAGCTTTATCTTCTTTTGCAGCAGCTCAATCCTGTAACAAACACCAAATATAATTTATCAGCTGCAGACCAGTCTTCTAGGCAAGCAGACACCACGCATGAATCAGCAGCCCATTCTAGTCCTTTCAGCAAGCAGACACCATGTAGCTGTAGTTCAATCCTGAAGAAACTACTAGGCTTAGTAATTAGGCTGAGGCAAGGCCACAGAAGTGGCAAGCTGCCACAGGAACCTCAAGAGCAGTTCTTGGGCGAGTTTCTCTCAATGGTGGCATTATCACAAGTTGAACTCAACAACACTATGTAAAGTGTTGCAATACATGCATGCTGTTAGAGAAGAATAACGAAGTCAAGCAAACCAGACCAAGGCTCAGTGCTCTTCTCCCACTTTCTGTGGAGTCATATTTATAGTCCTTCATCAAGTGTCCTTTCAAGTGTTTGTTGTAGCCAAGCATCCTTTCACCTGTGCCTGCTTCAGGAAACAGTCTTTCACATGTTTGTTTTAGCAAGATATTCTTTCACCTGTGTGCCCCAGCAAAACATCATCTGACATGACTAACTTTCCAAACTAGAGCTTTCTACTTCAGGTATGAGTCTCAAATGCCCTTGGCCATCAAAGTCCTCACTCTGCACAGGTCATTTATCTGATGCCCACCCTTCTCCAGCATTTGGACATCACAGGCTTTCTCTATGCACTCACTGATTATATGATGCACATCTCACAGTAGCAGGGTTTTTTCAGTCTTCCTCCGCCACTTGTTTCTTTCATTTGTGACTGTTGATAAGTCTACCTGATTCTCCTGTCTCAGTATCAATCTCTATATTTGTGGAGATTCAAGGTCAGTCCTTACTTAGCACTAGACCTTCAGCTCTTATAAACTCCAAGTCTTCAGTAGCTTAGCTCAAATGAACTAATCACTTCGTTTCAAGTTCAATTAACTCTTACACTTGAGCTAGACTGAAATCATATTTACTTGCAGAAGGTATTTCCCATATGTTTTTTTTTTCTTTTTTGATACCTTTCCCCCACACAAGGGAAGATAATTTGGTGGCAACCAAATAAATGGCAAAATGCTAGGTATACATTTAATTTGGGGCAATGTAATGTTGGCCATATTTATATGTATAAGTCTGTAGGTCATCTGGAGCCACATGGAGATACATAGCTGACATTGGATGTCTTCCTCCATCTCTCTCCACCTTACCTTTTGAGACAGAGCTCTCACTGAACCTGAAATCCATTGACTTGACTACCCTTGCTGGACACAAGCCCAAGAGATCTCTTCTCATCTCTCAGGCATGATGGTTGTACAAGCATGACAGCAGACAGGTTTCCACATGGAGGCCACAAGTCAATTCAGTGAGTGCTTTACTGACTGAGCATTTTCCTAGCCAACACATTCGGCATTTTCAGGGCTGAACATATACACAACTGACTTTCAAATCATCACTAATGTCAGTGTAGAAGAAAAGAAACCATGAAGGTATAGAATCGCTTGGACTGTACTATGTTTAGGTTAAGTTTGAGTTGGTTCAAAAAGAATGAAAAGAGAAAAACAAACAAACAGAAAAAGATTCCTTTAAAAAAAAATAGGGTCAGACATCAAAATAATCTGTGCTTGGATCATGTGGAAATAGTGGGCCCAGAGAGCACATTAGATTGACTTTAATGACTTGCAATGTCTAAAGGAGAAATTGACAGTATTCACTAGTGGTAGCAATGGATTTTGAAACCGAGAGCCATGAAAGACTCATTTTTGAGCTTTTCTTGAAGTGTATTTCACAGATCCCAAATCTCAGGCCTAGCCTTCGTAAAAGGACAGATGATGACGATCGAGCAAATTCCTGGTAAGGGGGTCAAAATGTGCTATTAGTGCAGTAACCATTCTGAAAAAAATCTCTCAATGAGGAAAAAATTACGATTGTTTACACAAATGTTTCCCTAACTGTTTGACCTTTGACTAATCCCATCTTTTATAATCCCTTTTAACTCTTTTCATATGGGAAGATTTAGGGAAACTTTGCAGTACAGCAGGGTTACCAACTTTTTTCTGTAAAGGCCGAAGAGGAAACACTTCAGATTTGGGAGGTCACACGGTCACTAGCAACTATTTAACTTTGTGTGCAAATCATCTAAACAGAGTAGCCTTAAGAACAGGATATGATGGGATCTGAGTCACTGCTGATAGAAACACAGCCGCGCAGAGTTAGCCTGTGAAGCACAGATGATGACCCTACAAGGGAGGTAGAATTCTCCCAGAAACAGAAGCCGGAAAATCACATTTTTTTCCCAGGGAGCATAGCCTTCAAGTTTCTTCAAGGAGCCACACCCATGAGAAGTGTCTTTGAATTTTATGATGAACTAAAAAGCTCTCAGAAGTCTGTGTTCCAAGAAAACCAAGAAGGATGACCATCATGTGGATACTTCATTCCTCCTTAGAATAAGAAACAAAATACTCATGAAAGGATACAGGTACAGAGACAAAATTTAGAGCTAAGATGAAAGGATGGACTATCCAGAGACTACCCCATCCAGGAATCCATCCCATCATCAGCCACCAAACCTAGATGCCAGCAAGATTCTGCTGAAGGGATCCTAATATTGCGGCCTCTTGTGAGGCTATGCCAGTGCCTGGCAAACACCGAAGTGGATGCTCACAGCCAGCTATTGGATGGAACACAGGGTCCCCAAAGGAGGAGCTAGAGAAAGTACCCAAGGAGCTGAAGGGGGCTGCAACCTTGTAGGTGGAACAACAATATGAACTAACCAGTACCCCCTGAGCTCGTGTCTCTAGCTGCATATGTAGCAGAAGATGGCCTAATCGGCCATCACTGGGAAGAGAGACCCCTTGGTCTTGCAAACTTTATATGACCCAGCACCAGGGAACGCTTGGGCCAAGTAGTGGGAGTGGGTGGGTAGGGGAGCAGGGGTGGGGGTGGGGGTGGGGTATAGGGAACTTTCAGGATAGCATTTGTAATGTAAATAAAGAAAATAATAATAAAAAATTAAAAAAAAACAAAGTAAGTTTCATACTTTGGAAATATAGTTATTAATGGAAATTAACAGTGACCTTACTGGTTGTAATAAAGATTTCTATTATAAAAAAAGAAGAAGAAGAAGAAGAAGAAGAAGAAGAAGAAGAAGAAGAAGAAGAAGAAGAAGAAGAAGAAGAAGAAGAAGAAGAAGAAGAAGTCGTCTGTGTTCTGGCTTCTGCAGTGGTGCTAAGGAAGAAAGGAGACACAGAAGATGCCTGCAGCTTCCTGTGTGAGATGAGAATCAGCTCAAGCTCACCAGTTGACCCAGGGTGCTGTTCCCCAGCAATATAAATAATTATTTTCAATGTGCATTTCAGAAACAGCATGATTTAGCATTGGTTGTCTTAACTCATACTGGGGAAACAGAGAGCAGTGACTGCTGGTTCCCAGCTCACTTTCCTCTATTATGTCTTGTATCTCAGACCATGGAATGATACTGCCTTCAATTAGGCTGCCTTCCTACCTTCATTAACCAGACCTAGATAATCCCTCACAGACACGTGTTTCCATGGGGCTTCTAGTTCCCACAGAGTTGACATCCAAGACTCAAGAGCATAGGGCAAATATCTATTATACTTGTTACAGTGTTGAAAAGAAGGTATTTATCCACTTCATTTGAAGTAGTAATTATGCAAGCTGAAATGTTATAGTCTCATAAAATGATACAGTATTCTGCTCAGGTATCTAAATTCAAGGGATAAATTAAAATTGTCTCCTCACATATACCTAGTGATGCCCATTCCATCAAAGCTCTGATTAAGACAATCCCATCACCTCAGGGAGATGCCCTCAGGTGATTAAAGCATAAAACAGTGTGAGGAACACAGCATTTCCCCACTGCAGTGCCTTCTTCGCTCTCATTATGTTGTTTAGAAACTCATATGCCTTGTCAAATTAGCAAAAATATTAGGAAGTATTACAGTCCTGGCTCCCAACATTAGTTTTGATCATTAAGCTCATTTCTTTGCTCCTCTGGAGGCTTAAAAGACCTTTGGCAATTCTATGAAACGATCTCTTCTTTTCTCAGTAAATGTCATTTCCTTAATCTAGTAATTAATAAGAAACAAAGTCCCGCTTGCTCAGTGAGTGTCTCCCGCTTGCCTTCTGTGCTGTGGACCTACCATTTACCATTTTATTTTTGTCAAAAAAAAATGAGGTTATTATTATGGGTAACATTTAATTAGACTGCTTGATCCTTGGTTAAAGTTTGTGGGTTTCCATTACCCTACCTACAAAGATCAACCGAACTTCTATTTTTGATACAATATTTTTATATTTGTTGAGAATTTCATACATACGTCCAATGCACGTTAATCATATTTATCTACTCCTCCAAGATCCACCACAGAGCCCCCACCTGCATACAACGTAGTTTAATGCCCCACCCACTCTCAGTAACCCAGAGAATCCAATTTGTGCTGGTCATACACTCATGAGTGGGAATCCATGCACTGGAGTTTGGTGGACCTACTCTGAACCACACTGGAAGAAAACTGAATATTCTCCCCAGAGCCTTCAGTTGTCAAGAACCCCACAGCTAGCAGTGGGGACACACAATGCCTCCCCAACTTCCATGTTGGAGTGCTTATTAGACTGATGTGGTGTGCAGGCTGCTGGGAGCCCCCGCAGTCCAAATGGCTAATGAAAGTTGCTATCATTTGCAATGACAAAGTGATAGAGCCACTTGGATATGACCCGGGCTCCTGAATTAATACTATGCTCACAGGAAAATGTATGATACAAACCAAAACAAGATTTCTCAGTTTTTCATAGAAATCATATTTCTTATGAACCACTTGGGTTACAAGTTTGTAGTGAATAACCATGATTTCATCATGATAAAATTCAATAAACAGAAGATTTTCTTGATTACTCAAAATTTAGGCGTAAGTGATGACAGCTAAATTCATCCACAACAGATTTTTAAGCATTTCTTTTCCATAGAATTCAGTATTTCAATGAACTGTTTCTTGTTCAGGCAATCTTATCAATGGAAAGTCTTTCCTTCTATGGTTTAATGTATCATTCTGTGATCACCTCTCCCTCTCCCTCCCCCTCCCTCTCCCTCTCCCCCTCCCTTCCCCTCCCCTCCACCTCCCTCTTCCTCTCCCTCCTCCTCCCCTCCCCACCCCACCCCCCTGTCCCTTTACCCTTAACTCTTATTTTCACCTTGTTCTCATAGTATGGCCCAAACATGGTGAATGGTGAAACTATTGCCTGCTATTTAAATCTCCCATGCTGGATCAAAGGCATATTGCCTACTGCCTATGTACCAGGATTTGTGGACTAGAGAGGCTATTGTAGGACAGGTAGTCATTCCTCTCTTGGGGCTTACAGTTAGAGAAGAAATGCATAGGCAAAGATGATCATTATAAATTGTTTAAAGAAAAAAGGCACCACAAGGGGGCAAGGAGACAACTCAGCAGGTCAGAAACAGCATTCCAACTGAGCCTGCAGAAAGGAAAGGACCAGGAATGTGTATCCCTCTTACTGAAAGGGGATTGAACTTGCTCTGACACAAACCTAAAAAGGCCAGTAGAGTTGTAGCACAGAGCCCTGGCCTAAGGTGCTAGAAGACCAGCATTCTGTGCACAGTCCATATTCTGTATCTAATTCCAGAAATGGCTGGTTTCTTAACAGTGTCCAATAGGGAGTTATAAATCACCTTTCAGCTCTTTGATGATTATATATCTGTGTCTCGAGGAGGCACACAGAACCAAGAAGTGCCTTGTGTGCATGCTGGACAAGTGTCTGCCTAAAATGAATGCCTGTACCAATGTAACCCTTCCTAATCATATACGACCCCATTAATCACCACTCACAGCTTTCCCTCCCATTAACTCACTACAAAATTGCAAATCTTTGCAGGTAAGAAGAAATGAATCCTCTCTACCCTATGTACATATGTGTGGCCTCAGGAAAATTTCTTTAGAGAGCTTCTTATTCACTGAATGTTCTTCCTAACTTCCTACATTCTTTGTCTCATTGCAACTGAACTTTACTTTTTTAAACTATTATTTTTATTTTATCTTATACAAATGAGTGATTTTGTTTGCCTGAATGTCTGTGCACTTCTTTATTCCTGGTGCTCACAGAAGCCAAAGAAAGATTCAAATAACCTGGAACTGGAGTTACAGATGTAGGGCACAATGTGGGTGCTGGGAATTTAGCCTAGGTTCTCTGGAAGAATAGCATTTTTCTTAACCACAGAGCCAACTTTCTAGCCCCTTACTGTTTACATTTTAGTTTCTAGCTATATACCTTAACAAACCCAGCTGTAGAATATCTGAATTTTGGAGTCAGGTTTGAATAAAAAAAAAAAAATCCCCTACTTGTCCAACAAACTTCCCCAGCTCTCTAAGAATATAGTCTGAAATTCTATACACAGTACCTAAAACAAGGGTTAATTTTCAAATTGGTCATTAGAAGATATTAACCATAATAACTTATAATAAAACACAATAATCACAACAATACATTATAATGAAAGCAAGTTAGAGCTTATGAACTATTCATTTCTGGAATTTTCCTTGTAGTATTTTCAGATCTGCATTGACCATGGGCAGCTGACACCATTAAGAATGAAATCATGGCAACAGTGAACTTTCACATCTTTCAGAATATGTCCTCCCCGAGCTTCTGATCCTCCTGTATGACATGAAAGAAGAATCAGCAAATCTTTTATAGCTAGCCTCATGATCTGGTTTGCTTTATTGTTGCTGTAATAAATACCATGACAGAAAGCAATGTGGTGGGGGTGGGGGGAAGGTTTAATTCAGCTTATGGGTGCATCATCCAAGGATGAAAGGCCAGGAACTCAAGCAAGAACCATAGAAGGACAGGGCTTGCCCACACACATCCCCCTGGCTTGCTCGAATAGCTTTCTTATACAGGCCAGGTCCATATGCAAATGCATAGTACTACCCACAGTGGGCCAGGCTCTCCAATACCAATTAGAAATTCAGAAAAATGTCAGACAGGCCAATCTCAAGGAAGCAGTTCTTCAACTACGGATCCCTTTTCCCTGGAGGCGCTAAGTTTGTCTCAAGTCGACAGCTGGTGGTAACTATGATAATGAAGATCTTCATTTTACATTATAGACTTCTTTTCAACAGCTTTCAAAATGTCTCCACTTACGTTTACAGCAAATCTCCCAAAATCAAGCCCAGTGCCCCTGAAATCAGCCTTTCTCTTCCCCTGTACCTGCTCTGACCCCCTCATTGCTCACATTGCTACTACCAGTTTCTTAGGCTTAGGTGATTCTCCACAGGCTCTGCTTTTGCCTCCTTCTCCTTCAACCAGCGACATACCTCCAGCCACCTTTCAGGTCTCCCCAGATGGCCTCTCCATGGCTGTGGTGACCCCAGTCCCTTCGGCAGCCTGAGTGACCACCCGTCTTAGAAACATTGCAAGCTCATGTACGGCCCCTTCAGGCACACAAAGTTGCGGTCCAGTTAGATTAGAGAGGCCAACAAGAGCTTTTAAAATTCAAGCCTAATGGTGCCATTGCCCTGCTTAAAAGCCATGATGACTCCCCGAAGCTTTGGGGACACAGTTCAAACTCCTCAGTTTAGTTAGAGACCCTGCGCCCGAGCCAGCTCACTGCCCTTAACAGCTCCCTTCGTACCCATTCAAGGAGCTTCCAGGGCCTAATAAACATCTACTGTGCAAACCCTCCCAGCCAGGAACTAGACAAGGCTGCTTGCTGGGACAGCAGTTCTGTCTGGTTCACTATCTGGCTCTCTACAGAGAAAAGTCAAGTTGTCTAAGCAGACTGCTTCTGCTGTCCAGGGAAGCTCGCAGTAGGGGATCCTCTCATCCTACTCAAGTCAAAGGTTTTCCTAATGCTTCACTGTACCCTCAGCAAGCAACTGGGCTTCTCCAAGCCTGAGAGAAGCATGGAATTTTCTCGGATTTTGTGGTGCTGGGATTTAACCCTAGGGTCTTGCAGATGTTTAGACAGTGCTCTGCCACTAGAGAGTCACCTCTAAGAAACTGAAGTGATTCCTATGTTCCATTCATGGGGAATTCTCACTGCTCCACAAGCCGTTCAGCCATTCCCTACCCACGTCATTATCCCCTTATATATGTGCTCTCCTCAACTGGCCCTAAGTCCATTGTCCAACAGAAGCCAAAATTAGCTTACTCAGCCCACTGCTCTGAGTTTCAGCTCCTTCAAAGGTTTTCCCCTTCTTAGTTAGGGTTTGACTGCTGTGAACAGACACCATGACTAATGCTCATCTCATAAAGGATAACATTTAATTAGGACTGGCTTACAGGTTCAGAGGTTCAGGCCATTATCATCAAGGCGGGAGCATGGCAGCATCCAGGCAGGCGTGGCGCAGGGCAGAGCTGAGAGTCCTACGTCTTCATCTGAAGGCTGCTAGCAGAATACTCACTTCCAGGCAACTAGGATGAGGGTCTTAAAGCCCACACCCACAGTGGCACACCTACTCCAACAAGACCACACCTCCAAATAGTGCCACTCCCTGGGTCAAGCCTATAGAAACCACTCCCTGCTCTGGGCTGTAACTTGAAACCTTTCTTCTGTCTTCTTGGCCTTCTTTACAAACAGAATCCTGTGTCTATTGTTTGAAAGTTCTTTTCTTTTCCTTCTGTCCTGACAGAGTCAGCTCCCAAGGTCAGAAACGTGTTCTCATCTTTGTACCCTTGTGCCAAGGAGAGTGTTTAGTGTAGCAGGATTGCCTATTGGGTGGCTTTTCCATGAACCAATGAACAAATTGATTTCATAGTCCTGGAAGAAACTGCATAAATTCCATTTTGAAACATTTTAGATGCCGTAGAAATAGCATTTGATAATAATACATGAGCTTAGCTCCAAATATGTGTTAATATTAGTAGTCTTAAACTAGACATAGCCCAAAATATCTCTAAGGACCACATGGTATCCTTCCCCTTTTAACTTACACTTATAATGTATTGACTCCTTAAAAATTGAAATCAATGCCCAGCTACCTCCATCTCTAAAAGGCCGGGATGATGAGGCAGGGAGTCTCAGCAGAGGTTGCCCACCAGCAGAATTATGTTGTATATTTGATGTGGATAGATTCCCATCAGGGAATAAAATAAGATGCTCTCATTCTCCCTCACTGTGCATCCATGAGGCTCTTAGGAAGGAATATTCGCATTGCAACTTTCTGAGTAAGTTAGCTCCCGTAGTGTTTTTAATTGTGCCATTTATACCTGACACCATTATCTCTATGACTAAACACTCTATTGCCGAACATAGATAGTTATTGGATATATTATTAAAACTGGGAGAGATGGATGTATGGAATACGAGCGCTAATATTATTTTCCTGATTTAGCACTTTGTAATTCTAAGCCTCAACACACACACACACACACACACACACACACACACACACACACACACACACACACACAAGTAGCTATATTCAAACCATTCACAATGAGTCATGTTTGTAATAGTCAGTATTTACTAAGTATTGACTGGGTTTTCTAGGAACTTGACGTACATTTCAGTATTTAGACTTTGTAACAATACTGAGAAAAAAAAACTTTTTATGCCACCACCCACTTCTTTTCAGATGAAGAAACAGGCACAGAAAGATAAATAGCCCAAGGTCACACAGCTAGCAAATGACAGAGCCTTCCAGAAAACCTACTCACTTTAGTAGCACAGGGCTCTGCTATTCATCTCTCTGTGGTCTTGTATCCATATATATCTTAATATAAAACAAAGATGTGTATGTCTCTACTGATGAAAGTCTTAAAAAATACAAAACAGAAAAATTCTGTCCTCATAAATAGAAGAAACTACATGTATTAGGGAATTCAGTAACACTCAGATACTCAAGTATTTCGCAAAAGCTAATCTCTCCCAGCTAAAAGGGTTAAATTTTACACTGACAACAATGGCAGAATGGTGACGCGTGTCAGTATGGAAGGTAGAGGGTTTTGTGAATATATACCTACAAAATAGAACCTATCAATAGGATTCTAGAAGCAGATGAGGCACCGTGATAAACACTTTGTGTGCAGTGGTCCATTTAACCCTCATTTATGTGCACTTGAAACGATGGTCTCCTTTCTGCTGCTATTTAGAGCCGGGATTTTCCCAAGGTCGCATGGCAGTGGTCCAAACACAAACGGGTGGTTGCAATCTCAAGGTTAAGTTAAAGTCCTTTAAAGGAGTGTTCCTACTGCTGAGAGACCACGAGCTGGTGCCAAGTAGCCACAGGGCACTCCAGTTTGTGAACTTTACTTCCTTATTAGTCTTAGGTTCTATGTGTATCAATCTAAGGAAACCACACTTCCAAATGTCTGGATAGTAACATAAGAAGGAAACAAAGCCACAAATCCAGGGTCTTTCTGAAAACGAAGCTCTATTGCCATTTTAATTTACTTTTCAATTGTTAGGGAAAGAACATCACACAGCCCTGGCTTTGATAAGAAAGCTTAATGTAACTTCCCAGAGAGGTTGGCAGGGCATCCCCTTACTGTATCTGTGTACACTACCCCACATGATCTCAAGGATCAAAAGAGTCTATCAGAATCCTAGGACCACAAACAAAACCAGTGGAATAGCTGCTAGCCAACTGTATAATTTGAGCCAGGCATGAGGGTATACACCTTTGATCCCAGAACTTTGGAGGCAGGGTTTGGCAGAAATCTGTGAGTCCAAGGCCAGCCTGGTCTCCAGAATGAGTCCAAGGCCAAACTTGTCTCAATACAGTAAGATAAAATGAATAAAATAAACTGAAACAAAGCAATAACAAATTATAAGATAAAAGATACCTCTTACAAATAAATTAAAAATGTTCCCTCTATTGCTATAGCAAAATCAGAATCATACTGAGGGAATTGTAATGAAGAGTCATATAAATTTATACTTAACAAAAAGCAGGATTAGAAAGAATAGAATCTGTCCTCCAGCCCAGACCACACAACAAGAAGTATGCTGACTACTTATTGAAGAAATGAATGAGGCTGACAATTCCACCTCAGGCTGCCTTCCACTAAATGGCAACATTACTATGAACTATACTATAATTAGTATAAAGAAATAGCTAGTTAAAACCTGCAAATATTAGCATTTGAAAAATGGCAACTTTTGGGCTGGGGACACTCAGTGGCTAGAAGCACCACCGGCTGCTCTTCTAGAGGACCCTAGCTCAGTCCCCACCGCTCACCTCACAGCTCACAATAATCCATAGCTAATTACTGCGGATTTGCCCATCTCTTGTAAGCTCCGCAAACACCAGGCACAGATCTGGTGCACATTGGTAAAAGCAGGCAAAACAAGCAAATAAATAAACAAATGAACAGATAAATAAAAGCAAAAATAAATAAATCTAATAATAAAATCTTAAAACTAACAATTTACCACCCTAAAATAACCTTCAATCATATTGGGCATCTGATTAGCATTTTCTGGCTAAATTGGGACCCACTTGCAAGTAGTTAGGGTACCTTTTACTAAGCTCAGAGTTCAAATCCTACAGTGTTTCTTTCAGCCTTGGAGCACCAAGAGAAGGGAAAGAGCTGCCCGCATTACAAAAATGCAGTCTGACCCTAATTATTCAGGTTAGCGTATTACTTGGTTCTGCTCAGATTGTCTTCCAATCATTCCACATTAAGAAAAGCATGTTTTCTGGCTTGTAAAATCTGGCCCAAAAACTACTCAACAATTTCTGTCATTTTGCTAAAAATCAAGAATACAAAAAGTTTAATTTCTTTTAGGGAACATTACTAAGCAGCCGAGACGCCGCTGAGCATACCGTTCAGCTCAGCTGCGGCTCTCTGAACTGGACAGCCGCTCATTAGTTCTTCTCTTCGTTATGGAATACTGCGGTCACTAGCTATTTGGCCACATTTTACAAGCCAGAAAACATGTTTTTCTTAATGTGGAATGATTGGAAGTCAATCTGAGCAGAAACAAGGAATGCCGCTAACCTGAATAATTAGGGTCAGACTGCATTATTGGAATGTGGGCAGCTCTCTCAGAACTCTGTCATAGAATGGCCAATATCATCACTCTGTTTTGTTCTTGGTTTCTGTGTCAATCTAATTAAACATCACACAACAAGACATGGGTTAATGGTATGTTGACCCGTTTATAATTATTTTTCTTTAGCTTGATATATATATATATATATATATATATATATATATATATATATATATATATATCCTGCAAAAACATGTATGGTGTCTTCTAAATTTCTATTAAAAACAGAACTTTTACATTTCATTTGCAATCAAAGACAAACAGACAAACTCAAAAGAAACCACCATGGAGTTGTGTCAAACACAGCATTCTTACTGACATGACAAAAAAAAATTACATGGAGTTAATTGATCTAAGTCAATGACACTATAGGGGGGAAATACATTATTAGTCAAAGTATCCCTTTATATATCCTTGGTAGTGTCCTGTACAGATTAATATTGATACAAATTAATTCCCTAATTCTGAACAGTACTAATTGAAGCAACTTGGCCTGGTTTCCAGAACTAAATGTATGCCCTTGAACTACGCTTTGGATCCATTTCCAATATCCATCCCAAACACTGGAAATCCTAGTTTATCCTGGCTCTCATTCAACCTTCCAACATTTCCTTTCTGTTTACTTTGGTCTTTTGGAAGAGGTCCAAGTTTGTCTCAGTCTTTGAAAACAGATGAATGAAACTGAAATTGCATTTACTGTTCTTTTGGCTCTTGTATTTGTGCTCAAAGACAGATCTAATTCTTCTGGTAATTTTCATAAAGAAAAATTACTAAATTAATTTATTTTAGCACTCGCGAAAACAGAGATTATGTATACCTAATATAACGTGACTCCCATTTTTTATTAAAAAATAAAATCCATACTAAAGGGTAGATTATTATTTTCCAGGTATGTCTATAAAAGGCTTTACATAATGCTACGCATTTTTGAATAACTGGAGTTAGACTCTTTCAGAGCTGATGTAATTGAAGTGTCGAAGAGTTAAGGACCCCTGCAGAAGCCCCACAGAGAACCTAGGATTGGTGCCAAGCACAGCTCGCCTTCTGCTCTATTCTGACTTCTGGGATCCCATGTAGTGCTCAGATTATTCAGCTTCTGACTGGATCTTCACAGTGTTCATTGAACGGCTGAAAAGTCAACTTTCACTCTCTGACTGAACAGTGAGGTTATCTTGATGTGGCTCAAAATATAGAAACAGGAAAAAATAAACATCAAGGATGACTGTGCATCAATATGGAGAAAGAGTGAAGGACATAGCTTGGGAAGACAGGGCTGGTAGTTGTTAGGAGTGTAATGCTGTAGGTGGTACCAGCTCCAGGGACTGACAGATGGAATGCTCAGCAAAGCTAAGCTACAGGTTTCAGTACATAATTCTTACCTCCTCCAAGGTTTTCATGCACACAGGCCAAAGAACCCTCAGCTGAAGAGGACCTATGAATCTTTAGTAGTCTATCTAGCCAAATGCTTTAATCCAAACACCCTCTATGTCAAACATTGTCTTATAAAGATATAAAATAGGCTGAGAGGTGCTGCACACCAAGCAAAATTACCTTATAATGATTTGCTTAGGTCGCACATTCTTCCTGATGATTTGTTTATAAAGGCATCCGAGCATCAACAGACGACAGAGCTGTAAATATGTACCTGGCTAATGTGAGAGACACGTTTCAGGAAACTCATGAATGAGTCATTTCGTAAGCCATAATCTTATTTTCAAATGCAAGGCGAGCTCCCTATTTAAGGGAACTCTGCAGTTACTCTAACAAAGGATAGTTCAAAATAATCACTGCATTCTGTTCACAGAACTGTTAGGGACAGACGGACATTGCCTACATCCACAGGTAAGGTCTCACAGAAACCCAGTACTGGGGTAGACTGAGTCCCATAAAACAGGAATTCACAATTACATGGGAACATTTGTGCCAGCTCTGGGTCTGACCGGATTTTATAATCACTTGCACAACATTATATATAAAATAACAAAACCAAGATGGAGCTCCCGTCAAAAATGACACGATTATAAATGACGCAGCTCTCACTCACAAGGGACTAACAGTTATTTTGACCCAAATAAGAGCGACCATGCCCATAAACAGGGATTCGGGTTGAGCCCTAAATGGCATGTTCCACAACAGAAGTGAACTTTGATACTTACAGAACAAGTGAGAGCTACGACTCATCGCATTTACCACGCACACTGGCAGGGACAGCCAGTAGGTTGGTTATAACAGGGCAGTCAAAACATCATCATCATCATCATCATCAACAACAACAACAACAACAAAGCACTTCTTTATATGTTTCAAACTCTCCCAATATTCTCAGCTTAGGGACATGGAAGCCATTGGTCTGCTAAGGCTTTATCCCATAGGTTTTTATCTAGGAGTCAGACTAAATTGTATGTCCAATCGAGGAGGGTTATAAATGGAAAGTACGGAGACGGAGGACAATCTAATTTCTTATAATACCAACTCTCTACAAGCAGGATGTTTTAATCAGTCACTCTTTTTGAAGAATTTTCAACATAGCATTGTTTCTTTTGTGGGGGGTGGGGGGAACTTCAGCCAACTTTCTTACACAACTGGTGTGAGTGTTGAAATTTTGCAACAAGTAAGTCAATGAGAAAGCCTGATAATAAGAATGAGAGGTGGACTCTATCAGTTGCCTCTCCCTGCTGCCCAGCACTTCATCAAAGGTCCCTCCCTATGAGTCCTGGGAGTCTCTCACCTCCCAGGTCTCTGGTGCATTCTGGGGGTCCCCCCAACCTCCTATTTCCTGAGGTTGCCTGTTTCCATTCTTTCTGCTGGCCCTCAGGGCTTCAGTCCTTTTCCCTCACCCAATATCAGATCAAATTCCTCTCTACCCCCCACTGACCCCTACCCAGTCCACTTTCCCTCCCAAGTCCCTCCCTCCCTCCCCACTTGTGATTGCTTTCTTCTCTTTCCCAAGTGGGACTGAGGCATCCTCACTTGGACTCTTCAGCTTGTTGAGCATTTTGAATTGTGTGAACTGTATCTTGTGTATTCTGTATGGGTTTTTTTCTTTTCTTCTTCTTCTCCTCCTCCTCCTCCTCCTTCTTCTTCTTCTCCTCCTCCTCCTTCTCCTCCTCCTCCTTCTTCTTGGGGGGAGGGTCTAATATCCACTTATTAGTGAGTACATACCATGCATGTCCTTTTGCGTCTGAGTTATCTCACTCAAGATATTTTCTAGTTCCATTCATTTGCCTGCAAAACTCAGGATGTCCTTGTTCTTAATAGCTGAGTAATATTCCATTGTGTAAATGAACCACATTTTCTGTATCCATTCCTCTGTCATGGGCCATCTACATTGTTTCCAGCTTCTGGCTATCACAAACAAGGCTGCTATGAACATGTGGAACACGTGCCCCTGTGGCATGGTGGAACATCTTTTGGGTATATTCCTAAGAGTGGTATTGCTGGGTCTTCAGGTAGATCTACTTCCAATTTTCTGAGGAACCTCCAGATTGATTTCCAGAGTGCTTTAACCAGTTTGCAATCCCATCAGCAATGGAACAGTGTTCCTCTTTCTCCACATCCTCTCCAACATGTGTTGTCACCTGAGTTTTTGATCTTAGCCATTCTGACTGGTGTAAGGTAGAATCTCAGGATCCTTTTGATTTGCATTTCTCTGATCACTAAGGACTTTGAACATTTCTTTTTGTGTTTCTCAGCCATTCGAGATTCCTCAGTTGTGAAATCTCGGTTTAGTTCTAGACCCCATTTTTTGATTGGGTTGTTTAGTTTTTTGGTGATTAACTTCTTGAGCTCTTTATATATTTTGGATACTAGCCCTCTATCATATGTGGGGTTAGTGAAGACTTTTTTCCCAATCAATAGGTTGCCAATTTGTCTTTTCGACTATGTCCTTTGCCTTACAGAAGCTTTCTAGTTTATGAGGTTCCATTTATTAATTGTTGATCTTAGAGCATGAGCCATTGGAGTTCTGTGCCAATTTCCCCCTGAGCCAATGAGTTCAAGGCTCTTTCCCACTTTCTCTTCTTTTAGATTCAGTGTATCAAGTGAGGGATGGGGTTGCCATCCCACAGTCACACCTCTGACCCATAATTGTTTCTCTCTGAAAGAATTACAGGGATGGAAATGGAGAGGAGCCTGAGGAAAAGAAGGTCCAGCGACAGGCCCAAAGTGGGATCCAGAACAAGGGGAGGTCCCAAGGCCTGACACTATTACTGAGGCTATGGAGAGCTCACAAAAAGGGACCTAGCATGACTGCCCTCCAGAAGACCCAACAAGCAGATGAAAGAATCAGATGCAGATATTTGCACCCAACCAATGGACATAAGCAACTGTTGTTGAATTTGGGAAGGCTGAAAGAAGCTGAGCAGAAGGGTGATTCTGTAGGAGAACCAGCAGTCTTAATTAATCTGGACCCTTGAGATCTTTCATACACTGAACCACCAAACAGACAGCATACACCAGCTGATATGAGGCCCCCAACACACATACAGTAGAGGACTTCCAGGTCTGTGTTCATTCAGAGATGATGCACCTAAGCCTCAGGAGACTGGAGGTCCCAGGGAGTTTAGAGGTCAGGTGGGGTGGGGGTGGGGACATCCACATGGAGATGGGGTGGGGAGAGGAGGTGTGGAATGTGGAGCAGTCAGAGGGTGGAGGGGGGTGGGTAATGGAATATGGAGTGTAAAAAATGAATTACAAATAAAGTTAAATTTAAAAAAAAAAACACAGAGAAAAACCAAAAAACCCAAAACAAAACAACAAACAAACAAACAACAACAACAACAACAAAGAATGAGAGGCACCAAATGCAATCACTTCTTTCCAGACGCTTTATTTAAAGGGGACCAGACAGATAAGGTATTAATCATTACAAGTGGATGCCCAGTGCTGGAAGATTTTGTTTAGTTCCGGGTTTCGGTTGCGTTTAAAGATGGAAAGTGCTCTAACCCATCTGCGTGTGCCAACAGGAAAGGAACTGGCTTCAAGGGACGAGGAAGAAGTGTTGGTTCCGGTTCTAAAACTGACAAAGCAGGAGGCCAAGAACTGCAGATCTCAAGGAGAAATCTAGACTAGACTGAGGCATGCCAGCTTACACACGCGCAGCTGCGGAAGAAATCAACAGACAGCACTGTGGTTGCAGAAGCAGGCAGGGACTTGGGGAACGCTAGTCACCTGGGCTTAACAAGCCAAGCTCCGTCTGTGGAAGCCACATAATAAGGTAAATGCAGTGGTGTGAACGGATAGCCCCAGATCCTCTGTAGAGACAGTGGATGTAGAGATAAAAGAATCTCATAGAAGGATAGGAGTTAGCCAGCCTGGGGTACATACCAAGGAGATTTCACCTCAAAATAAGATGGGAGAACAGGGCTGATGGCCAAAAGTTGTCCCCCGCCCCCCCCCCACCAGTGTGCAGTGCTTGTGCACATCTGTACTCACGCATTATATATCATGCACTCATACAAAAAATGATTCAGTGAATAACTGTATACACAAATAAAACATGCAGAAATATGGTTTCCTTGGACATTTATTTTCCCAGTGAATAAAGAAAATATCATCAGAAAAAGATAGCCAGGGCTAAGGAGATAAGGACATACAGACAATTCTCACCTGTTCTTCTGACACACCATAGACTACATGATATAGAAAAATGACACACATCATTCTCACATCTGTGGAGCTTGGTGAGTCCACACTGGGACCTAATGACCGTCACATCACCTCACCAAAGTAGGAAAGCACACTCTAGCTCTGACACAAAGCTTGCCTTTCTCTGTTTATAGCTTTCCCCTTGGTCGAACCTCAAAGCAGCCCTTGTTCATCTCCAGAGTGCAGATTCCCAGGCTCCAGAATTCCTTAATGACAAAATCATTGAAAGCCGCCCAGCACACTCATCTATGAGCACTCTCCAGACCCCCCTGGTTATCCCCTCAACTAGTTTAGCTAGTCTGACTGGCATGACACATATGCAGTGACCTCCACACATCCATCTTACGGTCTCTAAAACAGTCTCACAGGTTGATGTATTTATGAGAGCTTCTGAGATTAAATGAAGCATTTTCCTTCTTGATCCTGTTTCAGCCCTACTCCATGCAAAGCATATTCTACTTGCTCAAATATTATTAATTCAAAGATAAATGCACAGATGCGAGGGGACATAACCAATGTATAGGTCCATGTATGAGTAGGTTTACGTATCAATATGGGTAGGGTTTCATATACATTAGCCTTTGCATGCATATGATTTGATATGTATATGTTTACATATGTATGTATACACATCCAATTTTATTTTAACTGTAGTAATGGGACAGTAGTATCATTAAAGCATGACGAACAGGGCCTAGTAAGGTCCTTTATTTGGGTTTTATTCCCTTTGTTGGTATATAAAAAAGCATGTTTCTGAGGGCTAGAGATATGGCTCAGTAGTTAAGAGCTACTCTTTCAGGGACCCTAGGTTCAATTCCCAGCACCCACATATGAGCTCCCAAACATGTGTAAATCCAGTTCTGCCAGACCCAATGCCTTCTTTTGACTTCTATGTGGTATACATAACTCCATGCAGGCAAAACATACACAATTTAACTAAAAGGTGCTTCTGTTTTCCAAGGCTTGGTGTCACACTGCCTGTAAAGTGATTCCTCGCTTGCACTTATATCTAGGAGGGACAGTGTTCACACAGTTCTGTCACATAGTAGGTTCCCGGTGACTCACTCTTATTTGTATTACTCTCTTCATAAGTCTTTTTTTTTTCCTGCAGTGCTAGACATTTTTAATAACAACAATAAATAAATGCCTGCTGAGTTAGATATTGCTATGATTTGATCTTGTTAATAGTAATGAGTAAATTGGTGGGTTTGATGCTTTCAGATTTAAAAAGAAGCCATCTTTTGATGGAGCTTTGCAACATCCGCAGTACATTCTCAATGGGTAAGATGTTTTTAAACTCACACCTCAAATCACATAGCAAAGTGGTCTTATATCACACACACACACACAGACACACACACACACACACACACACACACAGACACACACACACA
>NC_034593.1:135986138-135989004 GCF_900095145.1 Mus pahari
ACACACACACACACACACACACACACACACACACGCTACACAAAGCTCCAGGCTGTGCTATCCCAACACAAAATTCTGTAATAACTGCAGAGTACCTACAAATACAGTCCAGCTGGTGCTCCCCCTCTCTCCCTATCCCTCTCTCTCTCTCATTCCCTCTGTCTCTCTTCTTCCCTCCTTCCTTCCCTCCCAACTAAACCCCTCCCTCCCTCCCTCCCTCCCTCCCTCCCTCCCTCCCTGTTGCTTCTCTGTCTCTCTCTGTCCCCCTCTACGCCCTCCTCTGTTCTCCTCCCCTTTCTCTTCTCCCTCTTTGTCTCCTTTTCCCTTGCTCTCTCCTACACCTTCTCTTGATTGCCCCATCTCTCCATGTGCATCACTATAATGTATATATTTACATTGCTCTTACAACACAAACCGTTCCTTGAGAGACCTTATTATCGACTTCCCCAGTTTCCCCCAATTTTCTAAATGCCTCAGAGAGCAAAGTGTAATGACAGTTAAGCAATTTCTTGTCATTGTGCCTTCTACTTTTTCATCAATAACATTTTGCTAAAACAATCCCATAATAGAAATAGATCTAGTTCATGTCACCCGAGCTGATTGGGGTGGAATCTCAAGTCCGGGAAAACAAAACAGAGATTACTGGCTTGACAGACTAGAAGAATCAAAAGTTACGCAGGATTGGAAAGAGTTGCCTGCACATTGATTCCTGAAGTAAATCATTCTCCCAGCCCTTTTACATGCTGACAGGTTAATGGAAAGAAATGGGCTTATTTCTTTATTTGAGCGATATTCAATTTAATCACATATCAGTGTTGAGTAAAGCCAGTGAAGAATGAAAACCAAAACCATAGTACAACTTGAGGAAGGGCTGCACTTTGGAGAAGGGAGTCCTTCCCTATTGAGGGAAATGGATTGCATTATACAACTGATGAACGATGGTTGTCCCATGTATCTCATTTTTCTTATGTTTTATAATGGGATCAGTCAATAAATATGCTTACCATGGCACTGGCAGAAACTGCAATATTCACAGCTGCCATTTGTGCTGGATCATAACAATAATCACAATGATAATTACTATTAGAGTGTTATGTTGTTGTATAAATGCAACTAAAAAGACCATACTGGCATGAATTACAGAATACACAATTTTTATTCATTATTTGACCTTGAGGAAAAAATAGACTTGACTTTCCAAGTCTTCATTTAGTTATCAATAAGATGGCAAAGGTAGTGGAATTCCCCTTACTGATTGCAGTATGATTTAAATATGCAGTTCTTGAAATACAGCTCCAATTTAGCCAACCAAAAACAAACAAACAAGAAAGATAAAAAACAAACAAACAACAATAACAACAAAAAAGTTCAAGGACTGGGGTAGAAAAGGTCTGCTGCTATCCTTGAGGTAGACATACATATAATCTTCCTTCTCTCCAACTTTCCAAATAGATCAAAACCCTTGCCCCATCCTTCTAGACTTTGTAGCCTATGGATGGTAGACAGTGTAAGAAGGGGCTTCTTGGCCTTCCCAACCATGGGGGCCAACTTCCATAAAACGTCCTGTATTGGGATGGGTGTGCAGCTCAGTTGATAGAATGCTTTCCATCACACCTGCAGCTCTGGACTCTTTCCCAGTACCACAGAGCCAGGCATGGTGGCAGACGCTTTTAAGTCATGCACATGGGAGACAGACAGATCAGCATCAGAAGAGCCAGTCATCCACCTGATAGGTAATAGTTCAAGGCCCATGCGGGCTATGAGAGACTGTTTCAAACTGGTGTTTCTCTCGAGAGCGTTTGTGAGCCCATCACCCTAAAACAAGGAGTCTGGCTCTTCAAGTCCACAGAAGCACGTGGTGATTGTCACTGGCTTTGTGAATGAATATTTTCAAATCACATATATTAAGAATTTCTAAACCATCTGAAGACTTTCTTAATAGGAACCGTGAGAAACTATTCACAGCATAAGCTGTTGCTAGGCTGTGTTGGTACCAAAGTTGATGGAAGAGAATGAGAACTCAGAAAGTACAGCATTCCTTGTCCTCTGTGTCCTGTATGATCTAGACCACAGATATTAAAAGCCTATTAGAGATTGCTGTTTTTAACTTCTTAATGAAAGTCTAAATCTGGAGAGGAGTAGAAAATGTGTTCACTATTCTCTAGTGATTGGCATGTCTGATTTAAACACAAAATTCAGGAGTTTTTGACATCATCTTATCAATAAGCATTGATATTGGAGTTGACATCCACAAATAGCTCCCAAAATGTGCCAGATGGGTATAGCAAAAGAAGTAGAGGGGAGGAAGGCTCTGCCAGTACAAACGTCTAAACAGAGAAGACATTTTACAGCTCTTTCCAAACTTTCTCTAAATTCCATTAAGTCGATTATCTGATGTACACCACACAGAGTTCCCTTCTGAGAACCATAGCCCAGTCCTGGATGCCCAAACAATCAAAGAAAATATCAGATCCCCCAAAACAAACAAACAAAAAAAAACAAACAAAAAACAAAACAAAACAAACATAAATTGGATTGTGACCACTCTGAAGTGTTTTCAAATCTTGGCTTTAACCATTTCAAATGCCCCCTACTGAAAGATGCAAGTGTACAAAATATTCCATGGCAAAATACACTGCTCATAGCCCACGTGTTCAAACTCGAGGCTATTCAAATCTCTAAAACTTAGAAAACAGGGACAAAGACAATGACTTAAATTGCATCACTGCCTTAATTAAGCACAAGCTAGAGTAAGTTTTCTCTTTTAGCAGGTAAAATATATCTATATATCTATATCTGTATCTGTATCTATATCTGTATCTGTATCTGTATCTGTATCTGTATCTGTATCATCTGTATCTGTATC
>NC_034593.1:135989494-136009213 GCF_900095145.1 Mus pahari
TATATATATATATATATATATATAGCAAAGCCCATTTAGCGCTATAAAATTAAAGCATAAAGAGTTTTGGAAAAAATTAAGCTTCAAGCACTCTGAAGCATTATAATATAAGCTGGGTAAAGCGTGCGTGCTAGGAAAACAGACCTTTTATTGTGAACGACTCTAGACTTATAAACCATGGACATTTAAGTGACACTCTGACAATATTAGAGTCTTTCTAGTTGAGTGTGAAAATCAGTAAATTGCGTCTACAGTGGATGGTTACATGAGGATAATTAGAGTCTATGCTTGCAACCCACGTCGGCAGGCTTGATCAACACACTGGCATTTTATTTAAAATATTTGATGTACATATACAAATTAAAAGTGTGTCATTATATATTTTTATATCTATGATTTCTATTATGATGCAGTAAAACAGTTCAATGTTTATTTCTTTAAACTGGTCTTGCTTTCTGCATTATTGTGCTCTGCAATACTTTGTGATATTGACCTATGCATGTATTGCTTGACAGTTTGGTTATACCTGTGCACACTGGGAGCCATCTGCAGAAAGCTACTGTGAAGGGAGAGTTCTCTTGCCTTTTAAGCTCCGTGGATGTAAGCCTTTTTGGCAACATCACTAAGTTTCCAAACATCCAGAAATTAAAGAAAGCTTCTCAGAAGAAAGTAGACAGCTAGAAAAGGTGGTGGACACCATTAATCCCAGTACTTGGGAGTTGGAGCTACATAGATCTTTGAGTTCAAGCACTTCCTGGTCTATGTAGTGAAACTCTTTTGAAAAAGAAAAAGGGAAAGGAAGAGGAGCAGAAGAGAGGGAGCTTGTGAACCCAGCGAACCCTGACAATCACAGTTTACATGGCCACTTCTGCACGCAAGGTCGCCCCTGGGGGTGATTCAATATCAAATTTATATCGAGCCAGAGAGTAATTTCCAATAAGGTAAAGTGGTCTTCAAATGTCATTGTTTCCTCTAATTTGTGATCATCTCATAGACAAAAATAAACATTGTCACCTTCTCTTTTCTCATTCACCAGGCTCACCATAGGCGAGCCCTTCAATGCAGCCCTTCTCAGGACAGCATCACTCTCGACTGGACCCTTTTACGTAAACGTCTTTCCTCTACTTAGTGCATCACCACCTCTTTTTTTCTACATCTTCCCTCACTTCCCGCATTCCCCATTCACTCAAGTCATGCGGGAATGACTTTTCTCATTGATACACACTTCTCTGATTATCCAGTCCTTTCCTTTGTCCCTTTCCGTGATTACTTTCCACCTGTCATCTCTGAACCTTTGAATACATCAGATCTGCAGCAAAGAACCCCTTAGTGCTCTGCATCTTCTTTACAATCATCCATGCATCACACTATGATCCACTCCACACTGTCTTCATTATGCATTGACATTTTCCACTGATTAACATAAAAAGAGCCCTAGCCAACCCTCCACTCTTGCTCATACAAGCAACCCTAATTACACTCAGTGGGACACACAGAGAGACTGAAGTAGAAGGGGAACTCTGGAAGAATGGACTCAAGAGTAGTGGGAAAGTCATAAAGTGGATAAATGTGATAAAAGTGTATTACAACTGAATATGAACTTGTCAAAGTGTAAATCAATCAATTAATTAAAAAGTTATATTCAATCATTAATATGAAGGTTTATAGTATGTTTCTGTATGGAGACAGGAATCAGAGAGAGAGAGAGAGAGATGTATTCTGGGTAATTCTAGAATGAATATTCTAGGTGGAGAAATTTCACTTATGAGACTTATTGGTTAATTAACTTATTGGTTAATACATCCAAGTTTCCTTGACTAGTGGATCTAGTATGTTGACACAAGAAACGTGACAATGGAAAAAGACAGATGAGAAAGGGGACGTCCTAGCCTTTCTAATGACAGATTCTAGTTGTTTCCTAGAGCACTGTGCTGGTCAGCTTCCTGGCACTGTGACAAAATGCCCAGGATGGACAGCTTATGGGAAATGAAAAAATATTGTGATGTTAGCTGTCCAACTTTTACTAGTGTCAAAATATATACCAGCCTGCTTCTCCTGAGGAGAAGCTACAGAAGAGAAAGGCAAGATGGAGTGGTTTGGAACTATCAAGGTAAAAAGTGGGCATCATGTAAAGTCTGTGAATCCCTGAGTCAATGTTCCCAAAATAGGTGATCCAGGTACCCATGGGCTGCTTTCTGTTGAGCTCCCCCGCTTTACCCCTGTATTGCTTTTCATCTAATTAGCTTGTGATGATGAGAATGTAGTTCAATGGCAGAACACTCACCTAGGTTCAGGATCATTCACCAACACGGCTAAATAAATAGCTGATGGTTCTAAGGCTCATTGTGCATATGTATAATCCCAAACTTGAGATGTGGAAGCAGGAGGATCAAGAGTTTCAGCCTAGCCTCACCCATGTAGTGAGTCTAAGGCCAGCCTAGGCTACAAGCAGCCTCATATAAAAAATAAACAATGATATTTAAAATATTCAAAATAAATAGGTAATATTATGTGTTGGCATCATTGTAACACCCATGATGAATGGGTGACTAAAAATAATAATAGTAAGCATGTGAAAAAATATGCAAAATGTTATGTGTAATAAATGGGTTCTTTATAACATAAAAGAAAGACAGTTTGTTCTCCTTCCTATGAAAATAGAATACCATCAGCTACTAACTGCTTTTCTTCCTAGATTGTTTTCTAAATTCTACATGTTGGTACCAGACAAGGAAGTGAGTAAGGTATGTGTAATTATGGACAGAAGGTAGATATAAAATTTTCAAAATTCTATTTAGAGATGTCATTTCTTTCAAAGCCAAAGCCCATCACATTGACTGATGTTTCAGGAAATCCGGAGGGGGGAAAAAGTAGATAGCAGCCATTCCTGATTTCTGTTGTAAAGAGTTGGCAGCAGTTAAAAGAGTTGGATGCCAGGCAATGCTGTGTCCTGCGTGGGCTTCTCTGCCTTCTTCACATCCATCATCGAGATGCTAGTGGGCAATGAACTAGAGCCAGTACAAGCAAGAACAAATTCTGGTCTTGCACAAGTTACCTTTCCTTGGTTGTAAATATTGAGATTCTGATTAGCCTACGACAAACAGTTCACAAGACCTATCTTGCAGAATTCAAAATGGAGATGAAGCAGTGTCCTCATGTCAGAGAGAGCTTAGCATCAGATGAGGGGCTGCTAGTTAGCTTTGTGTACCATGGCCACAGAATTGCTTGGGCCATCTCTTCAAGATACCTAACAGGATAGTGGGACCTCAAATGCCTCCTTCATGGATGCAAAACTTGGCTCTATATAAGGGTTCTCCAAAGAGAGAAATAATCCCTTGCCCCAGGAAAACCATCTGTTCTTTAATGAAGGAAGTCCAGCAGCCTTGTTTTATGGCCCACCAAGACTCCTCAGAGAATAGAGAAGTCAGTGCTCAGAAAAGTCAGGACAATCTTAAAGGGGCCTCTGGGAAGTTGAGAAACCAAAGAATGAGCTGGTATAATAGGAGCCGCTGTGGGGTTGCAATTTTGCTCTTTAAGGATATGTTAAAGGACTTAAGCCTATTTTCCTGAGAAAGGAGAGAGGGATGGAATTTATCTATTATGGTTTTCAAGTGTCTGTGGAATTACCAAGGTCGACTAGTTCCTCTCCACAGTGGAATAGAAACAGACCTCTGGTTTGGTTTAAACAAAAACTCAAATAAATCAGCTTCTTATTGGGTAAAATTACTCAATGATGAAGTGGATAAAACAAGAACTAATGGGCTGATGGAGCAGACGGGGGTGGGGAGAAGACAGTGGGAAGAAAAAACGATGGTGATCACAGAGAGAATATGAGCAGAGTGCAATTATGCTCACATGTACACAGGGTCAAGATTGTGTCCATTATCTTATACAGTAAACAACTTGAAAGAATATTTTCAAGTTCTGATAGTTCCTCGATTAGTTGAGCAGAGAACTGCCTGACAGCCCAGCAGGCCCACTTCTGGGCACATGGTTGCCCCCCACACCCCACCCCCCCGGCCACCTCTTGGGGCTCTACACTTGCTGTCACCTGCTGGGTCCTGTGACCATCTTACATCTGTCTTACCAAGGGACTGATTCACACTGTTCCTCCTGTGGTTTCAATTGTACTTTCGAAGTGACTAATGATGCTGAGTGTGTTTTCAAGTGTGGCTGGACACCTGCTGACCTTCTCTGGAGAAAGGTCAATCTCGGTGCCATATTTGTTTTTTGTTTTTTGCTTTGTGTTAGTCTTTTTTTTTTCCTTCAATTTTTTATTAGGTATTTACTGCATTTACATTTAAAATGCTATCCCCAAGGTCCCATATACCCCCCCTCTGCTCCCCTACCCACCCACTCCCACTTCTTGGCCCTGGTGTTCCCCTGTACTGGGACATATAAAGTTTGCAAGACCAAAGTGCCTCTCTTCCCAATGATGGCAGCTACATATCTTCTGCTGCATATGCAGCTAGAGACATGAGCTCTGGGGGTACTGGTTAGTTCATATTGTTGTTCCACCTACAGGGTTGCAGACCCCTTCAGCTCCTTGGGTACTTTCTCTAGCTCCTCTATTGGGGCCCCTGTGTCACATCCGATGGCTGATTGTGAGCATCCTCTTCTGTGTTTGCCAGGCACTGGCATAGCCTCACAAGAGACAGCTGTATCAGGGTCCTTTCAGCAAAATCTTGCTGGTGTATGAAATAGTGTCTGCGTTTGGTGGCTGATTATGGGATAGACCCCTGGGTGGGGCAGTTTCTGGATGGTCCATCCTTACGCCTCAGCTCCAAACTTTGTCTCTGTAACTCCTTGTTTAGTTCCCAATTCTAAGAAGGGGTAAAGTGTCCATATTTTGGTCTTCGTTCTTCTTGAGTTTCATGAGTTTAACAAATTGTATCTTGGGTATTCTAAGTTTCTGGGCTAATATCCACTTATCAGTGAGTGCATATCATGTGAGTTATTTTGTGATTGGGTTACCTCACTCAGGATGATACCCTCCAGATCCATCTATTTGCCGAGGAATTTCACAAATTCATTTTTTTTAATAGCTGAGTAGTACTCCATTGTGTAAATGTACCACATTTTATGTATCCATTCCTCTGTTGAGGGACATCTAGGTTCTTTCCAGCTTCTGGCTATTATAAATAAGGCTGCCATGAACATAGTGGAGCATGTGTCCTTATTACCAGTTGGGACATCTTCTGCCCAGGAGAGGTATTACTGGATCCTCAGGTAGTACTATGTCCAATTTTCTGAGGAACCACCAGACTGATTTCCAGAATGGTTGTAACAGTTTGCAATCCCACCAACAATGGAGGAGTGTTCCTCTTTCTCCACATCCTCACCAGCATCTACTGTCACCTGAATTTTGATCTTAGCCATTCTGACTGCTTGTGGACGTTGTACATCGTGGTGCGCACTAGGCTCCGCACCACGATGTACAACGTCCACAAGCAGTGCAATCCCACCAACAATGGAGGAGTGTTCCTCTTTCTCCACATCCTCACCAGCATCTACTGTCACCCTGCTTGTGGACGTTGTACATCGTGGTGCGGAGCCTAGTGCGCACCACGATGTACAACGTCCACAAGCAGAAGATCTAATGACCATAGGTATGTGGGTTCATTTCTGGGTCTTCAATTCTATTCCATTGGTCTACCTGTCTGTCGCTATACCAGTTCTTTGTGTTAGTCTTGTTTGCCTTTTGTTGTTAGGCTGTAGGAGTTTTTCCATTCATTCTGTATGCAAACATCTTACCAGACATGTTACCCAAAAGCAAACAATAGGTAATGGTAAAATTGGTTATATTTCCCCCTAATGTTCACAATCCAAGAGCTCAAATGTATATTGTGCATTACATAGGGCAAGCTTTCCTTTGTAGGCTGGAATATTGAGGCTCAGAGAGTGACCCAGGGCCACACAGATGCTCAGGATTAAAAATAAAATCTTTCACATACATTTTCTAATTTGTGGTAAAGAGACAGCTTTCACTATTGCCCTAGGTGTTGTGCATCCTGAATGGGGACATGACTTGACAGGATCAAACTTGGTTTTTCGTTTTATTGAAGTCTTATCATTTAAGATGCCTCCACACCACCCCAACATGTTTCAAACTGAAATTGTTCAACACATGAAGTTACCATTACTATATAGTATATCAGCACTGTCTTAGCATCCAAGTGGCTGATTCTTAGCAGTGGGAACTTTCAAACATAGAAAGGAAGTCTTTTCAGATATATTTACACGTTGATTTCTCAATTTATAAGTTAAAAGAACACGTGAAAAACTATGAGAAGCTTGTTGAACCTTTTCCATCTGTGGAATGCAGCCCTCCAGAGCTACCATTTTCCCTACAATCATAGGGGGGAAAAGATGCATGACACAAACTCTGTCATCAAAAGCAGTTGTGAGCCAGCCTTCCTCAAGTGCTTCCAGGAATTTTCTTGCAGGCCACTGATAGCCATTCTCCCCTTGAGGTCCTCCCTCAGATTGTCTGACAGCTTTTGGAGGAAACGCAAGAAGTTTGCCCTTGTCTAATCATGCCAGTGAGAACCTCAGTTAAGCTCACACATGCACACTTGCTGACACCTGTCTGACAGCTGCCATCCGGTCCGCAACAACTGTGTCACACCCTGAACACAGCTTCCTGCTAAGTCAGCTGTGCTTAAAGAGGGAGAAATGTGTGGATATAGCCACGGATGCAAGGTTTTTTTAAGCTTTTTTTTTTTTTAATTAGTTTTTTTTAATTTACATTTCAAATGTTATCCCTTTTCCTGGTTTCCCCTCCGAAGATTTAGCATTTAAAAGTAGGTACAGAGGAATGATTTTTATTTTATTATTAAATTTATGAAAGGTGGGGGACTAGTGGGGTACTTCAGTTCTGGCATTTGCAACCTCGTGATCTGTGATAATCAGCTACTCTGAGCCCCAGATTTTTCTATGGGAAACAGGAATAATAATTGTACTGACTTAAGTAGTATGTATCCATGTTTGATAGGACTTAATAATATTTGAGTCATCAATGCAAAACTGTATTTTCTTTTTTTAGTTGTAAAAATATTTACATTTGCTCAATTCCCTATTCCCCCTAGTGTTACATCTGTCAGTTGATGCAGTAGGTTAAAGTATTGCAAAAACCAGACATAGAGTCAAAGGTAAATAACATCCCCCACGGGTCACCTTTATTGCTTTTAGTTGCTGTAAGCAGAAATACTCAGGGCTAGGAGGTGGCTCGGTGGACAGAGTGCTTGACCAGAGTTCCAGTCCCTAGTACCTACATAAATGGCAGGTGACACACTGGCCCACCTGTTATTCCAAAATTGAGAGTGCCCCCCTGAATGAATAAGGTAGAAAGCCAGAAAGGAAAACTACCAGTATCAACCTTGGGTCTCCCACCAATGTGTAAACTTATACACACGCACACACACACACACACACACACACACACACATGCACTGAGCATATACATGTGCACACTAGATAGATAGATAGATGATAGATAGATAGATGATAGATAGATAGATAGATAGATAGATAGATAGATAGATAGATAGATAGATAGATATGAGAAAATAATACTGGGGTTTTCTTATATTTGAGTTTTTATGGTAATTTTTAAATTCTGTGAGGTGTGTGTCTGTGCACGTGGGTAGGTGCATGTGAATGACATGTCCACAGAGACAAGAGGCATTGAGCCATGGACTAAGAGATGTAGATGGTTGCGACCACCTTGTATGGATGTTGGGAATCAAGCTTGGCCCCTCTGGAAGAACAGCAAGTGCCCATTGCAGAGGCAGTTCTCCAGCCCCATGGTTTAAGACAAATATCTTATTAAGTGGGAAGTGTTTGGTAATGAGAAAATATTCTCAGATCTTGCTCAAGTTTGTGTTAAACAAAGAAAATTTAAGAGAATATATCCTGGGCAGGAAACAAGGCTTAACACGTACTTCCACATAAACCTGACAGCCTGTTGTGATCCCCAGACTCACAGACCGGCAAAGAGAACAGACTCCTGAGAACTGTCATCTGGTCACCCACCTCCAGCCACCAGCCTGCACCTGAACCCACGCATACACACAGCTGCTGTTGCTTAATTATTTTTGGAGTTGAAAAATCTGAAAATGAACAAAAGAGAATAATGCATCCTTTCTATTTTCATAAGCATGAGTACAAATACCAGAAGTGGCTATTTAAAGCTAGTACTACTGACTGCTTACCATAAAGTGGCTAATTGCATTGGCCCTGAGTATTTTTGGATGCAATAGGGCTTGTTGTTCATTTGCGAGTTAACATGAACGAAATTGCTAAGTAACAGGAAGCATAGACCCAAACCAGTGGATGCTACCTCGGTTTTGGGAAACACGAAAGCAATGCATACCCTAGGGAAAGCACAGTTTGGAGCTGCCACCCCACCCCACTCTTCCTCCCTTCCTAATATCTGAGTTCCTCATTGCCATGGTCCTTGTGCTATGATTTCTTTTCCTCTTTGCCTATTGAGGCTAGTGTCGAGTATTAGATATAAACACAATGATCTAGCTGTTCAAGAAACTAGAAAGTTTTCCACATCAATAAATTGCCAGCTGGGCATGGTCGTGCACGCCTTTAATCCTAGCACTCGGGAGGCAGAGGCAAGCGGATTTCTGAGTTCGAGGCCAGCCTGGTCTACAAAGTGAGTTCCAGGACAGCCAGGGCTATACAGAGAAACCCTGTCTCGAAAAAGCAAAATAAATAAATAAATAAATAAATAAATTGCCAAGCTTTTTATATTGGACAATACTTCTGTTGCTATTTAACATACCACTTTATTTATTTAAGACCCAAAATATATTTCATTAAAAATTGAATCTTATCAAGACAGTTAAAAGTGAACACTTTTTTGAGTTTAATTCAATTTCATTTTTTGAAGGTCCTTGTAGTAGCTATCCTGGTTGTCAACTTGACTATATCTGGAATGAACTACAATCCAGAATTGGAAGGCTCACGAGAGACCCTAATCTGGAGGCCGGAAGATAGAAATTTCTGACCTGGATCTTGGCATGGAGATCTTGAGGCACAGTGGCTATGGATTCCAGAAGATTAAGACAGGGAGATCTCCAAGTTCAAGGTTAGCTGGGATTAAAGGTGTGGTGGCACACACTTTTAATCTGGGCTACACCTTCTGCTGGAGACCATATAAGGACATTGGAAGAAGGAAGGCTCTCTTTCTCTCCTCCTCCTGGTTGCCGTGTGGGACTGAGCAACTGCTAGATCCTTGGACTTCCATTCACAGCTGCTGCTGACCATTATTGGGAGTCGGACTGCAGATTGTAAGTCATCAACAAATTCCTTTACTATACAGAGACTACCCATAAGTTCTGTGACTCTAGAGAACCCTGACTAATACAGTCCTGTTCATGAAAGTGCTTCTGAAGACGAGGAGGAGGAAGAAGAGGAGGAAGAGGAGAAGGAAGAAATAATAATAATAATAATAATAATAATAATAATAATAATAATAATAATAAAAGTGAGTGAGACTTAAGGAAATGTTAAACTGCGAGGCACAACTCCCCAGAAGTGGTGCTGCCCTGTTGGTTCAGCTGTCTTCCCTCTGTGGGCACACCTCTACTTTGCAGGGGAGATATACATATTGGCATGTGTTAAAATAGTCTGAATCAAATTATCATCTAGTTGAGATAGGGCTGTAGCTAGGGGATGTCTCGATGACTCAAAATTCCTCAGAGAGGAGCTGCAATGTCAAACTTGTGATATGGTGTCAAGATGAAATATGCTTTGAGTTTTATTAATAGTATGGAGCACATTCCGCCGTTCCTTCAAGGGCCCTGCCAGAACGAGACAAGGGTTGCCAGCATCAGTGGATGGAGATCAGCACTCTTTAACACTCTTGCCACCAAGTGCCTATAAAATGTTTATACCGATAATTGTCAAATTATGTTAATTGGCTACTGAAAAGACACTAGGAAGTTGAAGTGTTCAAAAGTATATTTCTCAGAATGTCTTGGGTGTTCTCCAAGCTGAGCACCCAGGGGACATTTTTTTTCTCTACACTCTATACAATGAATGCGGAATGCCTTAAAGTATTATCTTGGTCTTCATGCAATTTTGAAAAGCAAGTATCAGGAAAGGGACATCCGTAGCAAGGATTTGACTTTCCAGTAGGTTTTGTTTTCTTAGCTTGGTCGCACTAATATCTGTTAGGAATATTTATTTGATGTGAAGTTTGTGCACACTGTAAAGATATTTCCAGCACAGCTCAGGGCTTCGGCAACCTCAGCTAGGGGGAGATGTTAACAATAAATCAGGCACAATTGTGACTCAAGAAGAAAATGAAATAAAATATTGGTTCCTAGGAGAGATTTATTTTTCTCTACCTCCTTCTCTCAGGTCAAAATAAATAGAGATTTTTCTGAATGTCATTACAACTTCAATGACTTCTCGATTTTTATGTGAGAATATTCTACTTTTGGGACTATAGATAACAATCCTTGAGTTGCAGAATTCTGACCATATTCTATTAAAATCATTTTTCCACTTTCCTGTTAAACTGTATTTAATCCTTTGTGTCAATGTGCTGGGGAAGATAGTAAAGATATATCTGAACTTTGCCTTAAACTTCTTTAATCTTTTTTAAGCCCTCATTCATGTAACACGGCTTCAGCAATCTGATTTCAGCACCTCATCTCCCAGGGGAATAAATGCTAAGATTTCCAGGTTCAGAGACCAGTGGGAAACTGGTTCTCCACCACTCAAAAGCCCTTCATTCCAACCATGGCTTCTCCACAGTGCCTCCTCCAGGCCTTTCAAGCCTTTTGAATTCCAATGGGTAGCAAAGAGGCCTTTTGTAGTGTCTAGAGAGCCCTAAAGCTGAGGGGACTGTTAATGACATGAGGCACAGGTGGACTCAGAGGATTTTTATCTGGTGTAGGGGGGAAAAAAATCAAACCTTTCACAAGGACGGCATATACCACCAAGAACACACTGGCCCAAAACCTTTGTTCTTCCTGTTGGCCATAGGCACAGTTTGACAATCGTTTTAAATTCTGCTTCTTTGTCAGGGTTGTTAATGAGGTGGGATTCAGCTCTGTAAGAGACTGATGGGTCATGTTGTGCCCGGTTCCTTAGCTTCCACTGGATATGTGGAAAGATAAATCCCAACAGAAATGTGTGTGTGCAGGCCTGTGATTCTGCTCTTGAGCTGTGACTCTTTCCAGTTCCAAGAGGCCTCTCCAAGGTGAAGTAGTCCTGAGTTGCTCTGCCTGCAAAAAATGAACCCCACTGTTTCCTACCATTCCTTACTGTTTCCACTGGATGTCCCTTATCACAGCTAAAATCAAAGCTTGTTTTATCTTCTGCCCCTTTGGTATACTCTGACTATTTTTTGTACAGGAAATCGTTTGTTCCAATGGTGGTGATAATCCTAGGCCCGCAGACATCTGCTGGTAAACGGAGAGCAAGTCAGAGCTCTCTAGCCCTGAATTGACAATGAAATCATCCAGCCCTGACTGGTGATGACTGATGCCTACCAGTTATCCAAACGCTTCGTGACCCAGGCTGACATGGACAGTCCATGCTATGACAACAAAACTAAGTCCCACTGAACCACACACTTGATAAAGAGGTTTTCGTGTCTAGAGGCAGCTTCAGCAATGAGCTTCTTTGTATCAGAGAGAGCTAGACAGAGAGTGATGAACATGTGACAAAATAGCTCAGTGTGATTTTAAAAATATTATCCCCAACCCCAGAACAGACATAAACAGTGCCATTGCTCTAAGTTAAAAGAAAGTTGTGATTCAAAGGGAAATGTAAGCAATTCACTCGGTATCTTAGGAAATGTAAGCAGGGCACTCAATATCATGATATAAATTTGTTCCCTTTTAGTTTTTCCTGGAGATGTCCTATTCCTACAACTGCTCCTGCATGGAGGGAGACTACAAAGCATTAAAAGTTTGGATGCCAGAGGACAGCTCACGGAAGTTGCCTCTCTCCTTCCACCATGAAGGTTTTGGGGCTCCAACTCAGATCATCAGATTCAGCAGCAAGTACCTTGTCCTTGTTTGGTTTACATTGTTGGATAGACACTGTGACCAAGAGCAATCCTGAAGGGGATGGGTCTATTTGGATCATACATCCAAATCAAAGTCCATCGTCATGGAAACTCAAGGCAAGAGCTCAGCCGTAGCAGAGGCAGTAATCATGGACTCAGGAACCACTTACCACCTTGCTTTCCAAGGCTTTCCAAGTTACTTTCTTTTCTTTCTTTTCTTCTTCTTTCCTTCCTCTTTTCTTTTTAATACAATATATCCTGATTATAGTTTCCCCTCCCTCCACTCTTCCCAGTTCTTCCCCACCTCACCTCCTCTCCAGACCACCCTTCCTGTCTCTCATTAGAGTAGGGCATGCTTCTAAGAGACACCAACCAAAGGGGACAAAACTAAATCTACTAAAATTAAACAAAATATTTCACATCAGAGTTGAACATGACAACCAACAGAAGGAAAAAGAATCCCTCCTGAGAACAGGCCAAAGAGTCTGAAACCCATTTGTTTTCATAGGCAGGAGACCCATAAAAATACTAAACTAATAGCTAATGTGTACAGAGGAACTGGTGCAGATCTCTGAAGGCCCCGCACTTCCTGCTTCTGTCTCTGTGAATTCATATGCACCTTGCTCAATTAATGCAGAGGGCCATACCCCCTCTGAATCTTACAATCTTTCTTCCTCCTTTTAATTGAGATTCCATGAGCTTTGAGGGGAGCAATTTGATGGAGACCTCCAGTTTAGACTTCCCTGTCATGTCTGGCTGAGGGTCCCTGTATCTGTTCCCATCTGTTGCTGGAGAAAACATCTCTGGTGATGACTGACTGGATAAGGTACTGATCTATGAGGACAACAAAATATCATTAAGAATCATTTTCCTTAAGGGGTGTTTGTTTGTTTTTTAAATTTGTTTGTCATGTTTGATATTTGGTTTTCTCCTAGTTCTCTGGGTTGTCTAATTTCTGGTTCTTGGTTACCCAAGAAGAATTGGATATGGGTTCCTTCTCAGGGAATAAGCCTTAAATCAGATCAGACATTGGTCAGCTACTTCCCTGAGTCCTGTGCCACCAGACCCCTAGGATATTGTAGAGATAGGACTGATTGTAGGTCAAAGGTTTGTGGTAGGCATCGCTTCACTTCATGTTTCATGAGTTGTAGGGACGCTGTCCTCGGTAACAATGTCCTACTGTCAGGTTTTTGGAGGAGCGCTTTGTCTTAGCATCAGCCTGAGTTGACTGGGAATTTTCTTAGGACCCCCACCAGTACCCCAACCTGCCCAAGGGTGGCATCGCCCACTGCAGCCTGGATATTGCCACATCAATCATTAATCAAGAGCATGCCCACAGAGGCTTGACTATAGACCTTGTGGTGGAAGAAATCATTCAGTTAAAGTTCTCTCTTCCTAGAAAACTCCAGCTTCTGTCAAGCAGACAAAAGAAAACTAAACCCATCAACCAACCAAATAAAAAACCCTAACCAAAGCACTTTTGTCCACTAAACCATCTTACAGGTTCGAATTATCTATTTATTAATAACTAGATAATATGAAATATTATGGAAAATTAGTTGAAATATACATGGGGATTTCTTATCAGCTTTGTCTATAATTTAAAACTTTTTTGAATATTTCATCTTATGGATCATGGAGGTGGCCTACAGCTTACATCCCTGAAATCCTGGTTCTATCCTACCTATACTAAGATGCTCTGCTGCCACAGTCCACAGTCCACTCGGTAGTCTGACGTGTCCTCTTAAGTCCTTTGAAGGTAGGCAGGCTCTCAGTGCGTGATCTGACCATTGAAATGAAACCAGCAGTGACATGCATAGCTTTCAGTGTGATATTTAACAGACACCATCAGGTGTTCACTACACTACCCTTCCCCACTATGGTGGCACGGGGTACACGATTGAACTAGAACTTGAATGGCCCCATCCCTTAGGGATTACCATGACCTCCCACTGCCTCATGTCAGGAGAGAAATAGTCCTTGATACATTTAGCTAATCAAACCTCCAGACTGTTATTACTGTGTAGCTTGAATGTCAGAGAAGTTCACCTGGGTACAAACATCATTCAGTTCATTAAAATGAAATTGTCAAAAAACAAAACCCAAAAGCCATCACTAGAGGAAGCTCAATTCATATGGAACATGTGTTTTCCGCAATGTATTTTTATTAATGGCTGGAAAAATGATACTTTAAGTAAAACAGAAATAGGGATAGGATTTGATGAGAAGTAGGGGGACCTGGAAGTATCTGGAAGGGGGAAAAGATGGGGTAAGAGTTCATCTATTAAATTTCTCCAAAAAATATTTAAGGAAAAATTAAATTGTATTTACTATTTTAAAGTAGTTAGGACTAGGGTTTCTACATGTTAGGCTTGCTGCCAATTTAGAATGTTTAAATCTTTTTAAATACTTCTCTTGCATTGCAGGTGTAGAGAGCCCCACCACCCACGTTTGAATAGGAAAATCCTTCCCTTAGTGCAGAGTCCTAGACTTCACAGGGAGATGCAGTGTTACGCACCTGGTGTTTGGAGACAACTCAGGATAGTATACTTTCCTCCAGACACTCTGAACACTGTTCTTCTTTCCATAACGAGAAAGGACTGGTAAAGTAGGTAAGTTCGTTTTTTTAAAAAAATGTTCTATTAAAAAAAAAAGAAATAGTAATAAAATTCTGAAAACATCCAACAATAAAGCTATGCAAAGATTCATTTTTATAACATTACTTTAAGAGGAAAAGCAATTTTAATGATCCTTATAAACATGTTAGATATTCCTTCCACACCAACTTACATGAGGAGAAACATAAATGTAGAGAAAGAGACAACTGCCCTTTGAGCAGGTATAAAGCCATCATGGCATGCTGGGTGGAAAGCCACTCAGGGCATCAAGACAGTGTGAGCCCCTCATCTCCCCTTCTGGAGTCAGATTAAGCAGAAAGCATTACAATCTTAAGACTGGAGTCTTCAGCCGGACACTATTCCCTGCCTCAGCTCCCCCGATCCCTGCTGCCTTCTGGCATTGCATTCTATAGTCAGAGTTGTGGGGCTAAGGAGATAGCTCAGTAGGTAGGAAATGCTGCTGTGAATTCTTTGCCTCCTTAGTTCACATGCCCATAACCCAGGTTAAAGCTGGACATGGTCACACAAGTTTCTAAACTTAGTGCTGGGCAGAGAAGAGGCCAGAGGGCCACTCAGATCCTGTTTCAGAGAGATACGTAGGATGGAAGAGCAGGACCCTCCCTGATGTCCTCCTCTGGCCTCCACATGTGTTTGCATGTATATGCCCACATGTACTTATACACAATCACTACACACAATGGAAGAAAGAATGATGGGGGGAGGGAGAAAAAAACAGAAGGAGAGTAAGAGAGAAAGGGAGTGAGACAGGCAAGAGAGCAAGCGGAAGCATCTCCAAACTATATCTGCTCCACCAATCAGGAAATGCCAGCACCCACTCTAGGGAGGGTCATCTCCCCATTAATCCTTCTTGGGAATATTGGGATTGCCTTCAAAGTCCTGGACACATCTTTTAGTTGAGTCCAGATCCTGCCCAGTTGACAATCAGAATTAGTCATTATAGAGGGAATTTTTAAAATAAAGCACTGAGCTTTTATTTGACTTTATTATTTATGTATTTTATAATAGTCTTTTAGACTATTTCTGAGGTGCATCTTTTCCAGAGACAATCTCTCACAGTCTACAAGTGTTTCTGTGCTTAGCAGCAAGGAGTCTGTTAATGTCTCTGTACTGACAAATGCATTTTAGATAAGATACATTTTGATTTTAGCATCCGCTTCCTGTTGCCCTGTGTGTCTATTGCTTCTGCTGCTGTCACTGCCACCATCCTCGCTAACATCAGACTGCAGCTTTCTGGGCATCCCAGCATGAACTGAAGCCCAGTGGCTCTCTGGGACTCTTCCTGGCCCTCAGCATCAGGAGGGGGGCTGCTGGGTGCCCAGATTCATAGCCTGGGCAGCTGCTGAGTTCTCCACATCTCCAGTGTGAAAAGACAGTTGGTGGACCACCCAGCTCCTCTTGTACAAGCCAAGCTAACACGCCCTGTTTCATGATGCAACCCTGTTTCCACCTCCACTGCCTCATATGTACAGCAAAGGTTGAATCAAAAGAGACCACAGCCCCTGACTTAATTTCCACAGGAGCATAATTTTATTTATGTGTATTATATATGGGTAAACTTATGTTACTGATTTCTCTCCTCTCATTTAAATGAGCCTGACACACTCTCTCATTTGCTCCATCCCAGCAGCAGCAGCATCATTGTGTTTACTTGACACAAAGGGAAAAAGAGAAACTGCGTTCTATCTTTCAGAAGAATTCTACCATGTCAGCATGGCTGGGGTTGGAGACAAAATGAGAATGAAACAGAAAATGTTTTCCAAAGGAAGAAAAAAGCCTTTCAATGGGGTGAAAGATTAAGAACCGATGCCCCTAAAGACATTAGCTATACACCTATATAGAAATGTGCATATAACAAATTTCATGTAGATTTATAAAGGTTAATTGTGGTTATATGATGTGATTGTGGGAATATGATTTATCTTTATTACTTAAAGTATTTTTGAACACAATACAGCAAGGGGGACTATGAACTGGTGACCCAGGGAACTAGAAAGGAAATGTAGACAAGATATTCAAAAGCTTAAGTGTTTACACTAAAATTTATTTTCCTTAGCACCCTAAACCCCTTAAAAATAACCGAATGGTATTTTTTCTTCTCCTGAAAAATCCACTTAGAATTGAATGCATAACACCCAGGGCTCCCACTGAGTTCATCTCCTCTTTTGAAAACTGCCTCCTGTACTTTAAATAGTCAGGTCCTGATGCTACATCTGGGTTTATAACCTTCAACAACACACTTCTGGAAAATCATTCTCCACAGTGATGCCCGACACCTCTCCCTCTAATCTTCACTTCTGCAACACTTAGGTCCAGAGTCTTGGTGTCATCGCCTCAAATGCTCACCGAATGACATTGGCTCCGTACCTTGAGCTGACAGAGACCAAATGAGGCTGCATAACTGCATAAGGCACGGCAGAGAATGTACTTCCGGGAGCTAGACACAGAAGGCAGCGGGGAATGGAGAGCCAGGAAACTAGCATGACTGACCAAGAGTACAAGGATGCCCTAGCAAAGAGGCTGTAGATGTCTAGATGTTCGGGGGTTTGAAACAGCGGGATGCGGCCTGATGAGACAGAGATGCAAATGTTGCTGCTCATTGTCCTTTCAGTAGATGGCATGATCACAACCCTGTCACATATTCTGATAAGAGACAGTCACTGGACAGTCAATTGAGAGTATGTTCATTACAAGACACTGGTCTGTTTAAACGTTTTAAATACTATAGGCTTTGTTTATCCTGGTGGAGAATTCTATAAATCTGACTGAACCAAAATTTGCTCAGGGATGCTTTTTCTGGGAGGCGGTTTGGATTCGTTGAACATTACTGAGTAAAGCACTCTGCCCACTGCAATGTTAGTGGCCCCATACAATAAGTAGAGGGTTGAAGGCCTGAGTAAAATACATGGTTGATTCTTCTCCCACCTAACAGAAAACTGTCCGTCTTCCAACTAACAGGCTGCTTTCCTTACCTTTGGGCTTAAACTGAAACATCAGCTCCTCCAGAATCACGTGCTTGACCCTTCAGTTTAGAACTGCATCATCTGTTCTGATTCCCAGGACTCTAGAAAAGACTAGAACCTAGCTCCTCCCTCTCTTACGTCTCCAGCATTCTGGCTTGCTCTATATGGTGTGAGACTTGCTAGAATCTATAATCACAAGCCATTTTTTTTTTTTTACAAAATACATAGAGAAATACCACATTGATTCTCTCTCTGGAGAGCTCCAATTAGTGCAGTCAATTTTGCATAGAGAAAGGAGCTGGCTTTTTCAGTTTCCTTGGTTTGCTAACAGTAGCTGGACACAGAACGCGCAAAACTGATGTCACTGAGGGGCCAGTCAATTTCGAAAAACACAATCATCAAATACTTGGCTGTGTAAAATGGGGTAGTAAGTTTAAAGGCCAAACAACCTGTGTTCAAAGAACATCAGGATTTGTTCTAATTTATAAATTTCAGTGGTGGTTAGACCTCAAATTGAAAAATCATTAATTTCTCAATTTAAACTTAGCCTGTATTACTAATTTCTCAGATTCTTATAAACCCCCAGAGAGTTACTGAGGCAATAGCATTTCTAAATGTGCATGACCAGAAGAATAAAGATTAAACCATTATGACTATGAGAAGAGATAACTGTCTTTACATTTCTATGCATACCCCGATATTGTTCACAATGATTAGAGTCTACCAACTGAATGCAATATACTCTCTGACATACTATAGCCAAGCTCAAGAAATCTTGAATTTAAGCTCAACCTTTGGTAGGAAGGAAGGAAGGAAGGAAGGAAGGAAGGAAGGAAGGAAGGAAGGAAGGAAGGAAGAAATGGGTTTGGAGAGATGGTTCAGTGGGTAAAGTGCTTGCAACCTAAGCACAAGAACTTGAGTTCAGCTCTCTGGTATCCTCGTGAGAAGCCAGACCTAACAGTGCTACCTGCCACCCCAGTGCTGGGAAGTGGTTAGAGACACACGAATCTTGCTAGATTGCCAACCAGCCAGTCTATTCAAAATGACAAACTTAAATTTCAGTTAGAAACTCTATCTCAAAATGATAATAATTATGTAGAGTGCAACATACAAAAGATAGCCAAAGTTCAACATACAAACACACTCACACACACACACACACACACACACACACACACACAAATCACATAAGACATACATCCAATATGTGAAATGCCATACAAGACACATCAGACATGCATACTTAAATATTGCAGCTGTTACTAACACAAAGCATGCATTAGTGACTAAATGTCAATATTTATCAGGTACATTTATCAAAAATTTCATTTGCCAAAATATGAAGGTTTCTCTTTTTAAAAAAAAAAAAAAAAAAAAAAACATGGAGGCACAAGAAGGATAAATCTAACTATGGCACATCCCACTGTTTGGTAATGAAGACAATTTTCAACAGCTGAATAAGTGTCAGAAATATCATGTACTGAATGAAGGGCTCACAATCGGAAGGCCCCTTTAGGTATCTAAATGTCTCAGACAATGAAAGTGCAGAATATCAGGGATGGGATGACCCAACTTGTGATCTGAAAGCACTTCTCCAAAGGGTGTTCAGTGAGTCCACGGATTTCACCAGTTGCTGGACCTAAAGATGCCAAGAGGCCACAAAGACTGAAAATATGTAACTGAGCAGACCTGGACTAACCAAGGCAAGTGTGTAGCTTTTCAATAGGCTCATCAAAAAGGAAGGCCACTCTTCCTATACAAACAAACAACTTTCATTATCATGTCTGGTCCTGCGCTTAGAACCTCAACTTCCAGGAAAGCCTATGTAAGTTTTCTAAGTTCACACAACAGCTTGAGCAGGTTCTTAAAAGGGTTGTTTAAGTCTGAATTTGTAGTTTTTGGATTTTTCTCTACTCTTGCTCAGTAACTATCAATCTCATAGTTAATCTTCTTCACAAGGTCAGCTCCATTCAAATCAATACCAAGGTGACCTTTGTCAATAGAAATGGCAAATGAGACTCGAAGCTTTACAAACCCTAGAAGCAAAATCAGTTTTTTTATTTGATATTTTCTTTATTTACAT
>NC_034593.1:136009533-136038233 GCF_900095145.1 Mus pahari
GATCCCCAGATGGGGTAGTCTCTAGATAGTCCATCCTTTCATCTTAGCTCCCAACTTTGTCTCTGTAACTCCTTTCATGGGTATTTTGTACCCTATTCTAAGGAGGAATGAAGTATCTACACGTTGGTCTTCCTTCTTCTTGGTTTTCTTGTGTTTTGCAAATTGTATCTTGGGTATTCTAAGTTTCTGGACTAATACCCACTTATCAGTGAGTGCATATCTAGTGACGTCTTTTGTGATTGGGTTACCTCATTAAGGATGATATCCTCCAGATACATCCAGCAAAATCAGTTTTTATTCTCATATTTATTTATCTCATTTTAAACAGGCATTATGTACTATAGATATAATTATTATAATTAATTCATATGAACCAAACCCTGAAACCAATTCTGAACACAAAAAGAAAGTCCACTTGGGTAATTCAAGGTAAAACAGGAGATAAAGACAATAGTGGTGGGAGATGGAATTCTACCCATCTCAGGAGAGACATTAGCTATCACTCCATTACATACAAGTGATTTTTGTACTGACATACATATATTACATGTGGCATACAGGTGAGATAACCTTCACATTTTTGAGGAAATTGAAATTTTACATAAACTAGTAGCAATCTCATGTCATATATTAATTGTAACTAACATAAAGTTAGTGCTTACTGGACAGATTAATTCTAACTATATGAGATTTAAATTACACTTAATTATATATTATGTTATACACAAGTTATATAAAGGTAAATTTTAAATTAATGTTTTAAAATTTTAATAACCTATTTCATTTGTTTTCTTGAATTTCTTGACTTTCTTGATTTTACTTTCTTGACCCATTTGGTTCACCCATGGTTAATTTTATGACTAACCATTCTTAGACTTCAAAAGCTAGTGATTAGAGAAAAGCTGAAAGATGATTGGGCCTGGGAAAACTTTTATTCTCCTACTGGTTTTCCCCACTGTAATTACAAGATCGATCAAATTTAAGGTAGGAATAAGGAACTAGGTTTAAGAATCAGAGAAAAGGACAGAGGTGATGGCACATGCCTTTAATCCCAGTACTCAGGAAGCAGAAGTAGATGGATCTCTATGAGTTCAAAGCCAGTCTGGGATACACAGTGAGACCCTGTCTTAATAAATGATAGATAGATAGATAGATAGATAGATAGATAGATAGATAGATAGATAGATAGATAGATAGATAGATTTCCAACCTTACCATCCATTCGCTATGCAAATATGCAACCCTCAAATCAAAATGTTAGAAAAGCAGAGATAATGGAACAATTTTACATGTAAAAGATCAAGCACAAAATGACACTGTAGAAGTCCACGAAAGGAGACCACAGCTTCCTACCACTCTCTCTGTTTGTGGTATTACTAGTCACTCACTAACATAGGTTCTCTTGTTCAGTTCCCCAGCAACTACCGAAAGCCAATGACAACTCTCATAAAACATATCTATCTACATATCATTCTATAGGAGCAAAAAATATGGCCCTGGGCATGGTGAGAGCAAACTTGAAACTGCAGCCATGTCTACGGCTTGGGTGGGATTCTATTACAGTTGTTTAGTTATCAGGAAGGCTCATTATACCTTCTCAAGCTGGTCACACTCGCACTAGGGAGACTGAGACAGGAGGATTATTCATTGAGGTCATCCTGGGCTAAATAGCTAATCCAGGATTAGCATGGGTTTCCTAGGGGTAGTCTCCAAAAATTTCAAAATTGTTATTATATAGCTCTCAGCGTCTGAAGTGCAAAATGGGTTCCCACTGGGTGCTAACAAGAGTGACTGACTTTCTGGTTGCTTCTTGGAGAGTTCCTCTGCTTGTTTTCTTCCCACACCAGAGGCTGTTAACAGTCTCTGGCCTACAGCACATTTCTACCTTCCAAGCTGACCACAGCGAATGAGTTTCTCACATCTCCTTGCCATGACAATGCCTTACCAATACACAGACCTTAGTGGTTAGGTTTGGATCGACTAGATAACCCAGTATGCTAGCTAAAGCTTGATTCCATCTGCTACCACACTCCTTCTTTGCTATGGAACTTCATGTTCATATGTTTCAAGGGGTAGAATGTGGACATCTTTTAGAGAGATAGTCTGTCTACCACACAGATGTTAATATCCTGTGACTATCCTGAAGTATCTAGTAGGCCTGATGTAGTCAATGTGTGTCCGACAAAGTAATAGATCAGAGATTGGCAATGTCAAACACAGGAAAGACTCATCCTCAATAAATGTTGCTGTATTTTTCATTTGAAAGCACCTAGGACTGACGACATCATTAAGGAAGCCCGCGAGCCAGGAGAGGACCCTCACTAACAGCCTACACGGAAGAGGGACTTCAGTCCCAGACTCTCAAGGACCAGCAACTGAAGGGAAACCCCCAAAAGGAATCGTGCCTAAACAACAGTGATTTTTAACCCAGCAAGACAGTGAGCTTGACTAAAGACTTAACTGTGCATTGTAAGTGGCTAAATTTGTGGTTATTTATGGCACCAATAGAAAGACAGCAGCGGCATCAGCCATTGTTGCCTAATGGGTCCTCCAGAGCTGTCTTAGGAATTCTGAGTAGGCTGATCATGGTTTAATCCCTCAACAAGTTCACATGAGGAACCATATTAATATATAACATGATTGCTTAGCCCTATGGTGTCTTCCTCTACTCATGAGTTTCTTTGGCAACATGCTGATGCCTCTAATTTCTACTGTCTCCCTTCAGAGCATATATTCTTCTACTTAATAAATATATATTAATCACTCAGTACAGAATGCATTTTCCTGCATATTAAAGAACTAAATAGGGATAGCTCACAATTCTTCTAATTCCTGTGGCTCACTGTACAACGAGAGAGACTGAAATATATATTTTACTAATTGCACAAATTAGTTACCTTAGTTGCCGTAGCAAATACCATGAACTCAGTGGTTTATACATAAACTTATTTCTTGGTCTGGCAAAATGTCTAAGTACACAAAAGCCCTTTACCCTGAGCCTGATGGCCTATGTGTTTCATTCTGGGGACCCATGTGGGCAATGAGAGAACAAACTCTTAACATTGTTCTCTGAATTCCATGTGTATGCTTTGGCATGCACAAGAAGGAACACTTAAACACACACAGAGAGAGACACACTAGTTAATCAATGAAATATAATATTTTAAAAGAAATGTATTCCTCAGGGTATTAAAGGTGGAATTCTAGTTTCTCAGGATAACCACAACTTCAAGTTCTGAAGGTTTTTTCTTTTTTGAACACAGAATGCCAGTTTTTCATTACGTTTTATGTGGTTGATAGGATAAGATCATTTTTTAAGGTCCTTTTGTAAGACCAGGAATACTGTTCATGAGGACTTCACCCCTAAGACCTACCAATCTCCCAACGTCCATCTCCTAATCTCATCACAGTTGTTTGTATGTGCTGTTCTGAGACAGGGGATACCCAGGGCTTGCTGATCAGACAGCACATTCTACTTGGCAAATTCCTGCCCACTGAAGAGGCCTGGTCTCAAAAACACAGTGGTCAGCCCCTGAGGAACCACACCCACGGTTGACTTCTGACCTCCACATGAATATGCCCAACCGTACATATTTGTATACCCTCACTCACACATAAAAGCAGATGCTGCAAAAATATAAACAGACAAAGGTTATTTATAAAATAAAATTGGCTTACTGAAATGTGAAATACAAAGGAATCAGGCAACATTTCTTGTTTTCATCCTGAAACATACTCACAAGTCAGGACACACTTTTGCCAGGGCTAAGAGTCTCTGAATGTTAAAGTGACTGTACCAAGAAAAATACAACTAGCACAGAAAACTGTACCAAGAAAAATACAATCTAGCAGACCCTAGCCACAGCTACTGTCCTCAGATAACTACATAGGGTAACTCTGTGTGATACACACAGAGGGGATAGATCACATCTGTGGCAATCTTACCAATTTTACCTTACCTAGTGATGAATCCCAAACACCAGAAGAAAAACAAAATATACACATGTTTCTAAGACATTGAGGCATTCTCCAAAAACCTAACTTTCACTTCAGAACAGTGAAAAAGCTCATGAAATGTAGAGGAATTTTAATCCAGCAACATGGCTACTCTGGCAAGGGATTGAATCCAAAGACCATCTAGGTCTTTATGATCCCACTGGAAGGCACACATGCCCTGGATTAAACAGTATGATCTTGTTGGAATACAGACTTGCCCTTAGTACATGCCTCTAATCCCTAACAATCAAGGTAAAACTAGTCTATAGAAGGAACATAGAAGAAGCCATGTTCGAAAGTAATATCTAATTGGGGAGCAGACAAAGTGATCACTCAGAGAAAGATTTGACAGAATGAGTCAGAGATAGGATATGCCAACTCACATGAGAACAGCACATGAAAGAGATGTGACTTAAGACAGCAGCAGGGGGGGGGCAGTCGAGTGAGTTCAGTTTAGTTGAATTCAGGCAATGCAGCTGAGTTCAGTTGAGTTTGTTTGTGAGTTCTGTGATGTTTGTGCAGTTCAGTGCAGGTTAGCAAAGACAGTTGAAGCCAAAGAATAAGAAGGAACCAGATTAAGACAGATTGCCAGAGTTAGTTTGAGGCCAAAAGGAGAAATTCAGTGAGAAGCTTAGAGTAGCCAGATTGAGTCAGTCAGCTTGGAAAGGAGTTCTAAACAGTACAGCTGAGTTGAAATAGCCTGCCAGAGAAAGAACTAGAAAGAGCTTATTCAGCAATTAGCCTCCTTTACAACAATTATATCTGGTGAATAAAAGATACTTTTACAATGAAAGACTAAGAAGGACTGAGGACCAACCTTTGAGAGGAGGAGACTCAGAAGAAATAAGAACAGACAATGAAGGTTATAGGATGAGATCTTGGAACACAAAACAAGACATGGGAAAATTCTTGTGTTTGACTATTGATGAACTTTGTAATTTGTATGAGCTACAATTCACTTAACTTTCATTCTAGATTGATTTTATGTTAGTGTGTTAAAAATAGTGATCACAACTAACTGGGGGGAGGGATTATTTTAACTTACAGGTTATAATCCATCATCAAGTGAAGTCAGGGTGGGAACTGAAGCAGGATTTCCTGGGGGCAGGAACTGGAACAGTCTGTAGAGGAACACCCTTACTGACTCCCTCTCCTGTCTTGTGTAGATTGATTTCTCACACAGCTCAGAACCACTTGCCAGCGCCAGCACCACCGCACACCGACCATGGGCTAGCCCTGCCACATCAATCACTAATGAAGAAAATGCCTACCCGACATACCTGCAGGCGAGCCTAACGGAGGCAGTTCTTCAGCTGCGGTTCCTTTTCTCCAGTGATAAATTGAGACAACCTCACCAGCACAATGGTATCATAGCCATGAGTTTCCCCTTCTAGAGTCAGTACCATTTAGGAAAATAAAGCCCATAAATGAAACAAACTAAAGTCTCACGCTATAGCCAGCTTTATTCAGTGCATCAGACAGTACATAGTCTGGGAGTCAGAAGAACTCATGGGTAATGTGCCCAATCACAAGGGCAAGCTGCATGTGGCAGTAGGCAAGCCTCCTGTGGCAAAAACATGTTCTCTCATAGAGGCATATAAACAAATGACTATCACCAATTATAACGAATAACCTGAAGGAAACCCACTCCTATCCACCACACCTTCGAGGAATAGTATACATTCCAAGAACAATTCTGTGGTTTTTAAAAAACTGAGGCCACAGGACTCTCATTTCCTTGGAATAGTCTCACAGCCACCCCGAAGTCTCTTCACAGGGCTTCATCTCCTGCTATGTTCTGGTAGCCATGTCAAGTTTCTATGCTTGCTTCTTGTCCAGGAGTAATGTGAGATGTGAACTGTTGACACAGTTTGTGCACATGACCTTAGGCAGCCTGGATCATTTAAAAACAAACCTCACTTTCTGTAACTGAAAAAATAGCAGTGAGAGGAGTAGGAAAGCTGAGGCAGGGGAATTTCTTTGAGTTCAAGACCAGTCTGGGAGTATGTAGTGAGTTGCAGAACAACATGAGACACAGCATAAAACCTTCTCTCAAAGAAAGGAGGAGGAGAAGAAGAAGGAGGAGGAGGAGGAGGAGGAGGAGGAGAGAGAGAGAGAGAGAGAGAGAGAAGAAAAGGAGGAGGAGGAGGAAGAAGAAGAAGAAAAAGAAGAGGAAGAAGAAGAAAGGAATCAGGGAGAAGAAAAGAAGGGAGGGGGGAGGAAGGGAAAATATCTTTAAAACCATCATGTCTAGAGTAGAGGTTTCCAGGTAGGTCTCTATTGAGCCATTCTCGCTTGTATTGTCACAGACATGTCTGAGTATCTGAAAATTTTCTCTCCAAAGTGGCCAATTAGAGACAAGAGGGAAGCCCAGGCATGAGGCTGGCACACAGTTCTGATTGAGTGGAGTGAGGGAAGCTGGGTACTGAATTGATACGGGCTCACTAATTTCACTCAGACCACCTGCCTGCTTCAGATACAAGCCAGTGACCTAGACATGATGGGCTATTACCAGCCCTCTGCTGGCATTCCGAAATGACTGCAGAGGGGACACATTTGGAAATGCAGGAAGCTGCAAGTGGCAGGAGAACAACAGAGAAAAGATGATTTTCCAGGAGCATTCTGAAACTCTTTACAACACACACACACACACACACACACACACACACACAGGCTCAAGCATGTGGGTAAGCACATATATCATACACCCTCCGTATGCACAAAGTCACCAGGAGCTCTGTTGTGTGAATTAACAGGACTAAACACCCAAAACAAAACATTTTCTAAGTTGTGATGATTTACAGCATTATTTGGGGGTGGGGCTCCTCTAAGCACACTTTTCACCACATTTCCTGGGGCACTGGAGTGAAAACTTCTGAATGCAACAATTACTTCCTAGCTTGCTCTTTTCCTGTCAGACACGTGTGCAACTGCTTAGATTTTCCTCGAAGGCAGTTCATATTATACGGAGAGAAAGGAAAGAAGTGCTGTGATCCTGGAACCAAGATCAGACAAATACTTTTGAGAACAGGAACTCGCATCCCAAACTTCGGGCACTTCACAGCATCTCTGTCTGCTCTTTCTTCTTTTGTTTCTCATGCACTCACAATATTATAAAGGGAAATATCTCTCTCTCTCTCTCTCTCTCTCTCTCTCTCTCTCTCTCTCTCTCTCTCTCCCCTTTTATTTTTATTTTAAATTATTGTCACTGTCCCCTGTGTATGCACCACTGTATCAGATGACAATACGCCCATAAGTTTGGCTATAATAGCTGTAATAAAGAAAGGAAACCAGATCGTCATATGCAGAACATACGTTCTTTTTTGGACACTAACAACAAACTGAATTATAGCAGGCTACATAGTGCTATATAGGGGATTTCTATATTCATTTGGCATTGAAAGTGGCTGGAGAGACAACTCTGAAATAAACGGAGGAAGCTACTGACATGTCCAAGGAATAGGCCACGCACTGCATTTCTCTGAGGCCACACCTCCTTGGCATGCATAACTCTTTTTCTCAGTCTCTCAGGCTCAACCTTTAGGGTCATTTACTCTAAACTTTACCCTCAAAAACTTCACACTGCTACCTCTGGGTGTACCAAATCCTAGAAGCTGGGGCCACATTTCAATTTTTTTCTTAACTGAAAAAAAAAAATGTCCCCCATACATAATATATCCTGACTCTGGCTTTTTCTCCATCTACTGCTCCCAGTTCCTCCCCACCTCCCCTCCCATCCAGATCCACCCCTCTCTGTTTCTCATTAGAAAACCAACAGGCTTCTATAGGATAATGATAAAATACAGTAAAACAAAGCCCAATACACTGGAATTGGACAGAGCAAACCAAGAAAAGTGCCGAAGAGACAGGCACACAAAATAGAGACCCACTCATGTGTGCATCCCAGAATCCCATAAAAACGCTAAACTGGAATCCATAATATATATGCAAAAGACCTGTAGGATATAAAGAGAGAATAAAAATATAAATAAAATAAAATTATAATAAAGAAAAGATGAAACCACAACAGGAACAAGAGCCTCATCATGGCAGCATGAGACGTGAGCCTCCAGAGATGCCATTGGGTCCATTTCCCATTACCATCCACTGCTGGGTTTGTAGTCAGCCTTGAAGGACAGCCTGTGTGCCCAGGGAGATCCCCTTGGAGGAAGTTAAATTTCTACTTGCAAATTGTCATCAGTTGGAGATAGCTTTGGGGTTAGGGTTGGGGGCATGTGTCCACTTCTTTCAGTTCTAGCACCCCATCTGGTGTAGGCAGGGCCCCAATTTTAATATGCATATAATTTCACATGGTTGATGAATGATGATTCCAGCATGGCTAAACAGCAGGAAGGTGCAGGATGGAAAATTCTCTTGTTCATTCTCCCACTTGGAGGTGGTTACTGTTTAAGGGACGGGTACTGGACACCATAGGAGTGCCTCTTTTCATACACCCTAAAGCACTCCACTGGCCCCAGGAGTCACTAAGGCTAGTGGGTTTTAATAGTTTTAGATCTTAAATGGAGGGTTAGAAAGTGTTTCTTTTCATTACAATTACAACAAGGAATTAACCCCAAGGGTATCCACTTAATTTCATAATATATAGACTGGAACGCTAATGCGGCTTCTCTACAGTGTAATAAAGAAGCAACTGGCCCTTCTCTCCCCAGGGTGGGTTTCTATAAAATGTATCATACACACACACACACACACACACACACACACACACACACACGTTAAATGTAGATGATTTAAAGTTAACAAGCTCCATAATGTGACCAGCTTGGGTGCCTGGTGTGAACAGCCCTGCACAGGCAGTGAGCCTGGTGTGAGAAACCCTTCACGGGCACTGAGCCCTGAGGGTGCTTCTTGCAGTGGGAGCTCACACCCCGGCACTTGTCTCTGCATCACTTCAGTGACACACAGAGAAGGAAAGATCATTTACAATTAAACCCAGAAAGTCACCAGGATGACAGAGGGGCATGGAGCGGGACTTGTTAATTGTCTCAGTGCAGAGATGAGACCAGTAGTGCGTGCTGGCCAAGGCTGGTCACGTGACCTTAACTCTGCACTCTGCCACAGACTTCAGCTTACTTGTGGGAACTCACTTCATAGTGACAGGAACCCAGGGCAACACCAGGGTTAGGGCTGCCATCTCCGGGCTCCAAGTGTCTGAAGCCACTTCCTGGCAAAGATTTGATCGTCACGCTCCCCACCCCCACCCCCCACCCCCGCCCGTTAGCCTCGGCCATTAGATGCATTTTTATTTCCCAATGCTTTCATGATGTTGAATCAAGGTCTGCAGGACAAATGAGAGGAAGGACACTATTTCAGAAACTCAGCTTCAGACAGAGGCGGTCTAGGGACATCAGGAGAGGAGAATGGCAATTCAATAAAGCACAACTCTTCCAGAAGAAGGTTGTTCCCGTATATTAGACATTTCCAACATCGCTGTAACATTTGACCTGCTCCAGGCCTCCCGCCAGCCATACCCTGGGACTCATTTCTTCCTTGCTGCTGAAAGTGTCAGTGAAGTAGAAATCTGCAGACTTCCCAGTCAACTGGGGGAAAACTAATGATCCAAAGAGAAGAAATAGCCAGTCCCCCAACTCATTTGTTCACATCTATCATGCAGATCTCTTTTCCAGAGTCAGATAAGGTTGTATATAAAAGGCACCAAAGAGCTCTGGCTTCAGCGAAAAGTGCCCTTTTATAAATCAAAGTTCCCAGCCTCCCTCCTGAGATAGGAAGCAGTGGCTTGAAGCAGATGTCAAGAGGGCTGTAACATAGCGTCAGAGATGGGGAGTCTCTAGGGAGGACCAGGGCAGACACATATCATGAGAGAAAGCTGAGAAAGTTCAGAGTCTTCTCTGACCGACTCAAAGCTACAGAAACCAATTCTAGAAGAGTTCGGTATTGTTCTCAAGACCCAAGAAGCACAAAGGGAAGGGACAAAGGACAGAAGCAGGAATACATTGAAAGCCAGTAGGGCATAGAGCGACTGTGTATGTGGCTTATCAAGGGAGCCTCTAGTCAGTCAAGGAACCACATCTTTGCAATTGCAGGAACCCTGCAGGAAAGAAACCCGAGCAATAAATATGTGGCTCACTGGCCATACTGCCTTCTTCCTTCCTTATTACTCTTCATAAAATACCCAGATCCATGAGCACACAAAACTTTGACTCATTAGAAATTGTGCCCATTTCAAAATAACTCTTAAAGTCTCCTTCCCCATTGACTTTGTGGTTTTTATAGACTCATGATCTGTGGGACTTGAAGTATTCAAAACACATACACACCCCTACTTGTTTTGGTTTCTCTAAATCTGACACACCCAAAGTGGCTCTTGCCTTTAGCAATTATAATAAAAAAGAATAAGCTCACCTGTGTAGAAATTTCTCATTTCTTTCTTAAAATCTTCTTGTACTGAAAATTGTCAGTTTTTCCTTATTTTATTTATATATTAACTGGAAAATGAGTACAAAACAATCTTCTAATTATGACTATATGAGACATACACCATACAGTGTCGATTTTCTGAATCTTCCCTTGGCATTATCCAATTGACTATCATATCAAATATCAGCTTATCTAATAACAAGGAATTTAATCTTCATAACCAACAAAGAGAACAACTAAATTTGGTACCAGACAATTTGTCTCTGGTGGATTATTTTAAGAGGTGTTTAGCTAAATTAATCTTAAATAGCAAATTTTCACATTGTTCAAGTAACATATGACTTAAGCTTGCTGGTATTTTATCACGACAAAGAGGCTCAAATTTATTCATATCAAATTATACTGGGTAAAATTTCTCAAATATCTACTACTGTTTATTTTGTATATACACTGTTTGCTTTTTCAGCCTTCTTAGACGCATTAATCTTTCTGATATCTGATAAAACATCACACTGTTTGATATGCTCAATTTCACTCTGTTGAGGGTTAGCTTACATTCTGCCAAAATGTGAATTTAATAATTCTTCAATGACAGAAAAGTGTGTTATTTTATAAATAAATTAGACCAAACCATGCTTCACCCACTACCTTCTTCAATGACAGGTAGAAGTGACTTCAAAGATGAGATTCACACAATGCATACATGTACCTCAAAAAGATCTTTCTAGTCATCAACACTGCTAGATTGCCAAAGGAGAATAAAAGTCTTTTTTTCCTACTACTGTGGATTCTGCACTACTGTGCAAATCAGAAGTAGTCCCCTAATAACTTCTTGAAGTGTTGCCATTGCTGCCCAATGACCCTGGAGAGAGTGGCCAGAAACTGAGAGGAGCTGTTTCTCTCAGAAAACAGTTTCTTCTTTCACAGTTCTCTTCTAGTCAATGGAACAAGCTGTTTCTAAGGCTGCAATCTTCTTGCTGTTGTAGTATTGTTTCGTTTTCGGGTCTTTGTGGAGTTATTCTGTGCTTTGTTTTATTTTCCCAAGGAGGTTCTCTTTCTCCATCCTTACTACTGTTTCCTTTGAGACAAGTCTAATACACAGACAGGCCCTTAGGTAAAAGAGTCTTGGTCTCTGGACTGGAAACGGAAGTTAAAGAGACATGACTGGGACGTGGTACCGAAGTCTATTGAGTTACCTAAACAGTCAATGAAGGCGGAGAAGAGAAAACGGAAGGAAAGCAGGGTCCATGGCGAAGGACAAAGTTCAAGGTCAGTACAGCCCTACGTTCGAACCGAAGCAGATACTTCAAACACTACGGTGATCAACTCTGCTAATACTCCTGATGGTTTAGGGTTATAAAACTAGCCAGCTAGTTTATCAGCCTGCAGTCATCAGGGACCTTGAAAAGAGAGCTTCTGGGAGGGGGAGGGGGGAAGCTTGGTTAGCCTGCCTCTGAAAGAGAAAGAAGACAGAGCGAACAAAGGCAAGAAAATCCCAATGTAAAAAAGCAGAGGTTAATTGATGTTGCACCCGGAGAGGGTTTTGATGTGGATGGGATAGTGCGCGCGCGCGCGTGCTTGCATCTGTGTACAGTGAGGTTCAAAGAGAATGTCAGTGCCCTCTACCACTCTGCCCCATACTCCCTGTAGACAGGACCTTTTACTGAACCTAGAGTTAGGCTCTCGGCCAGCAAGCCCCTCCTGTCTCTGCCTCCCGTGGCACTGAGGTAACAGGCACATGAGTACAACTGACCTTTATGGGGGAAAAGGATTTGAATGCAGGTCTTTATGGTCATGTAGCAAACACTCTTAGCTACTGAGCCATATCTGCCACTCAAATATTATCAAAATCTTTATTTTATTTCTCATGCATATCCATGTGTATCTGTGTGCATGTACATGCACTACATGCATACAGTAGTAGCCTTAGGTGGTCAGAAGAATCTCAGATACCCTAGAACTGAAATTATAGATGGTTGTAAGCTACCTTGTGGGTGCCCACAACCACACCTAGGTCCTCTGCAAGAGCAATGAGTGCTCCAAACCACTGAGCCACCTCTCTAGCTCCCTTAGTACATTTCAAGGTTAGAAACAGTCTACTTGCTTATCAGTGTGACTAAAGTGTAAAAGTGATTTTGCAGGAAAATGGGGAGAGAATCGTGCGGCGATAAGTGTAGGAAGTTTACCAGTGGCACTGACTGGAGGCAGGACTGGCAAGGAAGACAGCCTGATTATTTCAGTGGAGCCAGTTCTCAGAAAGAATCCTTGCCTCTGCAGTCCCAGGTACTTCCCCATGGGTAGAGTCTTACAAAGCCCTCCTGACTCTCGTGTTGGCACTGCATGCTTTGTTACCTGGCTCCAGTATTTATCTCCCAATTAACAGCATAGACCTGGCTTTTCTTTTCTAGTGCTATAACCTTAATTCCCCCAAATGGAAAACAGGGGACTAGAGAGAGTAAGCTCCACGTATAAACACTGAACAAGCAAGCAATGGAAGTTCCAAAAACAGATCTTTTCTAGACTCCAGATGTTGCAAAGTGTGCCATTACCATTATCAAGCTTATTTTTTTTTTCTTGAAAAACAAAACAAAAACAAAAAACATGGTTGACTCCGTCGTCTGGCAATCGGGCCTGTAGTAGTTGGCTCCGAGAGTCTGTGATAATGGCACCCCTGGGCACGCTACAAGCTGCAGACCGAGAGCAATAACGATGAGCAGGTATGGCCAAGACAAAGGCTGCCACTCATCCTGAGGCCCTGGGCTGTGTGTGCAAACGGTGGTGCAGAGAAAGGATCATTTGTTTAACAAACATCCAAGATTTAAAACCATTAAAGAGGAAGCGAATTATCCTTGGATGTTTGCCTAGCGCATGTGATTTGTCTTCTATAATTTTTGCTGCTTTCTACCAAATCACTTGAGAGTTCAGTTAATATTTCTGTACTGGTTTTCCACTGGGCTGTAAAGTGAAACTCAGAGAGATTAAGCGCTCTCCACAAGGGCAGTTATCTGCAGCTGCTGAGCGAGGAGGGCTCACGCTGCCTGCTTTTCTTAGCCCGGCTAAGCCGACTAGCCGTCCAAGGAAATGAAGTGTTGGAGGGGTAAGAGGAGTGCACTGGCCACTGTAGATAATACTGATTTTACTTCTCTGGGCTGACTTGTATTGATTTGTGCCAAGCATATTTATAAAAATAAAAATAGTTCATTCATAAATATCGAGCCTAGACCCTGCTAGCATACTTATGCCCTGATTGAGTGGCATCAAAAAGCAACTGAACACTGCCCAGTGGCTAGGACTTAACCCTTGTTACAGCACTGAGACAGAAGGAATCCATGCTCACACTTTAAAATCTTTCCAGCTTACCTTTTAAAGGTCAACCTGGTCACTCCTGTCAAACAGAAGCAGAGCAAGGAAAGGAACTTGGGGACTCGCAAGATAGACATAGTCTCTTGGGGAGAGGCCACTGCCTTGACTAAAGCAGGGTGTCACCTTCTTCCTAAGGATTCCTGAGTTTGAGTAGTGGGGAAGTTTTGTTTTAAAGCTGGTCATTCTTTTTAACTTTGTGTTCCCAATTGAGAAATAACATTCCATTCTTCTCAGTCTCCAGCGAAGGGGAATTTCACACCCCGCTTCCAAACCACATAGTAAAATAATAACATTCTGCGTGGGGTGTAGAATGACTCTCCTAATCTCCTCTGCACCGTGCAAAGACTTTTGCAAGAATGAGTATAAAGCGATATTGTTTGATTACGTCCCTCCAATGAGGTCAGTGCTGGGCAGCCAGAGAGGAGACTAGATCATCTTACCTGAGAGCCCCATGGATGTGTAAGCCTGGCTCCCTCCACTTTCCCCTCTCCCTCCCTCCTTCCTTCTTTCTTTGCTCTCTGCAAATGTCTCTGCCCTGTTTACTGCCAATCTTGACCTTTGAAAACAACTGAGCTATGTTCTTGTCATTAACAATGACATCCCCCAGCAGATGTGGCAGGCACTGCAGCCTGCTTCGTGGTTCACAGACAATCCAAATTCGGGTGGAAACTTGAAGACAAAACTAGACCTGTTAAGCAATATTGAAAAGAAAATAGAACTAAGAAATATATTCCAAATTAAAAGTCAATTCCAGTTTATTTCCTGTAGGACACAGAATGATATATATTCCAAAGTACATTGGACACACGAGGGGTTATTTTTAAAATTCACTATTAAGTGAAAAATAAGCTATAGAATAGCACAACCAAATGCTTATACAGAGAAATAAAATTTTAAAATAACATAAGACTTTTACTTTTATTGTTTGTTCTATTTTCTAAATTTTGTATATAATTAAAATATCTATTTACTTAATTATTTAAGAGGTTTTATAACCTTAAAATTCTTGTGGTCCTAATTTTTTTTTCTTTCTCCCTTTTATATCTTTATTAAATCTTGGAAAAGACATTTGTGGATACACACACACACACACACACACACACACACACACACATATTTGGATTAGGCCAAGTTCTCCTCTCTGAGCCAGCTGATAAGGCAGGGGATTTAGAAGGCAAAAGCATTATATAATCAGAATTTTATTAAACTGTCTGGGATTTTATAGATCATCTGTTGAAACCCTGCATTTTATAATGGAGAAACTGAGAAGGATAAAGTTAGGAAAATATTAGGAGCTGTTGTGTGGGTGGAACCAATGGGTGTGATGGGAGTTGAATGAAGTTTCCTCATCTGTAATTATTTCAGAGAGCCCTCAATGGGGCAAGAACACAGCTAGCTCACAAGACAACTTCTCCTCCCAACTCTTTCTCTTCCCTACTGTATTTTCTGAGGCTTTTCACATCCCAGCACTAAAATGCCCATTTTTTCTGGGGAATCAAACAGCCAAGGATACCAAACTCGGAGAGTGTTGGTGGTACTTGCTAGAACTCTACATGCTAGACGGGGCACACGGGAACCTCGAAATCTCAGTGGGTGGCCTCCAGGTCTCAGACCACACCTACACCGGGACTATGTTCAGTGCATGTTTTTAATGTGATAAGCAGAAGAACTTCCTGCTCTCCATAGTTCCACAAGGTCTAGATCACTAGAGACGCCAAGTAAGAAATATTAAATTGGATTAAGGATAAGTCTATATAGGCGCTCATAATAATTCTCAAAGGTACACATTGCTTGAAGTATTTTTAAGGGGAAGTAAGCAGAGCACGAAAGAGATGAAGTCTTTAAGCAAGATGGAGGCAGACAGTTATTTTCAGTTCAGGCTGTACATTGCTCAGTCAGGAACTCAAGGGGATCACACCATGACAGCCATGAACTGTTGTGAGTCATCTGCCTAACACCAGCTTTCTCCTGCATTTGTATGTGTCGACTTATGTGTAACCCTTGGTCAGCAGTTTCCAGTCTTTTACCCCAATACTGGTAGTTTTCTTCAAGCATTGAGAACTTCCTTTTCCAGAGAGAGAGACAGAGACAGAGACAGAGACAGAGACAGAGAAAGTATCTGTGTGTGTCTCTGTGTGTGTCTGTGTATGTATGTGTCCCTGCCCTACCCTCCTACACAAATGGGCCAAAGGCATGTACTAGAGATTTTTATTTTTAGAAGACAAGGGACATAATGAAAAACACATTTTGAAAGAATGGTTTGGGGTTGTCAAGATGGCTTGCGTATCTCGTAGGCCCTCTTACCTTTTTGATCTGTTCCATTTAGCTCATGATTTTGCATATGGTGGTAATGTGAGAGAGACTGAAGTTGACACAATTTTCTAGCCCAAGCTCTCCAAGAACTCACTCATAGTGAAGCATGACCTTGCAGAAGGGATCCCCTGCCTCTGGGGACTCCCACACTTCAGACCCACAACATCACACCAACATATAAGGTGCGGGAGAGAGAACCCAGTGTTTGATGCATGCCAGGCAAGAATGCTACCAACTGAGCTACAGCCGCAGTACCTGAGTTTGCTTTGAAATTAGTCTTGGTGTTTGCTCTCGGCCACAATTGCACTTAGGTATTTGTCCTCCATGTTGTAGTGAGCCTGATTTTTCATTTGAACATTTAATTATCAGTGGCCTTGCTCACCCTGGAGGTACTGTCCCTCCTGGGGTTAATTAATTCCTAGAGATAATGATAGAAGGTTACCTTTACATGCAAACCAACCAATCCAGAGCCCCACTGACTGCCTTTGTCAGCCACTGTGATGCTTCTCTTAACTCTCCTGGAGCCAGAGCAGGACAAGAAAAGAAATTATATACATTTCAGAGTATGTGTGGTATGGTCTATGGACTCTTCTCAGGAACTGCAAATAGTAAACTACCTTCTCATTAACAATCATCTTTGACCTATTGACCTTACCATTGTCCAACAGGAATAAAGACAGCATTTCAAAGCAATTATCTTATGTGTGTTTTATGACATTCCTATGAAGTTGAGTTTACATCTTCTATTCCTACCTCCTCCTCTTCTTCCTCTTTTCTATGACAAAACAGAAATGCATCTATTTCAGCCACTTCCATTTTGTTTAAATCAATATGCTATGACCGAAAAAATAACTTGTCCAGCACAATAGATAGACAGGGGTTCAAATCCCACCTATAAGTCTGACCCTTGATAAGCAACCTCAAAAACCTCAGCCACTCTACATATAAAGTTCATAGCCTACTTACCAACACCTGTGTGTGTCAAGATGCTCTATGGAAACATCCTCTTCCCAGGGGTAAGTCATAAAATCTCCCAGGTTCTACTGTGTGATTATAGCTTCTGTAGACTTAAGACAACCAGAGAAAGGACAAAAGAACTCATCTCTGGTCATTGCCCATAAGTGCCAGATGCCACTTTCAGACCATTGGCCAGAATGCATTATCTAATCTAGCTGCCAAGCAGACGATGCAATATAATGGCGTCAACAGACATGGAGTTGGGATTACTACACAAATACACCAGTTTCGAGCTTTTTTTTCCTTAAGGAAATGTCCTGATATCCTGCCAGCACACTTAAAAGTACACAAAGCAGTCATAGCTATTGTGTTGCAAAGAGTCAGTTGTGCTCATCCCCTCTTGAATGTGTGGATACTCAAAGATCCTGATCCGCTATTCCCTTCTCGGTATGCAGAACATCAACATATATCCACTGGTAGAATGGCTTCTTTGTTGTTTATAGGTTAAAATATAAATGACTAAAATTTGAGTCAACTTTGTTCTCAGAATCACTTATGGGGGCTGGAGAGATGGCTCAGAGGGAAGAGCACAGGCAACTCATCCAGAGGACATGGGTTTGATTCCCTGAACCCAGATCATGGCTCACAACTGTCTGTGAGCCTAGTACTATGGGATCAAGTGCCTTCTTTTGACCTTTGCAGGCAATACATGCAAATGGTACAAAGATATCTAAGTAGACAAAATACAGTACAAATGGTACACAGAGATATAAGTAGGCAACACACACACACACACACATACACACACACACCTGAAATAATCACTCTTAACTCTTGATATGCTCTATGCTCTCATTAGCAATTGTCTTGATGCTTTAACACTCATTTCCTAGGAACAGAACCATGTATGGACATCTGTATCAATTCAAATACTGCTAGGTCTAATGAAAAGTGGGACTGTTTCTAGGTACCAAAAACATTACATCAGCCTGCCTTTCCCCCTTTGAGACACTTTACTATTTCTATTTCTACTGGCCGCTGCTTTCAAGAGCCCCATCACAGATGATTAAATTGGAACAAATTATGTGATGCCCCACAATTTTCCCATGAGATTCTTTTGGGGACAAAATATGACTGCTGTGATCAGTGACAAGGGTTACCAAAGCACAAGATAGGATAGCATAGTATATACTCCTTTCTTCCGTATGTGTGTGTGTGTGTGTGTGTATGTGTGTGTGTGTGTGTGTGTATGTGTGTGTGTGTGTGTGTGTATGTGTGTATGTGTGACGTAGTTGAGGCTTACCTTAAATTCGTAGGTTAGCCAAGGCTAGCTTTAACCTCCTGATCCTCCTTCTCCTTCCTCTTGAGCTCTAGGATTACAGAAGTGAGTCACCATGCTCAGTGGCAATACTCTCTCGAACTCAGCTCACAGCTTCCCTCCAGAGATTTGGGTATAACAAAGCCTTGTAACTTCATAGATTACTCTCCAAAAGAGCACTGAGAAGAATTTTTAAATCAATATAGTTAATTTGTTATTTTCAGTTTAACGTTGGCTTAGTATTCTGGAAGGTAGGGGAAAAAAGGATGAGCCAACCCAGGCCTAGTTCACAGAATGGTTACTGAAGACAAAGAAATAGATGTGGAAAAAGTTTCTTCTAGACAATTCTATCTCTGTCACAGAGCTTTTCTAAAATGACACCTACAACCTCTCACTGATTTTGTTATTTTATGTGGTAATGTTGGAATTTGCTAATTTATATTTTAAATGAGTTTAGAAATGGGACTGTTTGCCATGAACCAAAAATGAAACTCAACCTGGGTTATGATCTCAAATGCCCAGTTAGCTCAACAGAGAAGCACAACATTATAAATGAAAACAAGAAGGAAAAATATTCAATTATGAGCAGAAAGCATAACTGGTCTGCAAGTCACATCACTAACTTCTAAATTCTACAACATTTTCAGAGTCCCATTCAAGCTGTGTTATGCAGTGTTGCAAAGCCTGAGTCAGATTCCAAAACCCAGTTTCCAGTGTGCTGTCTGTTCCCCCACCCCCTTTTCTGAGATGAGAAGAAGGTATTGCTCATGAGAACATTGGTTTGTGCAAACAAACAGTGGGGTCTTCGTGTTGGGTAATTTCTCTGCTAAGATCTAAAAATAAATGATAATTAACTACATATTCTGCATCTGAGATTTCAAAAGACAGTAAGAGAACCAGCCAGACCTCTCTGGGCATGACAAATATTTAACTGGAGTGTGCTATTCACTCAAAAATTTGTGTTCTATTGTTCCTGATAATAATCCCTCTGAACATCAACAGATTCTAGAGAATGTGGGTCCATATGGCCAAGGAAAGTACTCTAATTAAGAATCAAGATTTAGTAGTCATGCAGTCAATTATTTAGCTCTTAGCAAAAACAAACCCAATAAACTCAAAACTATATAGAGATGGCCTTAATCACCAATACATCCATCATGGTTAGGTTTGGGATTCTGTGAGCCACACATATGATGTTCCAACAGCCAGGATGTGACAAGTTGGCAGGAAAATAAAAGGCAGTCATGATCGTGAGCACTCTAGGTGGCCAGGTGTCAGGTCCCAAGCCTTCACACAATTGAAAATGATTAGAGAATATCCCCCTGATAAAAGTTCAGGGCACAAGATGCTGTTGAGTCTAGAAAAGGTAACTTTTCAACTACAGCTAAGGGAAGGTTAGGGGGATCTAAGTAATAGAAAATAGCCAAGACCGATTTGGAAGCTTCCAGTCAAACGTAACAGAGTGCATTCTTTTTCCTGGGGATTGCGGACCGGTGAGGGACCAGTTTATGAAGACAATCTCTGTATGACATGATTTATACGGAGGCCCACACAATTGCACACAATGACGGCCCTCACAATTGCACACAATGACACACCAGGCGAGCTGTACGACTTTCCAAATGAGATGGTTACAGAATGAGACACAAATGAGATCGTGAGAAGGAACAAGTCAAAGCCTTCTGCAGTGACAATGTTTAATCCATAAATTATCACAACTAATGGGTGACACGTTGTTTAATGCTTTTCTGCTCTCCCGGAGTGCACTTTCCCCAGGAGCCCATGGAAAGAGGTTCCTGTGGTCTTTTCTCCAGTACAAGATCTTTGACAGCTTCAGCTTTGATGCTTATTATCTCCACTCAACAAAATTAGAAAAATGACCAAAAAGAAAAAGAAAGATCTTCCATGAACTGAGGCAGGGATTGGCAGCCATCCGTAGCTGTTCCACCTTCATTAAGTCCTTGTTTCTTCTCCCTCTTCCCTCAACATCCTGTCACAGAATCATAACTGATAAAAAGTCTTCTTTATAGTCCACTAATATAAAGAAGCTCTCAAAAGGAAACACAAAGGAGGCCCAGCCTATGTTACATCCCCCATGACAACAGAGCCAACGAGTGAACAATTACAATCTCTGCTATTTGTTGTTGTTGTTACAAAGAAGCATAGATTTCATTGTTTCCATACTATCCACTGTCAAGATTTAAATTTGGGGTTAGCTTGGGCTACACTGAATCTTGCAGTCTAGGCTAGCCCCAAATTTAAATTCCTTTCTTCAGCCTCACAAGTGCTGAGACTACAGTCAAGAAGCAGCACCTCTGGTAAGGACAGTTACTGACAGTGATGGCAACACTCCTCCTCCAAGCCCTTCATAAAACAACACTTCAGGTAGACTTTCTTCTCAGTCTCCATGGGAAATTGGTCCCACACTTCTCTATGAAACACAAATCAGCAAATGTTCAAGTCCATTATAGATGATGGAATAATATTTACATTTAGTCTATACACATCCACTTGTTTGCTTTAAGCCATCTCTACATCGCTTATAATGCCTAATTATACAGTGTACGCATTATGTAAATAGTGTTTGTGGCACATTGCTTTGGAAATAACAACAAAGCAAAACTAATTAGAGCAGATATAGTTGAGAGAGTCTAAATTGGAGGTCTCCATCATGCCTTCATTGTGGAACACCATGAAAGAGGAGGAAGAAAGATTGTATGAGTCGGGGGGTGGGGGAACAGAGGACACCAGAAAAACATGGCCCACTGAATCAACTGAGCAGGTCTCATAAGGACTCACAGAGACTGAAGTGGCAAGCACGTGGCCTGCCCAGCTCTGTACCAGGTCCTCTGTACACACGCTATGGCTGTTAGCTTGGTCTTCCTGTGGGACTCCTAACCGTGGGTTGGGTGTCTCCGACTCTTTACTTGCTCTTGAGACTCCCTTACTCCTACTGGTTCGCCTTATCCAGCATCAATATGAGGGGTTTCTCCTAGTCTTACTGTAACTTGTCTTCTTTTGATATGGCTATGGTCTCCTGGAGTCCTGCTCCTTTCTGAAGAGGAAAAGACAGAGAGTCAATCTGGAGTGGGGGGGGGGGGGAGATGGAAGAATCTAGAAGTGGAGGGAAAATTATAGTAGGGATGTATTGTATGAAAGAAGAATCTATTTTCAATAAAAATAAAAACATTTTTCTGATACAGATGGTTAAACCCACAGACAGAGAAACACGGGTCCTGAGAACTGACCACATCCACATTGAGGAGCTGGTAGACCCGATTCTTTAAGGCAGTCATCTTGTGGCCTCCTTAAGAAGATACACACATCCATATAGAGTCAGTGGAGTGGTGGCAACCTACATCTTGGATCACTTTCCTACCTGCCGTAGGTTTGAGACCCTTACCTATGCTATGATGGCAATAGCAGCCCTTTTGCGGAGTTCTGGGGAATAGGAAATGATTTTTATCTAAAGGTCCTTAGAGCAGTGTGCATGGTATATATTCCACAAAAATTGGCAAGTAGTACCTGTCTCCAAAGTGCAGATGAAAAGGTCATTTGATTCTGATGGCCCAGTTTACTAATCTTTAGAGTTTTTCAAATCTTCATTGTTTCTTTTTATGGAAGTATTCATCAGGCTGTGTTTTGGCGGTGCACACTTTGGTGCCAGCAATCATCAGACCGAAGCAAGCAGTTCTTTGTGAATTCGAGGCCAGCTGAGTCTACGTAGCACATTCTAGGACAGCCAGGGCTACACACAGAAAAACTCCATCTCAAAAGACAAGTACAAAGATTCATAGTTTACCAGATTTTTCATTATTATGGAATTATTATCAAGGCAATTTTAAAGAAATAACTACTTGCCAGATCCTGAGATAACATCTAGAAACCTAACGAGGGAATAAAGACGCTACCCACCATCAGAAAACTTACAACCAGTTTGACGAGACAGTCATGCATAACCACATGTCCACTCAGGGACTGAGCTGAGCAAGGACCCATAAACAATGGGCAACCCCATACAAGAAGATCAACTTGCCAGGTGTCCTACACAAGAAATAAATAATGATATTATGAAGTCAAAGGTTACAAGCTAATAGGAAGATTTGGACCAACAAACTCTGTGTGACAATACTTTTTCTGATGAAACAAAATACGTTTTTCTACACATCCCAGATAGGGAGTCTATGACAGACCAAAGTGTGGATACTACCAGAAACCAACATAGTGAATCAATTGGTATAATTTAGAGAAATATGGGTGCAGGGTTACTTACTGGAACAAAGATGACTCAAAGGCAGCTTTATCAACAAGGCCCAGCCCAGCATGAGTGACAGCTCACAAAGGCTGGGCACCTGGAGCACACTGCATATAGCCTACAGGCAGCTCAATTGCTTGGAAAGTGTCCTTTCCAAGTGACTCTGGTCTTAACTACTTCCAGGAGGGTGAGTTGGTTTTTGCTTCTTCCAGGCAGTTGGTCTAGTCTCAGAATCTTCTTGTTCCTCAGAGAGGGAATCTCAGTAGCTTTCTTATTTATTCTGGCAGAGAGGGAGGCCAGGGAATTTGGTCAGTTTCAGGAACTTCTTGAAGTTATTTTGAGTTACTTACATTCCCTACAGGTTGGAATGTTTCAATCTAGGAGAAAACTGTGACACAACACATATTTATTCCACAGTCTTTCTACCAATGGCAGAACTCCCAAATTAGATCATACTACTTCAGGTTAAATTAGACTCCTATTTTAAAATATAACTTCTTTTGGAAAGTCAACATCAGGGATTTCTCCAACATCTATCTCCTGTTCCCTGGAGACCTATAAATTGTATTGTCATTGAAGAAATGTCACATGTCCTCTATTTGTTGTCTGGGCACCAATCCGGCTCTGTACTGGGCAGTGCCTGTGTTTTCTGATTCTTTAGCAGAGGCCTGGAGTTATTTGGGTGAGCACTACTCCTTTCTGGTGCGTCTCAAACCCTTCCCAGCACACCAGTGCACACACAGCTCATGTCCTGAGATCTCTCACATCTTCCCTTAGGCCTGTGCTTTCAGTTGTCCCCTCCATTCATCCCTATCTGAACAATCTCCTACAGACATGTTGATGTCAAATTCTTGAATAACATCCCACACACTATTTGTAAGAGACTTGGAGAATGTTCCTGGCTTCAACAGATGTAGGGGAGGGAGGGAGGCTGACAGCTGAATATCAGGTAACTTTAAATGCACAGCACCCCAGGTCCTACAGCAGTGACAATGCCCCTTTTGAGAACATCATCATCTCCACACTCAGTTCGAGTAAGGTCTACACCCCAGCCTTCTCCAGTCAAAGATTTCCAGACACTCTGGACTTCTTACCTCTCCATCCTCAGGCTCCATTCAGGGCCCTGTAACCTCCATTCATCCTGCGCTCATTCCTTTCCAGTGCATTGGGAAATTACCATTCTGTTATTCGTATATATTCTCTCTTCAGTGGCTTGTAGTATATCTTTTATTCCTGAATCCCCCTAACGTCTTAATATTTTAAGGACCTGGTTAATATTTAAAGGAAAGCTTCTAGTTTCTCTTTCAACAAGCCTAGGGACTGCAAAGTGAAATCCCTGGCTTTTCACTACTATTGTCTCTGAAATTAGCTTCAAAAACAAATTTTGGATTCCAAAACCTGAACATTGTATCCTTTGTTCTTGTCTGGGCTCTGCCTCCCCCTGAAGCAATGGATGTCATGACTCAACAGGAGAGATCTGTGGTGCTGAGCGGAATGTGGAGAAGGAAAAGCACAGAGCAGACTTGAAATACAACTCTGCCTTCTTGGCCTCCATTTAAAAAAAAAAAAAAATTAATTCTTGATTCCAAAAGGCCAGAGACCAAAAAGCACTGAGCACACCTGTTCTCTAACATACCTTTGCTATCCAGTGGCCTAATGCTCATTGCAGGAATACAAACGTGGGGGCACATTGCTGAACAGGAAAGCTGCCTCATCATCCTGATATACACGGGGTGAGTGGAAATCCCAACTTCAGCAGAAAGAGAGCTTCCCACTGCGTGCAGTGAGCAAGGCTGTTCTGCAGAGGGGTGAGGAAAAGGGCAAGAGGGGAGGCTGATGTGACTTGCAGAAGCCAAGGGTACTTTAAAAATCTGTATGACTTCCTGAGGGCCACCATCAAAGACTACCCAGTTGGAGTTTTTAATACCAACCCTACATAATAAGAGCCATTGTTCCAGGCTGCTACAATGCACTAACTGTTATCCTCCCATTATCTTATTTGCTGTTCTGTGTGAAATGGTTATAGCAAGCCAATTTCCCCTCCGTGACCCTGAGGCTCATTCACTTTCTTAAAACCAAAAAGTAGCACAGGTGGAAAGTGAACGCATTCTCCCCTCTCCTGCAATGGAAGCTCTGTTCATATTCTTTGTTCTTATGGGCACCAATCCTTCCCTCCCTTTTTCTAAAGTCCATCCTGATCTTGACTCCATGACTTACAAGCATTTGTTCTGAAAATATCCGCAGACTGCTGGTGTCACTAGCTGGTACAGACGCTGCTCTCTGCTGCTGTGGCATTACTTGCTTACCTTAAGGTATATGAAGCCATGAAACCTTCATACCATTATTGTTCATCTATCCTCTGAAGTTCCCTCTGTATGGGGGAGGAGTGTGTGTGTGTGTGTGTGTGTGTNTCTCTCTCTCTGTGTGTGTGTGTGTGTGTGTGTGTGTGTGTGTGTGTGTGTGTGTGTGTATGTGTGTGTGTGTGTATGCACATCTCTAACAGAGGCGGATATCTATCTTCCTCTCTCATGTTCTGCCATCTTGCTTTGCTGGCAGGGTATCTCACTTCTCCTGGAGCTCATATTTTGTGGCTAGGGTCACAAACAGCAAACTCCAATGTCTCTCCAGCTGTCGGGGTTGGGTTCACCGGCATGTGAGTGACTATCCCTGGCTTTTTACATAGGAGTCGAGAGCTGAAATCTGGCCCTTGTGTTTACACATGTGTTCTTAAGTGTCCCTCCAATTTTGAAGACCCATGCACTCTTCACAAGATTCCTCTACTTGTTCTCCAAAGATGACTTCTTTTATTCCTTTCCAAATTATTCCAGTTGTCTGTCCCAAATTCCCTATGGTCCAGATAGTTGCACCTAAGAATCTTCTTGCCAAGCAAAGGTGGGTGCTCAGGTCAGCAGTTACTGCCAGTCTTCTCCAAGAACCTTCTCAAAGGACTCCTCTCCTCCCATTGGGTTGCCTGGCCCAGGCTCCACATGAGGGCTGCTGCCGTGTCTTATTGAATCTTGTTTCATCCTGTTTGGATGCAGTGTCTTGGAAACCTACTCTTTTCTGAAGAAGAAGCAGAGGAGGAGTGGATCTGGGGGAGAAGGAGGGTGTGGGGGCAGGGGAGATGTCTGGGAGAGGTGGAGAGAGGAGAGAATGTGGTTGGAATGTACTATATGAGAGAAGAATCTATTTTCTATTAAAAGAAGAAAGTTATATATAGGTGCTAATTAACTTTTGCTACCTAATAATCCCAAATCATACCGGCTTACAATAGTATTTGTTTAGCTTACAATTCTATTGGTCAGCAATTTGGGTTGGGCATGGCTGAGAGTCTCTGGTTTCAGCTGCACTCAATCAGTGCATCTGTGGTCACCTGCCAGTTCAGCTGGGAACTGGCTCTTCTAAAAGAACCTCATGTAGATGACTGCCCAGACATGGTCATGGAACAGTTGAGCAGAATCTCAGTGGTTTATCCTTAGGACTCATGCATCATCGTTTCTGTCACATTCTATTAACTAAAACAAGTTGTAAAGCCAGCCACCAATCAAAGATTCCATAAAGAGACTCTGTCTTTTTTGATGAGAGATGCATACTATGTCACAGAATACTACAAATATACCAGAAATGCAAACAACTGTAGTTGCTTGCAACCACACCACCAAAGTATCCATAAATCTATAACTAAAATTAGTCAGATCCACCAAAATCATGCATATTCATTAAGCCACTTCCAAACCATTGTATTTTTTTGCTAACATGAAATAAACATTTAATGAAAATGAGTCAGTGTGTCAAACATCCCTCAGAAAAATGGATCCTGGCAGGAGCTACCCATGAAACTTCTTGGGCAGATGGCAAAATCATTGTCAGTAGAAAGTTTATGTAATTATGAATACAGAGGTACCTATAGGCTTGCAGAGGAAGACCAGATTACATACATATAAGTATCCTAGAGGAACCTGGGGGAACCCAGAACCCTAAAAGAATAAGAAATGCAGCATTCTCTCTCTGTGGACCAATAACACTGAATCTATACCTCCCAGATTTTTTGCTTCACTGACAGCTGGTTTGCCATGAGTGGTATATTTGATGCTAGAGAATATTGGCAAGGTACTAAAATGATTCTCCCCACCAAGCCCTTTCTGTTACCTGAATGTAACGATCTCAGGTATATTTTTGTCTGCTTTTTTTTTAATCAACTATTAAATATTAGTCAATGCTGCTTGCTTTCTGGCTCTAAAACGCCCAACAACTCAATGTGTTTTTCTCATGCACGTTCTTCTATTTTTAGCGCTTAGCATCCCAAAACACATTTGTTCTCAATATGGAGATGTGACTCCCACTTTATTTGACTCAAGCAATTAAGTGTGCATCCAATATTTGAAGTCCTAGTACTAATCAAATATTCATGCAATGATTTATCAAGGACCAGTTATAGCTTAGAAGTATTACATAATGGTTAACAAGACAACCAAACCCCTCTGTTTTCTTCACTCTTTATGTCTATAGAAAGAGAGAGATATTAAATAAAAATTACAAAGATGACTTTAAAATTATATGTAATGCCCAATAAAGAACTATATAACAAAATATGAAAACAACACAAGGAACATTTAATTAGTCATATGACAACTGAGCAAATATTTACCCCAAATGAATTGGAGAGTTCCAGGGAAAGGCTTCTATGCTGAGGACATCAAATGAGGACATCATATGAACACATCATGTGTGGACATCATGTGAAGACATCATATGTGGACATCACGTGAGGACATCGTGTGAAGAATTCTTGTGTGGACATCATGTGAGGGCATCTTACAAAGACATCATATAAGGACATCATGTGTGGATATCATGTGAAGGCTTCTTGTCTGGACATCATGTAAGGACATTATGTGTAGATACCATGTGAAGACATCATATGTGGACATCACGCGTGGATATCATGTGAAGACTTCATGTGAGGACATCATGTGAGGACATCATGGGTGGACGAATCATGTGAGGACACCATGCAAGACATCCTGTGAGGACATTGTGTCAGAACATCATATGAGGATATCATGTGTGGCGTGGGTATACTAGAGCCTAGCACACTGGAAAATCTGGAAGATGGCCAATGTGTCTATACCCAATTGAGTGATTAAAAAGTAGAATCATTAAAAGTGGGGCATAAAGAACAAAAAATACCTAATCTTCAGAAGAAGACCATCTTTCATCATAAAGATGCATTTCTATAAAACATGCCCTATTTGGGATGCATGAAATTCCAAACAACCTGGGCATACAATGTTCTATTTAGTTTTCAGTTTGCCATTCTGAGGGCATTGAACTTAGCCCACAAATTCACTGTAAATTCTGACTAATCCCAGTTTCTTGGATATTTCCTCAAGATAAGGTTGGATGAACTTGATCAGTAGTTAGGATCTAGATGGATTCTTAAGAGAGAAAACATTTGATGGGACAGACAACAGTCTCTCGAAGTGAATGAAGGATGTTAGAGGTACACAGATAGACTCTAATTTGCTCAATTTTATCTTCCCTTGAAGTTGGTGAAGCTAAAAGGACATCCTTGAAAACCTAGTGCTTCCACTCTGAAACATGACTGACTGACTCCCAGGACATCTAAGAATTTGAGCAACCCCCTCATCTGCATCTACTCTCCAGAAATCGTTCTTTATTTGGAATCTTCTGTTTTAACTTTTCTTGAAATTAGAACTTGGAAAAAAATGTGCTTCACATGCAATGAAAATATTTGGCTGTTGCTGCATGCAAAATGAAGCTGAAAATCAAAGCTATAAAAACAAAAATAGAAACCTTAAAATCCTGGTTGGGGGATACAGCTCAGCTGTGGAGTACTTACCTAGTATGTGCTCCCTAGTCTGTCTCTCTCTCTCTCTCTCTCTCTCTCTCTCTCTCTCTCTCTCTCCATCTCTCTCTCTGTCTCTCTGTGTCTCTCACTCTCTCTGTCTCTCTGTCTCTCTCTCTGTCTCTCTGTCTCTTTCTCTCTGTCTCTCTCTGTCTCTCTCTCTCTCTCTGTCTCTCTCTCTGTCTCTCTCTCTGTCTCTCTCTCTCTCTCTCTCTCTCTCACACACACAC
>NC_034593.1:136038328-136048411 GCF_900095145.1 Mus pahari
CACACACACACACACACACACACACACACACACACACACACACACGTGCGCATGCGCGAAGAGACATACAGACAGACAGACCGAGTCAGAGACAGGATGCCTTCCACACCCAAGTGGCTTAGACATGAGTTAGAAGTGGTAATGAGTCTATGGGAAGCAAATTTGGAAGTAGGGCCCAAACCTTCTTTTTGGGGGTGCTTGGAGCTTCTCACTACATAGCTGGGGCTGGCTTTGAACTCTAATCCTCCTGCCTTAGCATCCTTAGTGTTATATTGGGATTGTAGGCCTGTGACAGCCTGTCTGGCTTTCAAACTTCTGGCTTCCCTGAGGCTCACATATTTGGCATTGTTAGAATTATTTTTCTTCTCCTTCTGCTCCTATCGTCTCTCTAGCAAATAATTAATTTAAAATCATCATTCTCTACCCCCAAATACCTTGGGCTGCCCCTTTCACAAGAAAGCAGTGAGGTTACTCTGTCCCAAGCTGATGGCCACTATGATATACCCGTGTCTCAGTCCTTTGAATTCGGCAACATTTTGCCACACTTACTCTGCATGTGACCCTTTGGTCCATACTGTTGAGTTCACCTGAATTTAAAGCAATCTGTCCAAACTCTTGGGTCAAAAGTGTCCGGCCAACCTATTCCCCTGTGGTCACATTTTTTGTAAGTCGATACAACATATAGTCAACGACCAGAGTTGAAACTGTAGCACAGAATTGAAACACCTTCCATTTCAGGAGCTTAGCTCCCACCCTGGGTCTTGTTATTTCAAACCTTCAGCTAAAAGTTGCCTGGAGGTGACTGAGTTTTCTCCATCCCTGGGGAAGCTGCTGTGAATGGCTGTTCACAATGCTTTTTCGGAAAGTCGCCAAGTTCGGTTTTTGCAACCTAAGTGATTATGAGTTTAAATGCATGCCAGGGGCCATTCAAATTAAAGGCAGGAATGAAAGTTTGAAATGCGAAGCTTAAAAAGGAATAGACAGACACACATGGAAAAGAAAGAACAGAGTCTAAAACAAAGCTTCGCTTCTGACTTGTTTCATTTCACTCTTTCCTTAGAGGACCATAGCTTGGGTTCTAATCTCACCCTAAGCAGAGGATCCCAATGCAAGCTGTGAGCTGCTTCCAGCCCCAGTTCTGTCAGAGAGGCTCCATGCAGACCCATCGTCCCCTGCTTTGAGCTTAACTCATGTCAAACCAGCCAGTTTGCAAAGGAAGTAACTCATACTCTGTTTTCCAATGAACTTATGGCAGTGTATTGATTTCTGCCGTCATTTACAACAGCCAAACATGCAAGTTACTTCAGAAAAGAAAAAAAACCTCCTCAGGTCACTGAAGTGGCAATTAGCATGTATTGTGAAGAGAATGAAGAGGAGAGGAGAGAGGGGAGAAAGGGCTGATGAGGTGAATTGCCTGTAATTGCCCATAAACATTTTCTCCTCTTCTTTTGATGCCATAAGACCCCCCACAGCTCCAAAATAAACTAAGCCTGAGTTTTGTTTCTCTCTTGCAAGTAGGAAGGCAATAGCCACTGTGGAAGCATGTTCTTAATCAAAGGTATTAAACTCCTGGCCGCTCTTCTTCCTTTGAAATTGCCTGGGCTCATTATTACCACGGGGAAGAGAAGTCTTAGTCACCATTTAACTCACATCTTGGTAAATTAAAATATTAATTACAAAATACGTTATTTTTTATCTGATATGGTAAGTTATTAGCTACTGTGACTGGAGAAAAGAGCACCTTCCCTGGGCTAAAGTGGGTCTCCTAACAGAGCTCCGAGAACATCTCTCTCATTCCTGGAAATCAAATCAGGACCTGACACATGACATTTTTGAGAGCCATTCGAATAAATTAGATAGCAACAGCGTTTATCTTTTATTTTATCTTTTTCCTCTGAGATAAGTGTGTACTTACGGTGGCTGCGTTCACATGCTAGAACCCTGTGACCCTCTATGTTCGTCCCTTGGCTGTTCCCGGGACTGTGGCCAATGCTGGGCAGATCTGAAAGGGGAAGGCCGAGTGGTCTCTGTTCCCTTTCATTTCTGCCTCACAATTCAGCAATCGATCTTACGGCCATAGACACAGATGTCCCATCTCTGAGAAAATTGGCAAATAATGCCAGAGAATCAACTAAACCCACCAAACCTCATTGTCTGTTTCTTCAAAGACCCAAATTACCAGCAAGGTATTGAGGCTGTGAGAGAAAAGGCAGGCTGCTAGCCAACAAACCCACTAAGCAGAAGATTACGTGGTAGCAGGGTACTTGCGGTCAGTTCACATGATGGAGAACTGAGTTGTTTTCCTGCTGGTGAGGTGTCTACATTAACTGTAGCCCCCATCCCCATTGTAAAATACTTCCTGCTTTGCCCACTACTTGTGTGAGACTTGTCCCCTCATAACTGGAAAGGTTCTCAGTGACTAAGTCACTAGTTTCAGAAAGAGCTGGAACATTGAAAACTATAGTTCCAACACTATTTAAGAAAGACCCTCTCTGTACTAAGTACTTGAGTTCTCATTATCCTGATACTCTCGGCACATAGAAGCTTTTCCCTTGCTCCATCGTGTTAATGAGGTACGATCAGGGGATTGAACAGATGAAGCAGCGGGATAAGTAGTCACTGCTATAGGGAGGATCTAAACCCGTGTGTGTGTGTGTGTGTGTGTGTGTGTGTGTGTGTGTGTGTGTGCATGTGTGTGTTTGTGTTTGTGTGTGTGCATGTGTGTATGTTCATGTGTGTGTGTGCATGCATGTGTGTGTGTGCTTGTGTGTGTGTGTTCGTGTGGGGGGTGTGCGTGTGTGTGTGCATGTGTGTGTTTGTATGTGTGTATGTTCGTGTGTGTGTGCATGTGTGTGTTTGTGTGTGTGCATGTGTGTGTGCATGTGTGTTTGTGTATGTGCATGTGTGTGTGTGTTCGTGTGTATGTGCATGTGTGTGTGCATGTGTGTGTGTTCGTGTGTGTGTTTGTGTGTTTGTGTGTGTGCATGTGTGTTTGTGTGTGTGCATGTGTGTGTTCGTGTGTGTGTGCATGTGTGTGTGTTCGTGTGTGTGTGTGTGCTTGAGCACACGTGTGTAAATCTTTGTTCTTGTTTCTGTCAGCTTCTAACTTTTGAGGTGATGGGGATTTTTGAGGTGAGCAGAATATAGGAGTTTTTGAAAATGGAAGAGCGTATTGAAATTAGATAAAATACAGCACCCTAAAAAGTCACATGTCCCCTGAGGAGAGACCCCAACCTTCCCAGGTTGCTAGAGAGAAGTGGTAATGACTGGTCTTTTCATTCTCCCACTAAACATCACCACCTCCCCTGAGAAGGACCTTTTTTATCCATTTTTGTTGTCTTTCTCTCCAGGAACTACACAGAGTACAAGAAAGCTGACAACATATTCTTCATTCTTTCATATGCACACACTTTTACCCTTAGCTACTTAAGAAGTGACTCACAGGTCTCTACATTTCACAGTCACTGGGAGGCTGTGGAGCCTGGCAAGGATCCATGACCTAACTCCATAGTCTAAGAGACCTGACTTCAGCACCCTAGCCTTAGACGCTTCATATGAAAAAGCAGGTAATGGCAATGCCTTGTTCTCGGAATGCCAGGGACTAGCAGAAAGTTTTGCCTGGATGCTATAGGAAAACTTTCCACAATCGTCTGATTTTACTAAGTGGAATAGAATCCCTCCAAGGTGTTCTGTAGAACAATTCCCAAGCCAGGTAAGATCGGAAATGTTAACTCCTCAAACCAGCTCTTGCAAACAAACAGTGTGTTTTAGCATATAAAAGTCTCCCCAGCAGAGAAATCTGTTTTAATATATTTAACATGAAGCACCCTTAGGGATTAGAGTTCTGAAGAAGTCCCCACAGGAATGTGAAGAACCTGAATGGAGGAGAGAGAACACTGGTGCATTTAGCGTCACAGGCTTCACTATAAACATTACAGAGAAGAAAAGTGATGTCGAGAAATTGCATTCTCAAGAGCCAAAACCTTTCTTGATTTGGAGCTTAGATTCGGAGACTTGGGTCACCAAGGAGAATGGCCTTGAACACAGGGTTCAGCTCTAACATTTTAGCTTCTAAGGACAGGTGCCTGACTATGTGGCAAGGAAGACCACGCTCAGCCTTATTTACTCTTGAACTTCCAGCATCTCAGTGAAAAACACTCTTATCAGTATCCAGGATATTGTAGAGTGAGAAAATGAAGGCCCAGTTTGGAAGGGAACAGCACAGTAGGGTCCAATGGAACACTGACCCTGTACTTAATCCCATACTTAATCCTGTAATCCCTTGCAGGAGACTTCCTCATCCTCCTGGAAGTAACTTTTGCACCAAGGGAAGAGCCCAGGAGGTAATTTTGGAAATGGTTCCAAGATACAAGCAAGACTGAGCAGGGAGGGATTCAGCCTGCTAAGGGACACTCATCCAGCTCAATGAGGAGCCCAGCACAGATGGGATGGCTATGCCTCCAATTAGTTCCCACCATGCTTTGGTATTGGTTGGCATTGCCCAGAAGTCCATGGCACAGTAGCCACAAGGCTGATACCTTAGCTCTCCACAGCATTGCCCCTGAAGAACCCATTCTACCCACAGAATTGAATGAGACACTCTTTTCTTCTTTTCTTTCTTCCCTTTTCCTTCCATCCTTCCTATTTTTCCATCATGCTTGATATCTCTTCATTGTACACAGTGATGGATTCCATAAAGATAAGGATCATCTTTCTACTTCGGTCTTTCTGGAAGGAAGGGAATGAATCATTGAGAAAGACAAGGTTGGCCTGGATCATGGTTCTCTATGTTGCTGCTTTTGAGACAAGGTCTGGCAATGCAGTCCTGCTGGCTCCAACCCTGTCTTCTGTCTCATGCTCCTAAGGAGCTAACCACCTCCTTAATTAAGCCATTGTGTCCACCTTCATAGTTTATTTTTAAAAATAATATAACTTCTACACACCTGCATGTATTTATCATATAAAAATAACATTGGCTTCTAAATCTACTGAAGTTAAATCTACACATATACATTTGGGGTTTTTTGTTTTTGTTTTTGTTTTTCTTTTCCTTTGTTTTAGCTAAAATGATCATTTGGCCTGTCTAGAATATTCACTGTATTTAAAGTAAGGAAACATTTTCATGAAAATCTCTTTGAGAATTTACCATAAAATTAGTTCTCATTATGTTCCATATGTTTACCCTGGGTAACCTCCATTGTGGATCCTAATGCTAACTAGGAAGAACAGCGGAAAGTGTTGGGTTGATTAGCCAGGTGTGGGGCACATGCCTACAACCCCAGCAGTCTCAAAGCTGAGGCTGGAGAATTGGAAGTTCCAAAAGAGATAAAACTACCTAGTGACACTCTGCCTCAAAAAGTAAACAGTGATTTTCTGAAGATCATGATGAATACTGGAGGGGAAGGTCAAGTCATGAATAAGAGTCCGCTCTTGGGGCTATCTTCCCTGTGATCCTGTCGATGTTGTCTTTCCATTACCCAAAAGACACTTGTCCCACAGCCCTGCCCAGTCTACAGATGTTTAATAAATGAGACTGACAAAGGATTGAGCTACCCCTGTCGCTTCTCAAATTAGATTTTGGCTCATTGCAAAATCTCTTCAGCAAAGCCAGATGTACGTTCTGGCCGCTTGGGTAACAAATCACCTCTTTTCTAAGTTGATACACTGTGCTTCTATTTTGAACACAGTATCACCATTAAGTGCTAAGTGTTTTTCAAATCACAGGTAGAGAATTTTCTTTCTCACCTTGTCTCCTGTTGATGTGAATTCAGCCAGGACTCCCTGTGTTCTAGGCATCGTGATAAACTATTAGCAGTAGAAACCATAGGCCTCTGCATCAAGAATCTCGCCTTTTGTGGTAGAAAAGAGACAATTAAGCAGGCAACTGGATATAGAAAGTTATACCAAACTGGTCACTACCCAGGACTTAAAGAAATCACAGGGAGATCATATCAGCGTGGGAAACAGAGAAACTCAGCAACCATACTAGTTAATTCTTACAGTTTAAGCTAAGTCGTGTTAAAATAAAGTCAAGAGCTATAGCCTACAGTACAGCAGCATTGGGTCTAACTTGGCAATAAGGCCATGATATAATTAATCAAATTCAAATGGGGTCATGAGGGAACACTTTCATTCAGTGTGACTGGTGTCTACACCAATATCTCCAGCAATTGAAGATCACATGAAGTCACACAAGAAGGAAACCGTATGAAGATGGAGGGCTAGAAAGTCACATGTGCAGCTCTCAGAATCCTAGAGGTCACCAGCAAGCTAACAGAAGCTGGGAGGACCACAGACAGTTTTTCCTTGGACAGAGGGACCAAGTCCTGAAGATGTCTTAGCCTATGTCTAGCCTGCTGAGTTCCCCAGCGTGTTATGCAGACACGTGGAATTAAGCCTCATTCCTAGGTCCTTCCTGCAGCCAATGAGCTGTCCACTGTTATCACGCAGCCTGTGGAGTCCCTAGTGCATCCACTGTGAGAAGTTTCGAGACTTGGTATTCTCTACACATCAGCTGATAAGCCACTGTGCTTCCTCCACAGTCAGCGGCTTGGAGCATCAAAGCATGTGTCACACCACATCAAAAGTCAGGAAGCACTAGCTGAAAGGAGACACCCAGACCAATACGGGAGGCAAGCCATGTGCTGTCTGTCTCAAGAATCCTCTGAAAATAAATATCAATGGGCTTTCAGTGAAGTCCTGGAATGCCCTTTCCGGTTCCATATCTGCCCTAGCCAGAAATATAAGGCGCTGTGTCCGTTTAGTCTGAAATTGTCACAACCATCAAGAGTCAGGACTCAAGGGGAAGGAAGTGAAACTCTCAGACCCCCGAAACTTCCTCTTTGTAAAGATGGTGACAGCAAGCACCCTGGGCCACACGCACACAAAAAAATATGTTCTCTTGGGGATATGCTAAAAAAGTAACAGTTTCAGTCCTCTTTGAAATATCTCCACACCCCGGAAGACACTCTAAACAGACTTCCGTGAGACCTCATGGATATCCTGCCAGACACTTGAATGGAGGAAAGGAACTGATTCGCCAGGGAAATCATGGGTGTGGGAGAGAATGGAGAGCAAATGGGGCTGAGAGGAGGACTGGAAAGCCCTGTTACAAGTCTCGCTGCTCCCTGGGGATCGGGAGATGCTGCATTAATCAGACGAACCACATTAGGAAACAAAACACAGGGCAGGTAATGATGAGCCAAAATCAAATCCCAGGACTCGTTGTCTAGTAGCTCAGTTGCTGAGCCAGCCTCTGGGGCAGCAAGATCAGGTTCCTCTTCCTCTGCGCTCTCTTCCTCTCTTCCTCCCCCCTCTTCCTTTTCTTCTTCTTCTCTTCCTCCTCCTCCTCCTNTCCTCCTCCTCCTCCTCCTCCTCCTCCTTCTCTTCCTCCTCCTCCTTCTTCTTGTTTCCATTCTTATTTCATATATAAATATGTGCTTTCTCTTGGGTTTGTTTCTTTATTTTCAGTACATCCTGACCAGAGTTTCCCCTCCTTCCACTCCTCCTAGTCCCCCCAACCCCTAATCCATTCTTCCTCCATTTCCCTTCAGAAAAGGGCAGGCCTCCCAGGGATAGCAACCTAAAACAGCGTAGCAAGCTACGATAAGCATGACATATACGCTCGTGTCAATGCTGAGCCACAGAATTCAGGAGGAAGGGGTCCCAAGAGCAGACAAAAGAGTCAGAGACGCCTCCACCCGCAATGTTGGGAGTCTCACAAGAGCAGCAAGCCGACTGCCAGAACACAGATGCAGAGGACCTAGTGCAGCCTCATGCAGGCTGCGTGATTGCAGTTCTGCGCTCTCTGTGAACCCCTGTGAGCCCTGTTAGGTTGATTCTGTGGGCCATGTTCTCCTGGTGTCTCTGACCCCTTACTTCTTTAACCAGATGCAGCTCTGCTCTGAAAGAGCGAAAGGCTGAAGGAAAAGGCAACCAGAGCAAACGAGACTGAAGCTAAGGAGAACTGAGGATGGCCTTCGTGCTCCTGCCAAGTGCACGTCGTGTCCAAGAAGCAGTGAACTCTGCTTCAGTCACACTGTAGTGTTTACTCAGAGTCAGCCAATTCCCTGTCCCCAGGTCTCCTATGGGGACCGACCCTATCTCGTTCTCAGAAGTCTGCCTAGTTTGTGAGGCACTTGCCACCCCTTTATTGTGGTTTATGGCCAGCTTTCTCTGAAGGCAGTATCTGCACCTAACTATCTCTGTGCCTCCCCAGGTCACAACCTAGAGCACATACACATTCATCATTAACTGTTCTGTAAATGAATGACTAGCCTTGAGCCACTGCTGCAGCAAACTTGCTGTTCTGCGAGACTGTTTCTTCTCCTGGAAGCAATGCCAGTTTTTCTCTGGCCTGGGGTGGTTAAGGACACAACTGTGTTGACCTCTCTGCTTTTGCAGTTCAGGGATCCAATCCAGACCTGTGCATGGTAGGCTACGACTTTGCCACAGGCCACACTCCTAGCCCCAGTCCCCTTTCCTGTCCTGCATTCTGCTGTAAGTCTTGGTTAGAAGCTACAGTAAGACTAGGCATATACCTTATATGCCTATGCGTATATGCAACTCTATGTCTTAAAACACAGAAAAGAGCAAAATTGAGCAAGCCACTTGCACATTATTTTACAGATTTAAAGGAAGGACATTGAGGCTTTACAGTGCTTGATCTGTACAGATGTTGCCACTTAATGCTTTTAAGAATGTGTTTATGTAAACTGCATGCTACACATCATTTTTAGTCTTTACTTAAATTTGTTCTTTATAATACACAATGAACTCTTTTATAATTACAGCACCCTCACTAATAATAGTTTGTCTTAAGAATACAAAACATTTCATAGGCATCCCCATGGGCCCATTTACCTGGGGATTTTGAGGCTGCAACCTCCCTGCAGGAGTGTGAAGGAAACACTTCTGACCTTAAAAAGAAATGCATCTGAGCTACTCAGAAGTTAACATGGGGACTTCAGTAGAAGCCCGAGGCAGTCTGGTTTCCACTAACACAGGATTTGTTAGGTAAACTCTGCAAAATCTTTGCTGACAAGAATTCTATGCCCAAACGGCACATTTTATAGTGGAAAATTGTATTTTAAGAACTCGAAATAGATGAGGTATTGGAACTATACTTTAGACCATCAGAGACAGAGCCAATTCCTGTTTGATCATGTCATCAACCCACATGGAAACCATAGCAAATGTCCTAGGAAAGAAAATGATGATTTGAAGGGTCTCCGGGTAAAGAAAGATAAAATTTGGCTTGGGAAGTCTGAAAACAAAATTGATAAGATAAGCTTCTTGGTCCTGTAGAAACATGTACAGTAAGCCAAAATACAGGTTCCGGTGTTCCCATCTCAAGACCTTCACTTCCACCCAGGAAGAGGAAATGAGTATCCGAGAAGCACAGCCGAAACCACGTGTCTTATCATCCCCTCCCGTAAGAGTCAGAAATCATGCCAGGGGGAGATTTGTACTCTGTTTTAGAGTTCTACATATTGAAAGGGGAGAGCGGAGGAGAGTGGGAAAAGAAGACAGTTTTGGAGACCAGCCCATGCAGAATGAGACTCTAACTCACTGTGGAAACTCAAATAAATTGCCTCACCCACTGAACCCTTACTTTTTCCTCATTAAAAATAGATAAAAATAATAAGAGCAGCAGTATTTACCTGGTGGCTGTGAAGATTTGAAGTCATGAAGGAAAAGCAGCTAACGTGTTTCCTGGTAAATACCAGATGTTCAGTGGAAGGCAGCTATTATTACAGCTAGAATATTAAATTACATTTGCCATCAGCATAGACTTACAGAAAATGAGATTCAGTTGTATTTATGCCCAAAAGCAATTTGTCCCCTATTAAAAAGATTTCAAATGTCAGCAAACAAAAGGGGAGAAAAGTCCTATTTTTTATGTAACAGAAAATGATACATAAAAGCTAAGTGGCTGAAAGGTTAAAACTACATTAAAATGAATAAATCAATTGCCAAGTGCAAGCTGTTGATATTCTGTCCTCTCTAGTTTTGTTCTATTTTACCCAGAAAAAATATAGTAAAAACAGGAAATAGGAGGAGGAGGAGGAGGAGGAGGAGGAG
>NC_034593.1:136048436-136063436 GCF_900095145.1 Mus pahari
GAGAGAGAGAGAGAGAGAGAGAGAGAGAGAGAGAGAGAGAGAGAGAGAATAACCTGTAGTAGAGAAGAAATCTGGGAAGAAGTGAATGAAGGCATTATAGTGTAGTGTATTAAAATGTTAAAGACAATTTTGCAGAAAAAATGAGAGGCAAGACCTTATTTAAATCTTATGTTTTATATATTCTTATATTTTCCTATATTGAAATACCATGATACTAGACAAAATATGAAAGCATTTTAAAGACACCATTAAGGAGTCCATAGAAATAAGAGCAAAGTAATAGGGCTCAAGTAAAGTTCAGTCTACACTTTGTGTTTGCTTTGAGAAATCTTGTAATGTGGAAATCTTAAGTTCCATCTTGGACAGATACAGGACAACCAGGAGACAGAAGACTCTACTGAAAGTTGTCCCAAGCATAGTGCCTAGTAGAAGATACGTGTGTTGAGTCACTATGAAAAGTGAACACCTTTCATGTTAGAAGAAACAAGAAATAAAACATCTATGTTGGTTAAAGTGATTTAAGACATGATCTTGATTCTAGATTGACTTAGAGAAGAAATGATCCCAGACAGTAAATACAGCTAGCCCACAGACAGGTGATTGACTAAATATGTGTTCTTTATAGGACAGAAAGTCCAAAAGAAAGTAATTTCATTGAATATAATATTTCAGTGCTGGTAATATCAAGGGCAAGTGTCAGAAGAAATAGGATTCATCTTTACAGGAATTAAAATTTAACTCAGGCTTGGAGAGTATTATGGAATATATAAGGAAAATATGCTACCCACTGTGGAAAAAAAATCACAAAATACATCAAAAGAGAAGATACTATGAATAAGAATCAAGCAAAACGACATAAATAAAATATACCCAAAAGGACCCCATAAGCTCACAGCCATACACTGAATGTGAAATGAACCACATCGATCTGTGTACATTTCAAAAGCATGAAAATAAGATCATTTTAGTCGTTCAAGTACAAGAATGAACAGACATATTGCAAAAAAAGAACCAAAGTAGAATTTATATAAATTAAAAATTGCAATTATGTAAGTTAAAAGAATCAATAAAACAGATAATATAACTGAGAAAATTAGTTAGTATGAGGGTAAATGTTGAAAAACTATAAAGTGTGCCCTTAAAGTAGACATGATGTAGAAAATATCCTCAGAAATAAAAATAAAGTAAGATAATCTGTTCTCATTTCCTTCTATTGTTCTGATAAAATGTTTGGCCAAAAGCAACTTAGACAAAGAAAGGATTTCTTTGGCTTACAATTCCAGGTCACAGTCATCAATAAAGGGAGTCTGGACAGGAGTTTGGAGGAAGATGCCATGGAGGGACATGACTCGCAGGCTTGCTCACAGGCGTATGCTCCACTGGCTTTCTTATGCAGCTTAGGACCACCTACCTAGGGAATGGTGCCTGCCCACAGTGGGCTCAACTCTTCTATATCAACTAATAGTCAAGGCGACCCCTACAGGCACGCCTACCAGACACAGTGACTTAGACAATATAGGAAGCTTTTCTCTAAGAACACCCTAGGCTGTGCCAAGCTGAAAATTAAACATCACATCAGAAGTTGTGAGTGAATTAAAAGAAGGAAACAGAAAAAAAGTCAATTACCAAACACACAAAAGCTGGGCTATTTCCAGAATCAATGATGTAATACCAATAATCAGATATAAAAAGCCTCAAAAATTCCCCAAAGACAAAATCATAGAGAAACCACACTTGGAGAGTTGAAAGGAAACTAGAGGTACCGAGATTCCTTTAAGGAGTTGGTAAAGCTCCCACACAGCCAGAGAAAAGTAGAAATTCACTTACCAAGAATAAAGATGATTAAAGTAATGGTTTACGTCTCTATGTCACTGCACCAGCCAAGGCCAGAGACAGTGAAACAATGTTTCATGTTTTCAGAGAAAACAACTTGCTACGGACTTTTTTTGTTTGTTTGTTTCTTTGAGACAAAGAAGCAAATTTTGAAGGACTGGGTTAGAGGAAGGCACATCTAGATCTGAAAACCAAAACCACTGAGGTTTGGTGCCCAATGTAGATGTCACTAAAGGAAATGGTACAGTATCTTCTGAACATACTCATTTGTCGTATCCATAAACTCCTCTTTCCATGGCTAATCAGTCTGGTTATCACTCCTCATCAACTGTGGAAAGTGTCGAAGGAAGGACATAATTCAATAGGCAAGAGCTAATGGAGGACACTGACTGACTGATTGTTAAGTGTGTAGGTACTGATGACCTAGAATCATTAACTGCAGATTAACTGTTGAACTGCGCCCTGGTGTGTGTGTGTGTGTGTGTGTGTGTGTGTGTGTGTGTGTGTGTGTGTGTGNGNGNGAGAGAGAGAGAGAGAGAGAGAGAGAGAGAGAGAGAGAGAACTTGTGGGGGTTGCATGTGGCAGGTGTGGATATATGCATTTGTGTATGTCAGAACCTCAGGTGCAGTGTCTCAGGTGCCTATCAGTTTTCACTGATTTAGAGCTGGCTAGCTACCGAGCTCACGGTACTCATCCAGTCTGGACCTGTATTGAACCTGCCTATACTAGGATCTGTCTTTTTATCACCTGCACTCTGAGGGTTTGCACTCAGGTCTCACAGTTGAGAGACGGGTCCTTCACTGAATGAGCTTTCTCTCCAATCTGAGCTGAGCCTTTTTTATTTCCCTGTCTTGTTAGATGAAGGGTGGTCCTAAGCACCACTTGCGTGCTAGGTGATCATAGATGCTAGGTGATCACAGCGCCACCGAACAACATCCTCAACCCCGAGTGGGCATTTCTTTTGTGTCTCTTCAACTTCTCTTCTAAGAAGGGCTGTGAATGCGGGCACAGTTAGGCTGTCCCTTAAACAAGATGTCGAATCAATTAACTTCACAGTGTCACACAGCTGTCACCTGACATCACTGTGCCTTTTTCTTCCCACCTGAGGAATGTGACATACACTCAACCCATGAGCACAAAGCACAAAGCACAAAGCAGTTGGTGTCTGTAAGAGACAATAGGAACTGTTTATAAGTGGCCATGAGAAGCCAGTAAGTAATGTTTCAGTCTGGAAATCCTTTATTAAAGCTTAACTTACGGTGCTAACAGATTGTCCTCGGAATCTGATGAGGAGCCAAGGGTACATATCAGCCCTGGCTTCTCCATCCTTCGGACTTCACCTCACCCTCCTTCAGAGAACATACCACTAGGTACAAAAGTTGCTTGTAAACTTTTCTTTAAGTTCTTCATCTTGGAGGCCCAGGATAATGTAAAACTCACCACTTGTGATAATAGGCAACTAATTTATTGAAGGTGAGAGAATCAACTAATAAAAGGTCATAAGTATTCTAAAACAAAGTCAGGACTTTGCTGATCAGGACCCTGGAAAAATGGACTATAAGTTATATTATATATACTATATTATATCTGTAAATAATATAGAACATGTAAGGTTAACTTGCATGGTTATTGCAGTTGAGAAATCCTATGATATCTCATTTACAGCTAGACACCCAGGAAAAGTACTTGTGTGATCCAATCTGACTCCAATACCCAAAACCTGATAAGCCAACGATGCAGACTCCATACAATCCAGAGTGAGATAAAGAGGAAAGGTATCCTGGCTCAAGTCAGGGAGGCAGAAAAGAGAAATGGGTTTCGTTTCTCCTCTTTGTTTTTTATTCAAGCCTCACTGGATTAGATGTTGCTCAGCCACACTGAGGACAGAGGGGAACCTATTTTATTGAATCCATCTGTTCAAGACCTGGAGCTGTCCAGAAACACCCTCAGAGATGCCCCAGAAACAGTAACTACCCCAGGAGTCCACATGAACAGCATGGAAGGAACCATCAAAATCAAGGAGTTGGTTGGTAAGAGTTTAGGCTCTCAAACATCCTTTCACAGTGTGAGCAGTGAGCAAAATAGGAGAGACTTTAGAATGACTAGGGTAAGCGTTCCCATTAAAATATGTATTAAATCACTGAAAAATAAGAGTTATGAAGCATAAGTTTCCAAACATGGCAGAAAGTAAAATGGCAGGGGTTTGATCAAACATAAATTAGACAAACTCCTCCAACAACATAACAGTATCAGTGTGGAAAATAAAATCCAGCTGTGAGGAAGAGATATAGCTGAAGCCTAAAAGCAGAGGAAGAGGCGGATAGAAAGTGAACTGGGAATGCGAGGTGGGAAGCAGATGATGGCTGTGGGTTCTCCTTGCTGGTTTGTGATGTCAACACCCAATTGTTTCCCAAGATGTCACCCAGTTACTGAAGAAAGACCAGGATCTTGATCATTTTTATGTATTCAACACCCGGCATAGGAACATGACCATGTCTACTGATTTCCTGAAATGAAAATTAGACAGGTGTGCCATCCATCAGAAACTTGTTGAGTCTTCTCAAAGAAAGCAATGATATTTCACATAACTTATGAAGATTGATTTGTTCTGGTATTTCTATCATAATAAATGGTTTTCTTCCTTCCTAGAGAAGAGCATCAAGGTGTAAGTCAACCAAGAAAATATCTAGATGTAGGGTCACTTCTGAGGTGACAAGCATGCCCATGAAAGATGGCCTTCCTTCATGCATTTATTCCAAATGTATTTCTTTCCCTGATCAATGTCAGATTCTGCATGGGCACAGGGCACACAATGAAAATTAGATAAGCACACTCCTTTACAGTTTAGAGAGTACAGACTAATTTTTATTAGGCAAATCTGCAATCAACAGAATTTTAATGTATGTATTATACATGCATCTTAATACAGTTTAAATTTTATTTCCCTTAGATTATACTTCTTTTAGGAAATTCCTTGACTGCAAAATAAGATTTCATCTTGTCTTAAGTCTATTAACTAGATAACCCTGGGCTCATAATTTAGCCAGCCAGATCCTGTGCTGCTGAGGAGTTCAGGATTCTTATCTCTGAATTTGAAAATAATCCTTACCTCTCATTGTGACCGGTTACCTAAGATACTATGCCAGGTGTGGTGATGTTTAATAAATGTCAGTTTCCTAAGAATCAAATCGTTCCTTCTATGGCCAAAGTTAATATGTACCATGTCGCATTTTTAAATATTAACCATTATTCATGACAGGCATCAAGTTTCAGAGGAAGGGAGCTGTCTGGATGGAGCAAGACCACTATTTATTAGAAGCAGGCTTTGAGGATGAAGCAGACATGAGATGGATGCATACCTGCTGCTATTTTGTATCTGTTACATAGCTTTTAGACTAGCGGTTACGCTTTGAATAATCTACTGGCATTTTCTTGCAATAATGATCACGTTATATTCTGTATAGTTAACTCAGATAATTTAAGGTCTTGTCCTACACACACACACACACACACACACACACACACACACTCACATACACCAGGGCATCTGACCTACTCAAGACTTGCAAAGCACTGTTTGACCATTGTCTCCAGGCTCCGTCTTCCCATGGCAAATGGAGAAATATATTGCTGAATATGCTGCATAAAACTAAAGGCTTTGAAATTAATAGAGACCTGGTAGTTACAGGATACAACTACGCCTAATGGGCTATTAAAAATGATTAATGTATGTCCCATTGGGCCAACAAAGAGAAGGGCCATGATTGTGCATAAAAGCGAAAAATGAATTTGACTTATCATGACAACAGAAAAGGTTGATCCCAGTTACCGCATATTGACCCTGAGAAGAGGAAGGTTTTACACATCTTAGGAGATTCTAAAAATAATGTTTTTTTAAAATGTGACAAAAGCCCAGAGTTTACTAGAATGAGCCATGTCTTTGGTCTCGTTGCACTGGCTACATCTTTCACTGGTGAGCAGTCTCGTGCCTTTCATTCACCACCCCAGAGTACTCTGAGTCAACAGTGTCAGAGAAACATTAAACCAAGGCTTTGAGAAAACATTAAAGCTCTAAAGATGCTGGGATGAAAGATGCTTTGTAAGTGGGGGAGTTTGTTATTAATTACTATTATTCCAATGTTCATTTACCACTTTAGGCAAACAATACCTAAAGTCATTTTTGCTTTCCAAAACAAACTAAAGATGCTTGAAACACTGCAAAGCTTTGTCTCCCTAGTCTTCTGTATTCAGGACCACATATGAATAGATGATTTCTTTCTGCTCAGCAACTATGAGATGAGCCATTAAATCTCTCAGATAGTGTGGATGCTTTAGTTGTTGAATGGGACGTTTTTAAATGGGTCTCTTTTTATTGTTCCTATCAAATATTCCCATCCTAGCTTCATCTGTAACACACATTATTTATTCCTCTCACAACCTAAATATTACCAGTCAAGTAATGGCTATTTCTAGAAACAAGGCATGATAGAATATGTTGCAGAAAATACTTTTTAAAAAACATAAAAATGTACTTCTCTCAATAAATTAAAATCATTAATTAAATATTTTTGATATTTGGAAATAGTTAAATATCTCCCGTTCATCAGTATCTGTTTTAGAATCCAGTCAGAATGAGTTAAAACACTATAGAAAGTAAGTAAGTATGCAGAGGTTATCTAACTATAAATACTGCCTGCAATCACGGGAAGCCACTCCTCTGATAGGTGAGAGAATGTGAGCCTGGGGGATTACAAGGTATTATTATTAAAAAGCAGATATTATTAGCTGCATTTCACAAATGACTGAAGTCAAATGAATAGTATGTGGTAGATAGAGTTCATACACAAATACAATGGAGGTCAATCTGAGACTTTGCAGGATTCTCATTCATACAGTCATTTACTTTATTAAAACTTGCTGGTGTTTTCTGTCTTTTACTAGGAATACAAATACTTCTTCTCAAATCCATGTCTGCACATCCCTTCTTCTTTCTCCTCTGTTGTCTGTCTGTCTGTCTATCTGTCTATCTGTCTATCTATCTACATACCTATCTGTCTATCTATCTATCTATCTATCTATCTATCTATCTATCTATCTATCTATCTATCTATCTATCTATCTCTATTTGTTCTTCGTGTGTGTGTGTGTGTGTGTGTTTATGAGTATTTTTTTATCTGTGTGTGTGTGTGTGTTTATGAGTGAGTATTTTTTATCTCTCTCTCTCTCTCTCTCTCTCTCTCTCTCTCTGTGTGTGTGTGTGTGTGTGTGTGTGTGTGTGTGTGTGTGTGTGTGTAGGTAAGATCAACTTTAGGTGTCTTCTCTGAGGGTCCCTCCACCTTATTTGTTGAGACAGTGTTCTCAGTGGCCTGGAACTTGCCAATTAAGCAAGGCTGGCTGGCCACTGAGCCTCAAAGAGCAGCCTGTTTCTGCTTCTGCAGCACTGAGATTTATCTAATTAGATAAATTCTGCCCACAGTCAGAGGAAGTCACTCCTATGGTAGGTGGGAGAGTGGGATCCTGGGAGACTTCTAGAAAAGGCTACATTATCTTTTTGGAGAGATTGCCACTGAACTAGGACTTCCATCTCTGCCACACTAACACAAATTCACACATGTGCACTCAAATAAATACTGCTAGTGCTGTCTTTCTAAATGTGGATAGATCGAGGTTCAAATTCAGGCCCTCATGTTTGTAAGGGAAGCACTTTGAATCTGAATCTTCTTATCCTAAGGGAAATGCTATTACAGAGAACCACAGTCTTAGGGAGCCAAGAGCCCTATCCTGTTTGGAAGCCATGGAAGGAAGAGATGTCTGTATTTCTCCATGGTAAGGAGGGCATAGGGCTATTGAGTCTTCTCACATCGATAATTCTGAATTCCATCTCAGAAAATGCTCCTGAGGGACTAATTTTATTTTCCCCCACTCTTTTAAGAATATTCACTTCTTTATGGGAGAAAGACATTTGAGAGCTTTCTTATGTTTGTTCTGCCAACTCAATCCAATTGTGAGAAGCACAGACACATGGACCTTTTCTAAAGGAAGGTGTGCACTCACTGGGTGCATACTCTAGGCCTCCTGGTCTCAACACCAGTGTACTCACTCTGTGCACAGCCTAGGGCTCCCTGTTTTTGGCACCCATCAACCTTGGGGGTTAGCAAGACACATGGCAACACTGAAAGAGAAGCTTGAAATGTGTGGGATTAGCACTTCCCTGTCTAAGTTCCCAGCTACTCCTGTGATGTGTTCCCCATCTGGCTTCATGTTAGGGTAGCTCACAAGACTTTTGTTTCTTCTCCCACACCTGGCCCTCACCCTGGCCCTGAAGGTGAGGAAGAACAAGGGTGACATTCCCTGATTACTGCACATAACAGGACACTGGACAAAACCACTGACAGATTGGCTAGTGTTGGCACCAGGTTCCACGGGACCCTTCCAGATCATCTATAGTGCACTTTAACTGTCCTGAATGACAGTATCCCAAGGGCCAGGCCCTCAGCGGGTTTTACAGGAATCAGTCAGCCACTGTACTTGTAGACTAGGTAACAGCAATATGCTTGGTTCTGGGCTTGGTGAAGGGGCATACAGAATGAGCTCTTTGTCATTTCTAAATTCTTTGCATCTCTGATGCTGGACAGATGAAGAATGGCAAGCTACAGACGGACGTAACAAATTACCCATAAAATATATTCATAATCATCTGATAACCAAAAATGGGAAGCAGGCCACCGATCACATTAAACTTCTGTTGCCTTGGCAAAGACTGTTAAATTAACCTTGAAAACACCCATAGTCCCTTGGTAGTTCACAGAAAAACATTTCCTGTCCAGCACCATGGCGGCCTCTCCTGTTGCCTTCCCTCCTGTCCCTTCTGTCTCAACAATTGTCACTTGCTGTCACTCTGCCTTTTTCTATCAAGGCACACTTTCTTCAGAATTCTGTCCCCATCCCAGAAGTTTGTGAAAGGGCTTCAGTCACCACATCCATCACAGCTTCAAGAGGTAAAAGGATGCTCATGCCTGTAGGTTCCTGACCAAAGCAAGACCCACCCTTGGAATTAAACGATATCTAGCAACAAAATGAGCCTCCGAAATCATTTCCTTTTACTGCTCTCTGAAAATCAAGGGAAATAAACAATCTTCTGCAATGAATGTTTGTGTCAAAAGATAAGAACATGGCCCAACTAATCAATCACAGAGCCAGCCTTTTTCCCATTTATTTCAAGCAATATTTCTTCATGCCAAAGTTTCTTCTGCTTTCTTTGGAAGAGTGAAAGTTAGTAACTTCCAGGCACAGATATTGTTTCAGACTCTGGGGAGTGAATCTCTCTCTCTCTCTCTCTCTCTCTCTCTCTCTCTCTCTCACACACACACACACACACACACACACACACGCACTATCTCTCTCTCTCTCTCTCTCTCTCTCTCTCTCTCACACACACACACACACACACACACACACACACGCACTATATTTAAAAGTGGTATATGTGTGTGTATGCGTACATATGTATATTATTACTTACCTCCTAAACTTTGTGAATGAACTCATTATCTGTCTAATCCTTACTTTTTTAAAAGCAGATTTGTCATGAACTATTTTATGCCCCTAAATAATCTGAAGCCCCAACAGTGTGGTTCTCCGCAGTCTCAGCATGCCCATGGGTGTGAGCTGCATTTGTAAGATCGGGCTTAGTTTGCATATTCAGTATCAGATACGGTTCGGTATTTTTGATATTTTCTATACTGGCTTGAAAACGCTATTTATCACCACAGAGTCACTTCACCAGTAAATATTTATAGGCAGTTTTATTTCCAGTTTAGAATTTGAGTATCGGATCTTATGATACCTACAAAAAGCATTGTTGATTTGCTATTTTAGCTTTTGATAGAGAACATGTTTATAGCCTGGTGTGGGAGGTTTCTTCTTTAATAATTTACAAAATTACCTGCAGTAAGAACTTTCACCTGTTCTTCGTTTCCTTAGTGCCACAAAATTGGAATTACATATAAAAACCTTTCCCCCCGGAGATTTATATATCTACCAGAGACAGAAACCCTCCACTTAAATTTTTATGAAACATCAAAATTACAGCCAGGCTTTAGCAAAACAATAGAAAGAAGCCTTCATTGGGTGGAGAGTCTTTCCAATATTTGAAGACATCATTCTTTATCTCCCGTTTAATCTTTATTTTCCTGTGGCGGCTTCTTTCTTTCTTTCTTTCTATCGATTCCCTCGTGTGGACGTGCTGTCTGCTCATTTGTCTTTCATTACAGAAGGTTCTGAGTCCCAGGCACACGGGCTAACTCTAGCCACAGGATCTGTTTCTCAAATACTTGTGCTTTTCCAATTTAATTTGACATTGTTCCATGAACACACTGATGCCCAGTCTCTTTCTTTTCCCTAGGACTGACCACTGCACACTTCATTAGGGTGATGTGGAAACCTGGTGGCCCCAGGTTAAAAAAAAAAAACCAAGAGATACAGAGCCAGAGAAAGCTAAAGCCTGCCCTTTATAACAATTCAAATTTTAAATCTCTCTTCATTGGATTACATTTTAATAAAAGGTTTATGTAACATCCACAGAGCAGTTATCAATTAATTGCCCATGGAAAGTTAAGGCATGTTACACAGTAGTAGTTATTGTACTCAGGACATTAGACATATGTTACATAAAAGATGCAGTCACCTTGAAATTACGCTGGTAAAGCTGCCTTGTTCCTATAGAATATTTTACATTCCACTGTGAAAATTGAGTTAAAAACCTATCAGGAGATGAAGGCAGCTTGTTCCAAATGGTTCAAGGTAGGCTTAAAGGTACTTACAGTTAGCTCAATAGAATTTGAAAGCATTGCACTCCATAACTGAAGAATTTCTTAGGTTCTTCATCCTCTCCTAGCTTCTGTGGACTGAGGCTCCATGTCACAGAGAACAAGCAGGCCTCACACTTGAGACCTTGGTTGGTCTCATGCATCAATACAGAATTACCCAGGGATACTGATTCTGGCCTTGACAAGCTATGTTTACTATGCAGGCAGCTGTGTCCCTAGGACTTGAGAGCACCAGCCCCTGGGCCCGAGGTCTAGAGAGGACTTAGTGCCAACATAGACCCTAGGTCTGACATACAGAGATAAGGAGAATAGAAAACTTCCATCTTCAAAATGGTGGTATCACTCTGAGAGAAGAGCAGGGGTCTTGGTGAAGAGCAAGTTCAAGTAAGAGGAAAAAAAGAGGACAGACTTAAGATACACTAAGCTTATGGACAGTAGAAAAATTCAGCTCCAAATAATGTTGGTTAGGCGGAAGAAAGATTATCATGCTTGTGTGGACTTTACATTGAGTGTGTCATTTTTATAGCACCAGAAATAGGAACCACCCCCTTGTGAGTCTGAAAAAATGAGGGTGTTGTGTAAGCTATAACTATAATCTAAAGTATCAGAAAATCAAAGTCATTACTTTAGGACATTATACTACATTGATTTTTAGGAAAAATATCACCGCCATAGTTAGAGTTTAATTTAAAACTATCAGAAACCCATTCAACTACTCATTAAATTAATTTGAACAAAATCTAAGTAAAAATTAAAAAGTCTACCCAATATCTTACTACTTGAAAACAATAACAAATGATAAATTCATTCACACACCAGCCTTTATTGCTGATGTATCTGTCCCTGGGGTCACTGAAGGGGAAATAGGACAGAGGATACAACCATCACCTTTAGTGAATGAAGGCAAGACCAGGGTAAGATGAGCTATCATTCCAGGCTGAGGGTGATCTGTCAAAAAGCCATATACAGGGGCGAGTGTATCTACAATTGTCTAATTCTACAAGGAAAACATAAAAATAAAACTGAGAAAGCAATAGTGCTGGACCCTGATTGGCTGACATCACAGTGTCATGAGGATGGATGCTCTACAGAAGAGATACCAGGGCCCCTGACTGATTCCCACAATCACTTATTAAAAGCAACTTACACTAGGTTGAACTTAGGCTCAGGAATCTACAGGGGATTAGCACTGAGAGGGGGCCCTCCTCTCATGCCCGGAAGCCAAACTTTTCTCTGAAGGATCCCAATGGCTCTAATGCAAATATTAATGATTCTGCGGAACTATAAGTGTCATAGATTTTTGCCTGACAAGCTTTTCATCTAAGGTCTAATTTCCCTGTTGCAGTTTTGGTCATTCATTGCTGTCAAAAAAGTAGCTTCAATGAAAATTCAGCTAAGTACTTATGACCAGTTTTGAAATGAACTATAGCTGATGTATGAAATGTGAAAGATCATCACATTTCTATGGAAATAACGTGCTGAACTCAGGGACTTGATGATGAAGTCTCAGAACTGCAGGTACATAGTTAAATTTGTTGTCGTGTGATAACAATCCCTGAGGAATCATAAAGATACCCGGAGTCAGGAAAACAGTGATCATCATCATCTTATAGCTCACAATGGTTTGATTTACCAAGACTTGTTTGATAATGCTCTTTATAATCCTAAACCCTAATGTGTGGGTCTTGCGTTAAAGGACCACAGAGGTACAAAGGCAGTAGGATGAATAAATAGATGACAGAAAAAGAGATATCTAGAGAGATAGGAAGATGATAAATCATACATAGTCACATAAGTGATAGATAATAGATATATACTATATATGTAGTCATACAGATGATAGTAAGATAACAGATGATAGAGGTGGATAGATAGATGATAGATAGATAGATAGATAGATAGATAGATAGATAGATAGATAGATAGATAGATAGACAGACAGACATAGATTAGACACCTAGATACCTAGATATAGATACATACATACAAAGATAGATCAGGTACCTAGAGATAGATAGATAGATAGATAGATAGATAGATAGATAGATAGATAGATAGATAGATAGATGATAGATAGATAAACATACATAAATACATAAATTGATGCATAGAGAGAGATAGAAAGATGACAGTTGTTTAATTGGGTGATTAATCAACTGTGATTTAGGAGATCAAAATATCCCATGAGGACATCTAGAAACTGGAACCTGCTAGCATGGTGCAACTCCAGTCTAATGGGGTAGAAATCAAGGATGCCAAGGCTGCAAATTAAAACCTGAACGGTAAGACTTGGCATCAAGAGGCAGAAGAAACAAGACTTCCGATATCTAAGGGCAAGAGAAGGTTGTCTCGGCTGCAGAGACACACAGAGTACATGATTTTTCTTATTTGATGTTCTGTTTGATTCCCCTGACTGTTAACTATTATCATCTCCCACTGTGATAGGTCTTCCCCACTCCTTGACTCTAGAAACTCTCTCACAGGAGTGCCAGGAACACCACTTTACCATTTCTCTAGCCACTCTTCAGTCAACGCCCCTTGACGACTGAAAATAACCACCACAACACTGAGGAACATACCTTGTCCAAACGTTTCCAAATGTCCGTGTTAAAATATAAAATCTGATCACAATCTCTAAAAACTGTTTAGAGTTTGGGAAACAAAAAGAAAGATTATCCACTAGCTGGTTTAATTTGCATCCTGTCTCGGACATGTGGACATGTGTAGTTTGATGATTCTTGCCAGTTGCCTAGCACAGAAAGACCAGGAATTGCCAAAAAAACCAGTGTGTGGCAGAGGGCTGACGCTGAGCCAGAGAGTGGCTGAGAAACTCTGAGCTCTGACATCTAACAGACATTAAGAAGATGAAAGGAGATTAATGCTTACATTAAGATGGAAAAATATCTCGTCAAGTTTATGACCAGAGGAAGTCAGAATGAAGCATAGTTAAACAGATAATGGATTTTTGGACACCAAAGAAACTCAGAGATTCTGGTAGCTTCAATTAGCCAGTTTCATGCCTTTCTTTAAAGAATTATCAATACTCATACTTATGGCTCTTTATTATAAAGTGAATCTTAAAGCTTTATTCTTATAGTACTTGAAGTAGGACTTTTGATTCCAAGTTGAAATGTAAATATGTTGCTGGTTGCTTCAGCCTCTATTCCCAATATTCTTTTCTTGAAAAGAAACTGACTTTGGAGTAGGGAAAGAATCACTTGTTTGCAGCAAGGTCTCATTACACAGTCCAAGCTAGCAATGAATTTTTTTTTTAACCTTTTTAAACATTTCAATAATTTTTATTTTTATGTTTATGTGTGCTTTGTTTGCATGTCTGTGCATGTACCATGTACATGCAGTGCCCGTGAAAGCCAGAAGAGCTCTTTGGAGATCTTGGAAATGGGTTGCAGATTGCTTTAAGTAGTTTCCTGCATGATTAGAATCCCAACCTGGACCACTTTAAAGTGCTCTTAACCACTAAGATATTTCTGAAGCCCTGGAAATGAACTCAGAATTCTTCTGCCCCCATTTCTCGGACTTCACGACAGTAGACACCCTTCCTCAAAGGTGATATACGGCCCCTCTCAAGATGGCACCTGTCTTAATCAAGGTGCGTATTCCTGCACAAAACATCATGACCAAGAAGCAAGTTGGGGAGGAAAGGGTTTATTCAGCTTACACTTTCCACATTGCTGCTCATCACCAAAGGAAGTCAGGACTGGAACTCACACAGGGTAGGAACCTAGAGGCAGGAGCTGGTGCAGAAGCCATGGCTGGGTGCTGCTTACTGGATTGTTCCCCCGGCTTGCTCAGCTTGCTTTCTTATAGAACACAGGACTACAGCCCAAGGTACCACTCATGATGGGCCCTTCCACCCTTGATCACTAATTGAGAAAATGTCTTACAGCGGCATCTCATGGAGGCATTTCCTCAAGGGAGGTTCCTTTCTTTCGGATAATTTCAGGTTGTGTCAAGTGGACACACAAAACCAGCCAGTACAACATCCTAGGTTGACCTCTGCTCTCTACATGCACATGCGCACACACACACACACACACACACACACAAACCCATGTGCTATGTGTTCATATTATAATCTGAGTAATTGTTAAGGAGTAGGAGTAACTTCCACTAGAAAAGTGCAAGCTGATATATTTTATGACATGGAGACATTTCAAATCCCTTGTGTTGTGTTTATATGGTCACTATATCAGGTCTTCAGGCTGCCACTACAAATTAGCATATACTGGTTGGCTAAAACAGTAAAAATGTAATTCCTCATAGGATGTCTGAAGGCCACAGTTCTCTTGAAGGTCCTCTAGGAGACTTCTGCTCTCTT
>NC_034593.1:136064809-136070467 GCF_900095145.1 Mus pahari
GACAGAGAGAGAGAGAGACAGCGAGAGACAGAGAGAGACAGAGAGAGACAGAGAGAGAGACAGAGAGACAGATACAGAGAGACAGAGACACACAGACAGAGACAGAGACACAGAGACACAGAGAGACAGAGATCCGCAACTGGGAACGGCATGGGCTTTTGAAACCTCAAACCCCATCCCTCAGTTACCCAATGCCTTCAACAAGGCTGACACCTCCTAATCTCCTCCAAACAGTTCTACTACTTAGGGTACAAATGGTCAAACACATGAGCCTTTGGGAGGCATTCTCATTTAAACCACCACATCAAGGACCTACACCTCTTGCAAGAAGGTATCTTCAACAAAGACAGACATAACGTTGTTGTCAGCTCCTCTTTCCCACTCCCCTCTCTTCCTTGAAAACATAACCTGTTAGGCTGACACAACAGCGTGTTTCAAGAGCTTTTGTTTCTTAGAAGTTTGGAGTTTACTCAGAAATCAGGAGGCCCCATTATTTGGGTTCTCTTCCAATGTTAGCATTACCACCTCCTCTTCAAATAATGGACAAGCCTTGAGAGGAAGAACTACTTACTAAACCTATTAGTCTACAGGTTGGAGTTCTTTTAAGTTCATAATAACCCCTGCAGGTGTATTCTTCAACTCCAGAGGACAGGACGGCTTTTCCCTTGCTTCTCTGAGCCCTTTTGAAGATAGCCTTTCTTTTGTTCAAGAACAGGTATGTCAGACAGAAGCAGGGGAGGAGTCATCTGTCTGATAAGGAAGATTCACTCTTTTCATTTTCCTTATGTCCCATTAGCCAAACTTTACCAAGCTGGCAGGCCAGGGAACTCTGCAATCTAAGAGTTAGTCTCCATGATGGTAGCATGTGTCTCGATGCTGAAGTGAGAGAGTAGCAACCCTGATTCTCTAGAGGGCTTACTACAACAGCCTGAGCTCTGGGATGCTTCTAGGCCTCACCCTGTCTATCCCCCTTCAGCTGGTGCTAATTTCTGTCTTTTTTGCTTTCGTGCCACTACAATGGCCATGCTTCCCTGGGTTCTGGAAATTCTCCTAAGCTGAACTACTGAATCCTGTGTTAATTGTAACCCTTGACTTTGTAAACCCTGATCAGAAACTTGTGGCTGGAGGAGGAAGAATGATTCTGTGGAGGGTTGGCTTCTTTACTTCTGAAACTTGGTGACCTCCACACAGTTGGTGTCAGAGGCCTCAGCTTATTTGACTGTGCCTCACGGGTGCCAACTGCAGTTCTGAATCCTACTATCTCTACACACACTAAATAAGTTAAAGTATGCATTTACCAGTAATTTTGGAAGCAAGAATTCTAAAACCGGTTAAGTATCCTGCTTTTCTTTTCTTTTCTTTTCTTTTCTTTTTTTTTTTTTTTTTTTTTTTTTTTTGCCTCCCTTCAGTGAAAATACCTGAGAATACCATCAGGTACCCTGTCTTCCCTCTGACATCATCTTTGACATTGACTGTTCTGCTTACATTGGATGGAGATCAGAAGATTTCATGCTGGAGTTGTTTTCTACCGTGTGGATCCAGGGATTTGAACTCAGATCATCGGGCTTGCCAGGTAAACACACATGACCTTTGAACTGTCTTGCCTGCTGTCTGCTTCCTATGAGGACCCTGTAGTTCTCTAGAGAGTTTCCCACCTCAGGATCCTTAGGACCATCCCACTTGAACATCTGTGAGCACATTACATGTCTGAACACAGGCTTGTTGGGGACCATCGCTCTGCCTTTCACAAATACTCTCATCAGTGGAAGAAGATTCAAAAGCAGTGAGGTTCTTGTTCAAAGCTGAATTTGCATTTTTTGAAATCCTTCAAAGGAAGCAAGTATACTACGCTAAATGTAATTGCTTTCTGTCTACATAGTCCTTTCCTGTTAAAATTTAATTATTACTACCCTTAGGGTTGAGTTTCCTTAATTTTTTTTCCTTTTTATTTCCTCTTATGTACCTATTATTATTAACCTAGATCTCTTACATTCAAAGTTTATATCTGAGAATGGAGAATAGGATTCTAAATTCTATAGCTAACTTCATTATTTTTCTTCTTAAAATGGCTTCTGATCTTAATGCCCTCATTTTTTTTTTTATGATTTCTGCGTTACCAATACAGCAGCTTAGCAACTGGATGAACGCATGAGTGAAAAAAATTGGGCGTGTCTGATTTACAAGTTGGCATCTGCATTAACTGCTTGAATGTACTGGAGAAGTCGATCTCTTGAAAGTGTAGTTGCTTTGTCTACACGAAAGAAATTACAACAATTGCTTAGTTGCAAGGTGCTAATTAGATTTCTATAAACATTAACCTTACAACAGTGGACCTGGAATGGAGTAAGCCTTCTTTGCTGTCTTCCCTAGTATTCAGCTGAAGTGAAGTCCTACTTGCTCTAAGGAGAAGCAGTTGACACAAGGTCAAGATGTCAGCTATCCTACACCAAGGAGCCCATGTCATAGAACAGGAGGTCAGATGCCAGTTAAAAAATACTGTTCTTTGTTATTTATTCTTTCTCTTTGTTTGATTTCATATTTGAGAGGGAATCTCAACTAGCCAAGGCTGGCCTTGAACTGGCTACATAGCTGAGCATGACCCTGAACCCTGATCTGCAGCCTTCTACCTCCAAAGCACTGGTTTTACAGCTTTTCTCATCACTTGGGGTCTTTGAAACAAGGGCTTGCTGGCTAATACAGTCCGTGCTAGGATTCACCCTCTTCTTGCCTCTGCCCGAGTAGTAGGATTATGGAAGTGTACCACCCTGTTCGCTGCTAACACCAACTCATTTTGTAATTCATGCAAGCAAGTATTCTTCAGTTGGCTGTGCTTACAGAGATGAAATAGGAGAGAGGGAGTGTCTCCTCTGGTCTTCACTCTTTTCCTTGAACTACAGTTCATACTATTCTGTGGCCAGCTTTTCTTCTTGCTTCTCTGTAATCACCTCAAGAAAAGAAGCAGTCTGCCCTGCTGGCCCTCTTTCCCCAGCACCTGGCAGAGCAGAGCACGCACGTGCATCTTGTGCTAATAATGAGTAAACTAATAAACACCTTGCTTGCTCTTCTCCCCACTTGACCTTTGTCTTGGGCTCCATTGTTATTTCTCCTCTCTGAACTGTAGTAATGGTTTAAGGGCTACCCTGATCATTTACCCACAGCATGGCTGCACTTTTGATAAGACTTTGCCATCCTGGGGACTGGTTCTGGGGCCTTGCCAATGCTAAGAAAGTACTTTAACACTGGGCTACAGCCCAATCCTTATTTTTGGTAAGATTCCTCTGAATAGTCCAATACAATTACTCTTGACTGCTTTAAAATTCTTCCAACTTTCTTATTTATCTAGAACTACTTTACATTCAATGTTTCATCACATTTTCACCTTGATTAAGTATGCATTGGGAGTCCCCCAGGGCATGGAGTACATCACATACTTGCTACACGTTACGTGCCTGGCTCTGGAGGCAATGGAGAGACACCCTCTGTCCTGCAGATTCTGCACACTTCCCAATAACTTGAAAAACATGTCTGTCTGTGACCAATAGTAGTTGTATTATTTTGACTGGTTTGACAAAACTGTTCAACAAAATGTCTTCTTTTAAACAATATGGCTGATGGTTACACAGCATTGATCATACGCGTTTCAAATGCAACCTCCTGTTTGCACTTTGCAACTCTGAAGTGTGAGCGAGCAGTGCCTGTTGCTGAGCAACCAGTAGTATTCTAGGGTCATGGTTACAGAATTTCTGCTTTGAATTTTTTGGGCTCACCAATGTTTCCTAAAGTAATCGCTTCAAGGTACGAGTAGAGGTTGGATTGTTAAAGCAAATAGCAAACGGAGCTAACAGAAGTCACTGAGGAATTTAATTATTCTCCCAATTTCCAAAGGCAATGATGTATTACGCTAATACTTTTTTTCCCCTTTGCCTTTGCTTCATGCTAGTAGCGGAAAGTGAAATGATGTCCTGATCCCTGGTGTGTCTGCAAAGGTGTCTTAAGCAGCATCTCTGTCACTTTAGTGAAGAGGTTCTTTCTCCTGTTGCAGTTTGTCCCCAGGCACCAAGGGCAGAAGTAAGTACACAACCTCCAGGAACAACGAAATTGAGCACTGATTCCCAAGTTATTGTAAGGAGGAGTCATCTTTAAATTTGGAGACCTTTTTCCTAAGTGATTTCTATGCTGTGTGGTGGTTCTTACTGGTAGTCTAGGGACATTGTATTTTAATAGCATATTCAATTAATTTCAGCAACGATCTCAAAATCTTTGAAATTTCTGAAAGTTAGCAAGAGCTTTTTACATAGAGTGGCTCCATTCCTAGAGTGGAAAGAAAAAAGATCTGGAGATAAAAACAGCTGGAGCTTTAGAACTAGTATACCCCAGCCGCACCCCAATAAAGCTGATCACAGGCTGAAATACTGGGGTAGGGCCTGCCTAAGACACTTGGCTCATCAACTGTTTTATTTTCTCAAGGCAGGGTACTATAGAGCACCAGTTTTTTGTTTTGTTATTGTTGTTTGTTTTGTTTGTTTGTTTGTCCTTGGATTGTCACAATTTACTGGAAGATGGGGCTACCAGTGCCTCAAGAGAGTATTCCAGGCCCCCAAATCATTAACATACAAACAGTGAGCTATATCTTCTACTGAAAGCACACTGATTTCATGGAATGGAATGTAGGGTGAAAAAACTTACAAGTCAAATCGTTAGGAATTGTAGTCTGATCGTTAGGGCATCCCAGGTGCCCCTGCGATCAGAGAAGTTAACATTCAGTAGGAAAGGAGCACAAACAGTGTTCCGGAAACACAAAGGGGTGTTTCCGGAAGGATGGACCAGGATCAGTATTCCTGCATCACTCACAAAGCCCCTCCGAGTGGGAGGAGTCAGAACCTGAGGCCTCCCACATCCTGAGACTCCTTAGCACACCAACCTTAGGTAAAAGTCACCTACACAGCTTCCCCAGCTGGCTCCATCAATCCTCTCCTTAGGACGGGGCTGGGACGACTGAAGCGCTGGAAACCTACAGAAATGAATTCTTCCCCTGGATTTGAAATCTTATAAAGTCAACCGCATTATTGAGTGTAAAACCTTGTTTAAAGCCAGGACATTTTTATATGGAAAAGTGGAAAAGAAGGAAAAAGAAAGAAAGGGAAGGGAAAGAGAGAAAGAGAAGAAAGAGAGAAAGGCTGGGAAGGGCAGAAAGAGTAAGGAAGGAAATGACACCAGAGGTGCTTTAATTCCATGGAATGGAGTCTGGGGATCGAATCAGAGTCTCTTCTTTTTGCTTATCTCTGATTACTTTCTATGTGAATACATATAAAGTATAAATGAAAAATTAACTTCACAGAAAGTTATTCTACACATTAAGGTCCGTACTGCCAGATTCCCTACAATAGACTTTAGTCAGTCAACCAAGATCCTTTACTTGTTAAAAAAGAAAGGAAGGAAGGAAGGAAGGAAGGAAGGAAGGAAGGAAGGAAGGAAGGAAGGAAGGAAGGAAGGAAGAAAAAAAGAAAGCAAGAAAGAAAGCAAGAAAGCAAGCAAGCAAGCAAGCAAGCAAGCAAGCAAGCAAGCAAGAAAGAAAGAAAGAAAGAAAGAAAGAAAGAAAGAAAGAAAGAAAGAAAGAAAGAAAGAAAGACAGAAAGACAGAAAGAAAGAAAGAGGAGA
>NC_034593.1:136070617-136079928 GCF_900095145.1 Mus pahari
AGGAGAGGAGAGGAGAGGAGAGGAGAAAGGAAAGCTAGTGGGTAGGTGTGGTAGAACCTACGTTTAATCCCAGCTCTTAGGAGGCAAAGGCAGGTGAACTCTGAAAGTTCAAGGCCAGTCTTATTTACATAGCAAGTTCCAGGTCAGCCAGGGCTACATAGTTAGATACTGTCTCAAGAAACAGTTACTTTTTTTGTTTATTTTTGGTGAAAAATGACTGAAAATGAATCTAAGTTTTACTTTTCTTTAAATTTTGTTTTGTTTTGTTTTGTTTTTGTTTTTTTGAGACAGGGTTTCTCTGTGTAGCCCTGGCTGTTCTGGAACTCACTCTGTAGACCAGGCTGGACTCCAACCCAGAAATCCATCTGCCTCTGCCTCCCAAGTGCTGGGATTAAAGGCGTGTGCCACCACACCCGGCTTAATATTTATTTTATTAATGATATCAATGTATTAATTTACATCACCTAAGGTTTTTCCAGACCTTAGGTGTCAGACATGAGCTGAGGCTCAGCTGAAGCAGAAAGAAGCCGGAATTCTTTCTCTCTATGGAAAGACTGAGTTCCTAGCTCAGAATGCTACAGGGGCTGAGGTAGAGAATGAAAAATGTGTGCTGGCTTCATAGTTGGTTTGCAAACTTTCAGATTTAAGGCCTTTTTGTCTTTTACTATTTGTCCTTCTTTCACTTGGTTGGCTTGCAGCAGTTTGTCCAGCTTTTTTAGTTCAGTTCAGTAACTTAAAATTTTGATGCTGACTGACGAGTAAAAGTGGCTGAAATGAAAGAGTGTTGAATACCAGGAGTAAGGAGTTCGGGCAGGCCCTGGGTTCTCCAGCTCTGCCACCCTGGCCCAAGTGACTGTGGGGAGGTAACATGAGGTCTCTGTTGTCCTTCACTTCTGACAGTAAAGCAAGCAGGGGTGAGACTGTCTTCCTCACTAAAGAGAAAATGGGTGGTCAGCATAGAGAACTGTATGTTCACCCATCACCTCCACCGTGAGGGACAGGGTTGCACAGGATGAAAGATCCACGCATGAATCCCGTTCAAGGCCTTCAGCTTCCCACAGAGAGAGACACAAGTGACTTTTCACCACTTGGCTTCATTGAACTGCAGTGCCTCTTACAGGTATGGTCTTTAGTGGTTCCAGAAAGAGGAGGACTTTCTGTGAAAACTGGGTGCTGTCTATCATCTCCTGCGTGTTATTTATATTCATGAACCCCTAAGCTAGTCAAAGTTTTAAGCTAAAAGAAAAATGTAAAGTGGAATAGTCAGACTCTGAAAGACAACTATCACATGTGTTCTTTCACAGGGAAATCTAGGTTTAGATTTATAAATACATATTTACATATACACACGTACATGCAAATATACAACATAAATATACACATGTATACATACACATACACACATGCACATAATATACACATACATATACACAGATACAAATATATACATATATAAACATACATATATATGTAAATACCTATATACATAAACATATACATACATATATACATGCACACATACATATAATACATGTATAGATGCACACATACATATACATACTGTGATGGTTTGAATAAGAATGACCCCCATAGGCTCAGATTTGAATGCTTGATCACCAGTGAATGACAGTATTAGGTGTGGCCTTCTTGGAGTGACTCTTTCCTTATTGGATGAAGTGTGTCACTGTGGGTGGGCTTTGAAGTTTCAAATGCTTAAGCCAGGCCTAGTCTCTCTCTCTCTCTCTTCCTGCTGCCTGTGAATGCAGGTGTAGAACTCTCAGGCCCCTCTCCAGCGCCATGTTTGACTAGATGTGGCCATGTTTCCTGTTAAGACAGCAATGGGGTAAACCTCCGAACCTATATAAGCCAGCTTCAATGAAAAGTGTTCCCTTATAAGAATTGCTGTAGTCATGGTCTCTTCACAGCAATAAAACACCAGCTGAGACAAATAGAGATCTAAGCTGGGAGTCATGGTAGGTACACAACCTAATTCAAGCACTTGGCAAGCAAAGATTAAGAGCACCATCAGTTCAAAATTATCCCTAGCTACACAACAAACGTCAAAGTTAGGATGGCCTACAGGAGACAGTGTCTGAAAACAAATGAATAAATAATCAATGGTGATCCAAGCAGGGAACATGTGTTTTGCTGGCTCCTCTGCTGCTGTGTTATAGTAAACTCTGTAGGGACAGAAGGTGAGGGTTTGTCCCAGAGGTCACTGCCTATTCATATGTGAAGACAGAAGATGCTGGGGGGCACCTGCTGGAGTTCCTCTGCACTTCAGTAAGTGATAGAATGTCAAAGTTCTTAGTGCATGACTCTGAGCACTGAAAAGGGCACACGAAGCTTGCCATTCCCCCCACTGTTTTATTGGCATTACCTGTTGAGGGAAAGGTGATTAAGCAGTGTTGTCTTTACTTGCAGAGTTAGAGGAAACAGTGCGAGTGGGTGGAACAGTGCCTGCTCTGTGATGAGTGAATGACTCAGAGAGGAGAGCAATGGAAAGGGACAGCAGCCTCAAGAGGGATGAAGGGACACCCACCACCTCCCCGATGAGATGTGTGCTATTCAAGTTTCATTCTGTTGCTTTGACAATTACCATGACCAGTTGCAACTTGGGGGATGGAAGGGTTTCTTTGGCTTGCACTTCCAGGCCACAGGTCTTCATTGCAGGGAGTCAGGGCAGAAACAGAAGCAGGAGCTTGAAGCAAAAACCATGAAAGCATGAAAGCACACTGCTTGCTGGCTTGCTCACAGGCTCATACTAGCTATCTTTCTTCTACAGAACAACCTGCCTAAGGATGGTGCCCCACACAGTGGTCTGGGTTCTACTACATCAATTTACAATCAATCCCTCACAAACATGACCACAGACCAACTGGATCTGCTAATTCCTCAATTGAGGTGTTCCTCTGAGATGACTAGACCGTGTCATATTGACAATTAAAGCTGTCCATGACCATGCCATACTTACCACATGGGAACAATAGACATGTGCGACTTTATTGTCTTTCATCTTTCTCTTGTCCTGAACTCTCACTCTGAAAAGTTCCCAGGGATCAGATACTAGTAGGTGAAACAAAAATACATGTAGCCAAATGTTGCCAGTAAACCTCAGTCTTATTCCTGGTACAGACACCAATGCATGTAGCCAAAATGTTGCCAGTAAGCCTCAGCTTATTCCTGGTACCCCAGTCTCCAAGACCTGCCTATGACAATGCTTAACATCATCTAGCATTTAGTACCATTGCGTTGTTGCTTTGTGATTCCCAGTGAGTTGAATACACATGATGTTACTATGATGAACTAACAACCATCCAACTTGAGTGAGGTAGAGCAACATTCACCCTGGTCTCCATGGGCATCATGCTAGGTTTTGAAGTCAGTATCTGCAGTGTTTGCAGCTCGAAAAATAAACACACCAGAACAGAGGAGGGCTAAAGAACAAAGGATTCACACATAGCCCTTGTGAGGGGGTTTTGTAGGGGAACAGAAAGTGAAAGAGATCTTTGATTGCCAGGTGGGGGAAGGTATTTGGCAAACCCCGGCAAGAGAAACATGTTACACACAGGGAGGGGACGACATGAGAGTGGACAATGACAGGAAAATTAAGGTGTCTTTAGAATGAAGGAGAGCAGGAACTGAAGGAAGGGCGTAAAATTGAGTGAGAAGATTAGTGGAGGGAGAGAAGGAGGGCTGTAGCAACCAGAATGCTGAGAATAAGTAGACTGGCCGGATCAGAGTGTGGGAGAGACCTCTGTCCTTTGTTCACGCTACCGGTTGGTACAGGCTATTTCCTCTCCTGCCAAGATAAAAGGATTGATGCTCAAATTTCTTCTTTTCTTTAACGTGGGCGTTATGAAGCGCCGCATTCCTGGGATTTGTGTTTGTGTCATCTGAACTTTTGATTAGACTCAAAACACTGCCTAACTGTCTTCACCTTGGTCAGAGTGATCTGGGGGGGGGGGGGGACTGTTAGCTCACCTGCCCGAACTAGACTCTTCGATGAACCGTTCCAATTGATGGATCTGAATATTCACATTTTAGCCACACATTCAAAAATCCACTACCCATTCATTTTTCCATGGGAGTTAAATGGTTTTGGCAGGGCGCTTAAAATCTGAATAAACAAATTAAACTCTTATGAAGGTTAATGATCAGGACAACTGATAAATTTAAGAACACGATACTGATTGTGACGTGCAGTCCCATGTTTTAACTGTGACTATGTTTACTCGGCTGATGCAGAGTCTCATATAGCCAGGCTGCAATGATACTGAACTTCTGGGCCTCTTGTCCAATGTGCTGGAATCATAGGCAAGGACAACATATTTGGATCTCTTATAAATTTATGTTATTGTGTGCGGTCATGGTAGTGTGCGAGCTTTGGAGCATGGACCAAGACAAAGGACACGTTCAGAGGTCAGTTCTCTCAGTCTGTTGTGGGTTCAAAGATCAAACTTAGGTCCTCTGGCTTGCATAATAAACTCCTTTATCCTCTGGGCCATCTTGCTGGCCCCTAATACCTGGCGTTTAAACTAAATGTATAAGAGAAAATGTCTTCAATGCCCCTTTTTCACTCCTGGACATACATATTTCCTATTATTTCTCAAGAAAGTCCTCCTCTGTCTCCCCCTCCCCCCCCCTTTTTTTTTTTTTTTGCTTATTATTATATAAACCATCTCCTGGTCACAAGAGTAAGGCTCTTGATGCCACCAGAGTGAGAACAGTACACAGTGCCATCACACATCTGTGCTGCCCCGTCCAGAAGGAAGGGCACCACACTGTTTTCAAAACTGTGTCTTAATGGTCCCTAAGTCATCTGGCTCCTTGATGATACTTCAGTCCCTCCGCATCTCCTCACTTCTCTTAGTCACTCTTTGCCATAGTGAGGATTCTTAGAAATTGAGAATGGTAGTTCCTTTTCCAAATCATTGTGTGTGCATGTGGGTGTGTGAGTGTGTGTGCACGAATACGTGCATTGGTGTGTGGTGTCCATGTTTGTGTGGATGTGTGCATGTGGATATTCATGTACACATACACGTGTGTATGCCTATGTGGAGGTGAGATGCCAAGCCAAGCGTTTTTGTCTTATTTTTTTTGAGCCAGTGTCCCTCACTGGATACAAAGTTTCTGGGCTCTCACTGTCCCCCTTCTCTGGTGATGGAGTTATACATACATGCTGCCACACACCTCCTCACAACCTGATCTTCACACTTAAGTGGTAGATTCTGAAAACACTGAGCCAATTCTCCAGCCTGCAAAATCTCCCTGAAGGTTTAATTGTGCAGCAGTCAGAATTCTCTGTAAGAGTATTGTTGCTATTTTTATTATCTGTAGCAGTACAGTAGGGGCATCTTTGAAATTTGAACCTCTTCATAAATATTTAACATATGCACGTGTGTGTGTGTGTGTGTGTGTGTGTGTGTGTGTGTGTGTGTATTCCTTTGCTTCTCTGATACTCGTTGACTCGCTGCTACTGTGGAAGGCGTGGCTGGTTGTGGTGTGTCCTCTGGCCTCTCTGTCTTATGCAGTTCACATGTTCCCTCATCTCATTTGTTCCCTATAAACGAAAGAACACCCGCCCTTCACAGACCACGGAGAAAGTTCTCCTAGTGAAGCAAATAACTTGCCCTGTTCACTTGATCTCGTACCAAGTCAAGTGCTGTGTGTAAGCTGACTCCAAGCACATTAGAAGAATATGACAGCTGAGCGCAGGAAAGCCAGTTTTATCAAAAAGTTCAATCTATTTAAAACATGCTTTGGCAAAGCTGGCTTATATAAAGTCTGGGCTTGGAACCTCAGCTCTGAAGGGGTCCTTGAGAAGGGTTTGGAGCAGATCTCCGACCCTAAAACAGAACCACCTGAGATAGAAGAAAAATCTCCTCTGTTTTAAATAGAACACAGAGAGCTTTTTAAACCACCTTTAGTAACCCACTGCAAAATTGGTGCCTTACGAAGCACCTCCAGTGTAATGTAAATCATCCTGCAGTGCCCACTTCCTGTTTTCCTTCTTCAACAAAACCGAACCAGGTTAGTTCCTTTTGACCCTGTACTAAGCCCGCATCCACAGCCTTCAGTGTAATCTTACCTCAGATTATATAGCATCTCCAGCCTTTCCAGGGCTTGCTATGTAGTCCTGACAGTCTAATTCTCACTGGGTTTGCACCGAATTCATTTATAAGTTTCTCATGTAACTTCCTGAAGGCTAAAACAGAGCAAAGTAGGGTTGCTATTGATGAACTTAGTAAAAACAATAACTCAGAAATCTTAGCCATCTTGCTATGATGTTGGAATCAGTATTTTATTAAATAACCAGACCAACTTACATGAGCGTGATAGTAATAACTGAATTTTAAACATTTTTATTATAAGGTTCTTATTTTATGATTTTTCATCATTTCTACATATAGTTTTATGTATTTCGTAATTTAATTGTGTTTGCATAAAAAAAACCTATTTATTTGCAAATGGTGTTCCTATACTCAGACCTCTTTATCTACACTTTTAACTTAAAGCCAAAAAAGTATCCTAATTTTCATATTTCAGTTTTGTATATGTGCTGCAGATGTGAGCACCACATTTCAGTTTTGAAAGTTCGTGAGTTATTGGTTGCTTTTCCTTGTCAAGTTACACTCTGTCGACCTCTACAAAAAAGTCACAGTGCTGTGATGGTATTATCAGATTCTCTTTCAAGTTCATCACTTCTCCTAGAAGCCAGTGGTCTGCCTTACGAGAAAAACTACTTTTAGTTGGTCTCTGGGCCTATTTTACATTACTTATCAATGGATTAAAATTAATTTTAACTTAATAGTTGATATCTTATGCTAAAGAACTAAAAATGCCCAAAGTGCTTTTTAAAATGGTGGTAAAAATAAATGAGATAAAATTTATTATTTAACTATGGTTAATCATGAAGTTCAATGCAGACTGTTGTACAAAACCTTTAGCATCCGTCGTCTTCTTACAGTGAAACAATGTATGGTAGAAGAGAAACCTGCGTGTTTTCTTTCTCTTATTCTTTATGCTTTATCATGGCGGCTCTTTCCCTTTACTCCCTGACTGTCACAGGCCCCCTTCATGACTCTTCCAAGTGTCATAGGCTCTGGAGCCTGGTGGAAGTTTGCTATAGTTACTTTTCTAAATCCCAGTGACTAGCAGGTGTTCTTGGAGATGACTCCCTTCTTTATGAGGCAAGACCAGACAATCTCAGGACGCTTGTTGCTTGGCATTCACGAGACTCATGAAAGCAAACTGCTACCAGTGTCTGTACTTCCCCTCCCTTGTGTCCCACAGCAGTGTATCGTCTCAAATGCAGGACTGTTATACAGCTATTTTCTCCAGAAGGAGATGTGTTCTCCATGAGGGAAACCTGAGGCTTCTATGACTAGGGAATCTCAGGAAACAAATCAACAGGGCTCTCTGAAGAACACTGCAAGGAGTAGATAACTGAGGGGCGGGGACAGGACAGCTGCCATGAGTCCTAGCCCTTGCTCTCTGTGATGCAGCTGTCTTTCAGTCACCCAAGCTCCTGTAAGCAGGGTGTCACGCGTGCTGTGCCCCACAGTCCCAGTAAATACATCGCTTCACTAAGGTAGATGTGGATATAATCGCTTCTCTTATGGGTCTCTCCAGGGGGCAGGCTTTGTTTCACATCTTGCCAGTAAAGGTCATACAAGCAATTTGCTCTCATTTTTTTTTTTTTAACTGAATAGATTTAGAAAAAGAAATAACAATGAGTGTTAGTTTAGTATTCAGACATGCATAGGACGCAAGGTGTGGATATTGGAAGCTGGCCTTCTGGATAATGTGGCTAGTTTGGAAACACATATTTACAGGGTGGAAACTCCTACTGGTATTGTTTGTTTGTTTGTTTTCATGCAAGCAAGTTCTGTCACTGGCCAGTGGGGTTGTACTGTTATTGTTTGGTTTGTGATGCTGTGACCAGAACTCAGGACCAAGGCATTCTAGGTAAACATTGCCCAACTACACTCTAGTTCCAGCAGAATACTCTTTAAAATATTAACAGGCATACAAGTGTCCTAGTGTGCATTTAAAGTAAACATCACTTTAGATTCCATTTAAGCTCATGTTTAAGAAGAGGACCCAGAAATTTTCTTCTTATTCCTGTACCACATTAGTAAAAATAAAATTATCAAGCCAAATTAAAGGTCATGTCTGAAAGTGTAACTCAGTGGGTGAATGCTTGCCTAGTGTCGGTGCAGACATAAGCTAGATCCCCTGTGCCATGGAAGAATGTGAGATAGGAAGAAAAGCAGCAGGAGGAGGAGGAGCAGGAGAAGCAGGAGCAGGAGCAGGAACAGAAGCAGGAGCAGGACAATGAGCAGGAGCAGGGCAAGGAGCAGGAGCAGGAGCAGGAGCAGGAGCAGGACAAGGAACAGGAGCAGGACAAGGAACAGGAGCAGGAGAAGCAGGAGGAGGACAAGGAGCAGGAGCAGGGCAAGGAGCAGGAGCAGGAGGAGGAGCAGGAGCAGGACAAGGAACAGGAGCAGGAGGAGGAGCAGGAGCAGGAGCAGGAACAGGAGGAGGAGGAGCAGGAGCAGAAGCAAGAGCAAGACAAGGAGCAGGAGGAGGAGGAGGAGCAGGAGCAGGAGGAGGAGCAGGGACAGGAGGAGGAGGAGCAGGAGGAGGAGCAGGAGCAGGACAAGCAGCAGGACAAGGAGCAGGAGGAGGAGCAGGAGGAGGAGCAGGAGGAGGAGGAGGAGCAGGAGCAGAACAAGGAGCAGGAGCAGGAGCAGGAGGAAGAGCAGGTGGAGGAGGAGCAGGAGCAGGAGCAGGAGGAGGAGCAGGAGCAGGAGGAGGAGCAGGAGGAGGAGGAGGAGGAGCAGGAGGAGGAACAGGAGCAGGAGGAGGAGGAGGAGCAGGAGCAGGAGGAGGAGCAGGACAAGGAGCAGGAGCAGGAGGAGGAGCAGGACAAGGAGCAGGAGCAGGAGGAGGAGGAGCAGGAGGAGGAGCAGGAGCAGGAGCAGGACAAGGAGCAGGAACAGGAGCAGAAGGAGGAAGAGGATCATGGGAAGGAGAAGGAAAAGGAAAGAATGGGGAAGAAAAGCAGCAGGAAGAGGAAGAGCAGGAGGAGGAGGAAAGTGACAACTATGATGGCTTAAGATGTGTTTTTTAGAGGTCTGAATAAGGGATGGTAGCACAAACCTATAATGCGAGCATGTGGGAAGAGGAATGATGCCAGTCTGAGACCATGTTGGGTGACATAATGAGTTACAAGCTAGCCTTAGCTATAAAGCAAGATGCTGAGAAACCACACACACACACACACACACACACACACACACACA
>NC_034593.1:136079983-136083782 GCF_900095145.1 Mus pahari
AGAGGTATGCATGTACATATGCATACATGCACACCACACAAGCAGACACTCATACATCACACTTGCATATATGCACACACCACACATGTAGGCACACATACGCGTGCACACACACACACACACACACACACATTTGCAAGATTCAGTACAAGTCCCTGACGAAAGCTGCAAGACTTATTCTGTGTCCATTTGGATTTCTCTGTCTCTGGAGACTTTATATTTTTCTTTAAAGTTTTGAGTTCTTTTATTGCCTTGCCAGTATATTAATGCTTTCTAGAAGATAGTATATATTCATATAGTAACATGTTAATTGTACCTGACATAGTTTAAGTTAGGACAGCTAGTTTTTACCTGCCAAAGAGAACTTTGTCCATTCAGATATGTAATGTGTATATAACATGTCAAGAATTCATGTAAGGAGCTGGAGCTGCTGCTCAGAAAAGGAAACTCAAGGAACTCCCCAAGTTGGGAACTGTAGTTAATGGAATTTAAAACCCTAAATCAGAAATGCATATTTGCATTGGGGCAAAATCCTTGAAACTGCTTACTGCTAGTGGGATCACAGTGCACAGAAGTCAGAGGGCCCTCAGAGGAAGCAGGCAGCTTAGACAAACAAGCCACAGGAAAGTCATTCCTGGGGTGAGATACATGGCTCCCCATCTGGACAAGGGGTGGGATGCATGGATGGCCAGCTGATGATGTCTAGTGCAGGGAGTGTGATGTAGGTGGTACAGGGTCAGATGACAGACTGCTCTGAAGGGCAGGACTGCAGATTTTACACTGCTGTCCATAAGAAGGGTGGAAAAAGAAAAAAGGGATCAGAGCCATGGGACGGACTTATCTGGACTATCTAGGAGCAGGGAGTGAAGGGGCTTTCTGGAGGAAGGTTAGATGTGACTTGGTATGTACCCGAGGCAGTGTGGTGGAAATGGAGATGGGATGGACTGGATGCGGGAAATGAACAACCTGTTCACATAGTCTCTTAAATAATAGGTGCTTAATTAATAGGCCTGGTGATCAATTCCTTCCTTCCATGAAAAGGGAGCCAGGCTGAATTGGTGAGTTGTGCAATGCATACAGCAAGGAGGAAGAGCAGAGGGCCCCCAATCTCGTCTGAGGTCCTCTTTCTCTAAGTCTTGCTCTCTGAACACTCCCTATCCTGTGTTCTGGCTTCTACTCTCCTAGTCCACTTCACCAGTCATTTCTGATTCCGATGTGTGAAATCCAACTACTTGTAGAATTTTAAAAGGTAAACCCAAGCAAAGAGACCAGAGAGATATACTTTGTACATGGGAACTCTGAAACTTGGCATTGACAATCATGATAAGCACGTGCTTGTTGGCTTGTTGACACAGTTGGCTTGTTGACACAGTGGCTGTCTCTGTGAAGATGACTTTGGAAGGCACTAACATTTAACTTTGTGAACCTAAAAACAGAGATGGCTGGCCTCTGCAGCTTGATAGTTCTTAGCCAGTCTCTGAAAAACATGAGTAGAACACACTTCTATCTTCTCAGCTTCATACCTGGTGGCCATAGAGGGGAGGTGTGACTGTCCCCGAGTCCCCAGACACTATGGACTTAACAACTTCCCTAACCTGATGAACAACACCCCCAATAGACACACATATACACACACACTCACACATTCACACACATAGAGACACATATAGACACACAGACACACACAGACATATACACTCAACCAAACATACACACACACACACACACACACATACATACACACACACTATTGGTTCTGTTTCTCTGAAGGCCTCTGACTAACACAGCAAATATGAAGTATTAATTTTATTAAAGTCAGTGCCTTATGTCACTGTTCATTTAGGGAAAGCTTATCCTGCTTCTCTGATGATCGAGCTAGATTCCAAAGGAACAAGGCCTCTAAGTGTTCGTGGGCTATAAAAAGCCTCAGCGATACTGTGCTTCATTTCACACACTTTCACTTCGTAACAGTGAATCTTTCTTACAATACCCTGTTAAACATGGGCCCAGGAACATTGAAACTGCACCCCCTTGCTATTGATAAACATTCATATTTACAGCAAACCAATATTATTTAGTACCAGTTGCCCTTTTTAAGAGAAAGACAGGTACTTTAAATGGCTCTATAAATGACATTCCTAAATCTTGCAAACTTTATCTCTGTTCTTTGTTCCCTTCAGCACATGCTCTGTTCTTATCTGCTCCTGCCTGCAGTGTTTGTGTGTTCCTCGGTGTTAAGTCAAGATCGGGATAATTAAATTTCACTTGAAGTTCAGAGAGAAAGTGATTAAATTTGAACCTAAATCTTCCTGAAATCGGCACTTCTCCTGTTTTTCAGAGAGGAGAAATTTGACTTGCATTTTAGTACAAATATAATTATCTTGTTCAAGATACTAGATCTTTGGAGAAACAATACAATATTATCTTGGGGAAAAGAGAGAGTAATCAGAAATTCAAAGCAGGTTTGTCTTACAATTATTTTACATATTCAGGAAGTAATTGAACTTTGTTCCTGTGCAGACATTTGCCACAGCCAAGTGATAGGCCTACCAAGGAAGCCACTCTCTACCTCCCTCAGCATAAACACAAAATAGGAGAAAAATCTGATGCCTCTAGGAAGCAAGATAAGAGAAAACAAAGCAGTCTAGGTGCCAAATGCTGCCAATATTGGGGCTGGGGCTGGGGCTGGGGCTGGGGCTGGGGCTGGGGCTGGGGCTGGGGCTGGGGCTGGGGCTGGGGCTGGGGCTGGGGCTGGGGCTGGGGCTGGGGCTGGGGCTGGGGCTGGGGCTGGGGCTGGGGCTGGGGCTGGGGCTGGGGCTGTCAATACAGTGTGTGTCTAGCATGCGCGAAACCCGAGGTTCAGTTCATTCCCCAGCATGATGAAGACTACCTGTGATTCTGGCACTTGGAGTTTAAGGCATAAGACCCAAAGTCTACCCATCCTCCTCTGCTTCCTGAGGCCCTGTGGTTCAAACAATGGGTGCTGTGTCACCAAGCAATGACAGCTGAGATTCATTCCCGCCTCAAGTGACAGAGGTGACTCAGGAACTCTCCAGATGGGGGTCAACTTCCTACTATATGACAGCACTTGGGAAGGGTAATCTCCAGCCAGAACTGGACATGGTGGATATATGTAGCTGGACTCTCAATTCAGTTTCTAATAGCAAGTCAATTCCCCACCCCCAAACTGAAAAGCAGGTCTATTTCCTACATGTCACAACTTTAAATTGACTTCCTTCACCCTCCATCCCAAGTTGATTAGGGAATCTGAATGCAGAACTCAGTAGCATTCCAGTGGAGGAGGCTGAGACTCCTGACAGAGAGACAGCTAGCCCCATTCTCTGGGATGGGGGTGGAGAACACGGAGCAAGGGCTAATTAAAATTACAAGCTAGAGAGAGCAGGCATTGAGAAGAAGAAGCCGACCCTAGCCAATAATTCCAGAGATAAATCATACTTGATTTGCTAACATATAGATGTGTCCAGGAACTATGATGTACAAATGTCTTGAATACAGTTCCAATCAACCTGCAGAACAGTAATCAGGGAGGCAGATAATGAGAAGAGGCGCGTGATGATGAATAACAGGCAACACTGGGTCACCTTGAAACAGAGCAGGACACAGGAGCCCAAACCATAACCGCTCAGCTTCTTCAAAGAAAATGCACTCTGCCAGATTTTGGACTCTCCCCCCCCCCCAAAAAAAAAAAGAAAGGAAGGAAGGAAGGAAGGAAGGAAGGAAGGAAGGAAGGAAGGAAGGATCGAGGGAGAGAGGGAGGGAGGGAAGGGAAGGGAAGGGA
>NC_034593.1:136083837-136090249 GCF_900095145.1 Mus pahari
AGAGAAGAGAAGAGAAGAGAAGAGAAGAGAAGAGAAGAGAAGAGAAGAGAAGAGAAGAGAAGAGAAGAGAAGAGAAGAGAAGAGGAAAGAAAAAACAAAACCTCCAGCAACCTGTGACTTCCAGAGAAAGTTTGTTAGTTGAACAATCAACTTGACACAGTCCGGACGTTATCTGATGGGAGCCTCAGCCAAGGGATGGCACAGATCAGACTGGCCTGGGCAAGTCTTTGGGGGATTGTCTTGATTGTAAGAAGGGCCTAGCTCATCATGGGTGACACATTGGCCGTTCACTGTCTGCAGTTTTCCTGGGCATGAGGTCCTGGTCTGTAGAAGAAAGATAGCTAAGCACAAGTCCGCAAGCCAGCCAGTGAACAGCGCTCCTCCATGGTTTGGGCTCCAAGTTCCTGCTTCAGTTCCTGGTCCCACTTCCCTCAGCGAGAGATTTTGACCTATAATGTAAGCCAATTCAGCCCTTTCCTCCCCTAAGCAGTTTGTAATCGGGGTGTTGTCTTAGAAACAGAATGAAGCACAGGATATCTTGGTCAAGTTTCATAGTCTCCTGCTCATTCTATACGCTCTGCCCTTAACCTCTTGAAGGGGTTCTGACCCCTGATGCCTATGATGCCCAGGCTAGGCACAACCTCCTGGTCTTTCTGCCTCAATCCCTCAGTATTAAGGAAAAGCACGTTGCTTTTAAAAGATTTTTACAACCCAACAACACAAAGGCTCAGCTCCTTTGAGAACATAAGGGAGCGAGCAGTTGACTATTGGAGTCCTAAGAAAAGTTTATTCAGGAGCTGGTGTTGGATCTGGGTTTTGGAGGATAGGTAGGAGTTTGCTGGATGGAACCAGTGCAGAGGAATGAGTCAGGGATGTGGAAAAGTTGAGAAGCAGCAGCAGGTAAGATGCTGCAGGCACTGGGTAATCTGCAGAGGAAGGCACAGTGGGACACCGTCAGGGAGATAACCCACCTGGGACAGCCTAACCGGATGCTCTAATGAGCTCACCTTTTAGGGCCAGGAGCTGCTGCATCGTGCCGGGGTCTCAGCAAAGAAGGAGAAGCAGTGTTAGCGCTGGGTGCATGCTCTCACATCAGCTTCTAGGGCTCGAGACCCTAGACAGACATCATTGCAAAGGACACAGCGTGTGGAGGGAGCCCGGTTCAGAACTGAGAATGCTCAGGAGGATCAGCGGTGAGAACTGAGAACGCGGAGGGAGCCTCTTGCTTTGTCAGCATTACTTAGTCCTGACTCGTTCGAAGAATACCCTTCATTGCCCATCCTTGACAGCGGTGAGGAAGCTCCAGAGGAGAGTCTTTTGAGGGTAAAGAGAGTTTTGTTTCTGCCCTTGATCCAGGTGGGTTTCAGAACGTCCTGACAGGAAGAGTGAGGCGGCCTTATTGGCTCCCATCATGACAGTAGCCAGGAAGACCGGTTAGCTGGTCGCTTCCTTCGCCCTCACCATCTTCAGCCTGTATGATAGACAGAGTTACCCACACCACAAGAGTTCTCACTGGGAACATCCCAAACAGACAATCAAGTTGTCAAAACAAAACACCACAATTAATACTTGTTAAATGTCCTCAATAAAAACTTAATATAAATAGTTTCTACATAAAGAAACAAATGCAGAAACATGAATTTCCTCTGTCCTGTATATTACAATTCCAGATACTGCACACCCGACTTCCAACTCTGCAGTTCACTCTTGCCTACATTTTAACTGTATAAGCATGAATATTACAATACAATGCCTTATATGTGGTTTCTCAACATCGTGGTCCCCCTTGCAAGAGCGTGCGACTATGGTTCTTGCCTTTTGTTGGCTGTGTCAAGCTCCGCGGATGATATTCCTGTATGTTACATATTTGGCCTTGGACTCCTTTCCTTCTGTCCTTTTAAAAAGTGGTCAGCTCAAAACACCAACCAGTGAGAGACGCAGCCTTCAGCCGTAGAGGGGGAAAGCGCAGTGTGCGGAGTCTGGTCCACAGCCATCTTACTTAAAAGCCGAGAGGGCAGTATAACACGAGCTTAACTAATATTTAGACAAGAACTGTAACCTTCGATGAATTAATCAAAGATGCGTTATGTTTAGGGAAGATCCCTAGCTTTCCAAGAGCACTGTGAGGAATGGCGGAGATCACCTGATGTGGCAATAAACGTGCCACCAGAAGAGGCCATGGAACCATTGGCACTCGTGTAGAGCATCCTCGCCAGCAGGCCCACTATTCTAAGAGCTTCACTTGAATTTCTTCCTATGACCCACCCCCGAAAGCCCCCAGCTCTGTGGAGGTGGACAGATGAAGATGATGTTCTACCACGCTGTTGTGGCCTTGTCTTCCTACCCCACCCTTAGTAAGTGCGCAGGGGAAGGACGCTCAAGTCCACGCTTGGAGCTTCATTCAGATCCAGTGTACCGACCACACCTTTATAAAATGTAAATCATCACTGATGTAGTGAGGAGACTGATCTAACCAGGATGCTATGAGGAACTCCGTAGGCAATAGAGAGGTGAATAGTGAGGAAGAGGTATTGATTTAAGACTCTGGAGAGACATTATTGCAAACAGAGGGCACAGATAATAATAATAATAATAATAATAATAATAATAATAATAATAATAATTAATAATAATAATAATAATAATAATAATAATAATAATAATAATAAAGCCTGGGTCAGGAATGAGGGTAGCATACAGAAGGATCAGAAATAAAGCCAAGATAGGGGAGCGAGGGCTTAGCCAGGTATGGCTGGGATCCTGGAGACAAGGATGGAGTAGTCTGAACTACATGTAGCTGTCTTCCTGGGTTCTTGCTCCTGCCCCTCCCTCCATTCCTTTCTTCCCATCTAGCACCTTCCAAATTTGTTTTTTTTTTTTTTCCAATTTTTTATTACTTTACTTTTATGACCATCCTTTTTATATATCATCTTTTTGTTTTATGATTTAGCCTTTCTTATTCATGTATATATACTTTTTCCTGCCTCTGTTCTTTTCTGCCTAATTATCAAACAAACAAACAAATAAATACTCCTTTTTTGTTTTCTGTCTGGGATGTCCATTTGCAGTAATAAAGTCCTCAGAGTTTCCAGTTTTTTCATCTTTAACACTTACTCCACCTTGTGAAGCCTATTTTTCACTTATAAAATATAAAGGGTATTTTGTTACAGACTGGGTACAAGAATTAGAATCTCAAAAACAAGTGAGACAATGCTCTCCATAAAGAGTTTAGTCAAAAACAGGTGCTCAGTAGGCCGTCATCACCACAACCAGGGCAGGGTAAGGCTTCTTCTACCCCGGGCAACCATCCTCTTTGTACCCACCAAGAGAAAGGAACCGCAACTACATCCAGGAAAGAAGGCGAAGGTGCAAGGGGAAGAGGAAGTGGCCTCAGCTGAAAGCCGGCATGCATGCACTTTGTAAAGTAGCTAAATCAATCCTACAGGAACCCCTGAGGCCCGCTCTCCTTTTCTTTCCATAACAGGGATTATTGCACAGAGCTGAGGATCCCACCGGACCACATGAGGAAAGGCATTCCTTACAGATAGGAGCCTGGAGGCTCCAGGGCCACTGCTCACAGGAAGCGCCGGAAAATATTTCCTGGCCGGGCGGCTGGAGGAAGATAAGGATGAACCAAAACTCTTGATGGCTGATCGTCTCAAACTTGAAGTCACGAGGTATTTACGATATCTTCCCAGTGAAAGAGGCGGCTACGCAGTCACTGCCTGGTGGCAGACAGCGCTGGTGGAGGCTCTTTACATATATTACCGATAATCCTCGGGCCAACCCTGGGCAAGGTAGGCTGATTCCAATTTTCCGGAGGAGGAAACAATTTAGAAGAGGTTAAGTAAGAGAGAAGAGGCTTAAGCAGTGTCTGTGAGAGGCTGAAGCTGCACAGATCCTGGTACCTCCGCTTCATTAAATGATTGGCACTAGTATGCATATAAAGGAACGCTAAATCTGGTAAATATGAAATAAACTGATAAATATTCAAAGATTTGCTGCTTTTTAAATGTATGTTAAAACACGTTAGATGTTTTAGATAAATAAATGTTAGACGTTGTCATTATTACATTAGATAATCAACTCTGAAAGGATGTTTACGTGATTAAACCAGCCCTGGCAATGGGTGGGTCATCAGATGTCCATTTGTGTAGGGCTGAGGTTTTTCCATGTAGGTTTGTAGTTTTAGAGCCCCAAACTGATGGCAAATGCCCCCGCCCCCCCCCCCCCCCAAGCAACACCTAGCACCTCCATTTTCTCTTCTGAGTGAGCCAAAATCAGGCAGTGACTTGAGTAGAGGTCAAAGCATGAGGTAGGACCAAGGTAGCGAGTCCATCGTGCTTCTCCTGACAGTTTCAAAGTTTGGCTACATTTTACATGAGCTGGTTCAAGCAGTTAAATGTTCCAGGGCCTGGGTCACTCAAGCGACCCTCCTAAAAGGACCTGTAGGGACAAAACGAACAGGGTGACGGCTAGGCTGAGGGTTAGGGTTAAGTTGCATCAGGTATCGGGAAGACAGCTGGAAGGTCAAAGAGTCATGGCAGTGTCACAAGAGGACACAGCACATGGGGAGTGACCCAGTTGTGAGCCAGGACAGCAGTAGGGACAACCTACGCATCTCTCTGTCACTCAAGATTCTTCCCATAGTCCTCACAGCTTCTACAGTTTAAGGTGCCCTCTCCTGATGTGGCGCACCAGAGCTGCTGCAGGATAAAATGGTCGTTGCTAAGGACCGGAAGGCGGGGCAGGGAGAGGAGTCTTTTTGCAAAGAGTAGAAATAAGGAGAAACGTAAATCCAAGCAATTTTATAATTGTAATTTGTATAATTTTACAATGACAAAAATATGATTTTCTTCCTTCCTTCCTTCCTTCCTTCCTTCCTTCCTTCCTTCCTTCCTTCCTTCCTCTTTCTCTCCCTTTTTATTTCTCTCTTTCTTTCTTTCTCTTTCTTTCTTTCTTTCTTTCTTTCTTTCTTTCTTTCTTTCTTTCTCTCTCTCTTTCTTTCTCTTTCTTTCTCTCTCTTTCTTTCTTTCTTTCTTTCTCTCTTTCTCTCTTTCTTTCTCTCTCTTTCTTTCGTTCTCTCTTTCTCTCTCTCTCTTTCTTTCTTTCTTTCTTTCGTTCTCTCTTTCTCTCTCTTTCTTTCTTTCTTTCTTTCTTTCTCTTTCTCTCTCTTTCTTTCTCTCTTTCTTTCTTTCTCTCTTTCTCTTTCTTTCTCTCTTTTTCTTTCTTTCTCTCTTTCTTTCTTTCTCTCTTTCTCTTTCTCTCTCTCTCTTTTTCTCTCTTTCTCTCTCTCTCTCTTCCTCTCTCTCTCTCTCTCTCTCTTTCTTTCAACAAGTATCTAGTGTAGTCCAGGCCTTAAGTCCCATCCCTTATGGATGTCTCCTGAGTACTGGGATTACAGGTAGAGCTAGAATGCTTAATGCTTAAGTTAATCCAGTTAATGCTTAAGAGTTTTGAAGGAAAAGGTCATGAAGCTAGAAGAATATAGAGGCAGAAAAGAACAGAGACAGGAAAAAGTATATATACATGAATAAGAAAGGCTAAATCATAAAACAAAAAGATGATATATAAAAAGGATGGTCATAAAAGTAAAGTAATAAAAAATTGGGAAAAAAAAACCCCAAATTTGGAAGGTGCTAGATGGGAAGAAAGGAATGGAGGGAGGGGCAGGAGCAACCACAGAGGCTAGAGCATCAAACCATGGAGCAGCCATGACAGCTGGGCAGAGCTGCTGACCATCTCAGGCTGCCTGGAGCCCCACTGGACTGTTTCCTCCCCTCTGAGCAGCCCCAAGTAAACATGGCACATGAGGCTCAGCTGCAGACTGGCTGCTGGGGAGCCCTCAGGGTTTGGAGGGGAGCAGGGCTGGGTGTTTAGTGGGGTCAGTCTGTGGCCAGAGCTGAAGAGAACTGAGCTCAAGTAAGCACACTCTAAATTCTAGTTCCTAGCCACTGGAGCACTGGCTTCAGGACCTGAGAGCAACTGTGGGACTTACTGCCAAGGCTCAGAAAGGGGAAGGGGCTGGGCTGTAACCCTGTGACAGACACTTGTCTATTGCCCAGCATGTGGGAAGGTCTAGTTGGCAGGGGACATAGAACTGTTGTCACAAAGGGCCACGGGGGCAGGGCCCTGAAAACCGTCTTATTTGAGTGAAAATTTCACTTGTTTAAAGCAAAATATTACGTTTCTGTTCAGACAGTGAAAAGACAAAATGGCAATCTTTGAAAACCCTCAATGATGAAACACACTTTTAAAATGTAAATAACGAGTCAAAGGAGCATAAGAAAACTGAGGTGCATGACTTTCTTCACCTAGGCTTTGTGGGCTTTAGTGCTTGGTTGTACAGAGAAATAAAAATAAAATATTTAACATCGTAGTTTTGTGTGTGTGTGTGTGTGTGTGTGTGTGT